>NC_060197.1:13983519-14293519 GCF_021184085.1 Oncorhynchus gorbuscha | reverse complement strand
AGGAATGCAGATACCTGTTGTTGGCATAGGTAATTGTGTGCAGAGGTAGGCAAGATAAATCCTTTCAGTTGACTGATAAAACTGGTTTAGAGATTCACTTGCATTGAAGGTTGAACATCTATCTGACAAATGCATTGGCAGGTTAGAATAATGACATTTATCTCTGGTTCAAAAAGTCAAATACGGTACTAAGCTATTAAGGAGAGCAGTGCGTGAATGACAAAAACAACACATATTTTCTTTTTTGTACAGTCTGTCACCAAAGAAAATATGTACCAAACGTAGGTCTAGCAGCAATATGCAAAATGCTAAGAGAATTTCCCTATCTGGTATTTCCCTTATGAAGACACCCTGTCTGTTTCACCTGTTCGAAATATTGAGCTCAAAATCAGCTCTCCAAAACACCCACGGATACATCAAAAATCACATGGGAAAAGACACTGTGTCTAAGAAACATCCGCTGACAATTTATCAACAGCTTATAACACAATAACTAGTGAAAACAAAATGAAGTAAGCAACACAGTCCATTAATTAATTGGCTCTGTTTAGACCAACTTCACATGGATTCGTCAGGAAATACTGCCTTTTTTTTTTTTTTTTTGCTACAGAGCACCAAGTTGTGTCCATGTCCCATTTGATTTAACAAATATAATACGTTAGTTTAAGAAATTATTGGCTATTAATTAATGCGCTTTACCAACTAGATCATAAATGCTTAACTCAGGACTACAGCACTATTACACTTCAATTACAATATGCATTGTTCAATTTAATCAAAAATAAGTTGACAACTACAAGTGAAAGATACACTGAAATATACCATGTGTTGATTTCTTCCTCTGGAAAAACTGTTGTTTTCATAGGACATAAATTGTCCAGACTAAAATGTTACTCTAAAAAGTAGCTAATACACTTGGGAGATAAGAAACACCAAGTATAATCTAATTTCATTATGAATTCATATGCTTGTGGTAACATTTATAGGCAACAACAACAACAACAAATAACGTCTTTTTAAAGTGTTTTTCCGTGAGGGAAGGTTCAATGCTGGACAATAGATGACCCAATGTTTCATTTTGAATCAAAAGCCGTAAGGTAATTCATCTATTAGACAAACCTGATAGAAGTGTGTCTTCATATGTACCATTTGGATATAAGGCCAGGAATGAATCTGAAGGTTATTAACAAACACCACTATGTTCATGTATCATACAAAATACTAAAACCATACAAATGGGATTCATCTCATATGAAGTATGAGTTTGCAGTATGAACAAACCTCTAGATCAGTACCAGGAGTATTTGGCCCCTCAGGAGAGTCTAGGAGTCCCTTGTTATAAAAAAAACATCCCGTCTCAGCTGTCTTTGCCGAGCGTGTTCTATCACGCCGTGTCGTTGTCGTGAATGCCAGTGTTACTTCCGAACAGCGCGGCCAGCTGCTCGTCGTAGCTGACGACGTTCCTCTTCATGATGTCCATGCAGGGGCCCAGCAGACGCTCAAACGCCTGCACGTCCATCACTAGAACACACAAACACACACACAAACAAGAACACAAGGACAGCCATATCAGCTGCAGCTAACGAAGCAAGGCTATTGGATATCATCTAGACTAGAGAGCATGAGTGTTGACAATGATACAATTCCTGGAGTGCAGTGCTCCTCCAGCTGATTGCAGTCTTTATCTACTTACCTAGACACTTGACGTTTCCTACAGCGTACGCTGAAGCAGCCCGGGGCTTGTTGGTAACCAGAGCTAGCTCTCCAAAGTACTGTCCCCTGGTACACATGGCAATCTCCACCTCCTCTTCCACCCCTTCTCCCTCCTCCTTTTTCAACTGGGGGTGACAGACAGTCAGACAACACAAGACATATAGTGCTTTCAATAGAACACACTGTGCCATTGACATGCTCGGTAACGGTGCTTTCAGCTCATTTGAACCTGTTGACACTAACTCCAGACATATTAACATGTCCATGACTACGTATCAACGGTTTCAATAACGGTAGAGCATCCAGAAGCAAGCCTTACCTTGCTCGTATTCATTGTTATTCGTACTTGACCAGATTCTACTATGTAGAAACAGTTCGCTGTGGCCCCCTGGCAGAACAACAACAGTTAGTTAGTCATTTGAGTAGCACATCTTACATTTTACATGGACTTTCTCCAAACACAGGGACAATGAGAGAGAGAATTACCTGAGCTATAATCTGTTCTCCATCAGTGTAGGCCTTGGAGGATAGAACATCCACCACACACATCCTCTCAGAGACCTGTCAGGACACGAGAGAACAGTTGTGATAGCTGCTATAATGCTCTACAGATAGGAGATAAACACGTTTAGATATACACTACCGGTCAAAAGTTGAGTCACTTAGAAATGTCCTTGTTTTTGAAAAGAAAAGCACTTTTTTGTCCATTAAAATAACATCAAATTGATCAGAAATACAGTCTAGACATTGTCAATGTTGTAAATGACTATTGTCTAATGACCAATGACTACGGATCAATTTGATGTTATTTTAATTGACAGAAAATGACATTTCTAAGTGACCCCAAACTTTTGAACGGTGTATACCATTATGCATTGTATATACTATAGAATGCAAAGTGTTAGGACTGTGCTACTAATGCATTATCAAGTGTCACTCAGTTAGCATCCCTCTCTGAGATGTTCCAGTTTTGCGTGGAATAATCCCAAATTAGTAGTTCTGACTTGTTCTCCAGGAGCTGATTATTATTCACTCAACTAATGGTCATTTTTTGACAATCCCTTGAAAATGGCACGCAGTTGTCAATGGTTTTAGCGGTGCTGTGGGTCTCCTTGCCCCCCAGCAGGCAAATTGAATGCTCTGAACCTTACTGCACCTCACAGGCCCTCAAATCAGAGTGCCTGTTGTCCGGACCTCTGGCAATCTCTATGGGGGTGCCACAGGGTTCAATCCTCGGGCCGACTCTCTCTGTATACATCAATGATGTTGCTCTTGCTGCTGGTGATTATCTGATACACATCTACGCAGACGACACCATTCTGTATAATTCTGGCCCCTCTTTGGACACTGTGTTAACTAACCTCCAGACAAGCTTCAATGCCATACAACTCTCCTTCCGTGGCCTCCAACTGCTCTTAAATACAAGTAAAACTAAATGCATGCTATTCAACCGATCACTGTCCGCACCTGCCCACCCGTCCAGCATCCCTACTCTGGGCTGCTCTGACTTAGAATACGTGGACAACTACTAATACCTAGGTGTCTGGTTAGACTGTAAACCCTCCTTCCAGACCCACATTAAGCATCTCCAATCCAAAATTAAATCTAGAATTGGCTTCCTATATCGCAACAAAGCATCCTTCACTCATGCTGCCAAACATACCCTCGTAAAACTGACCATCCTACCGATCCTCGACTTCGGTGATGTCATCTAGAAAATAGCCTCCAACACTCTACTCAACAAACTGGATGCAGTCTATCACAGTGCCATCCGTTTTGTCACCAAAGCCCCATACACTACCCACCATTGCGACCTGTACGCTCTCGTTGGTTGGCCCTCGCTTCATACTCGTCGCCAAACCCACTGGCTACAGGTTATCTATAAGTCTCTGCTAGGTAAAGCCCCGCCTAATCTCAGCTCACTGGTCACCATAGCAGCACCCACTCGTAGCACGAGCTCGTCTTTCCTTCCAGTTCTCTGCTGCCAATGACTGGAATGAACTGCAAAAAATCTCTGAAGCTGGTGTCGTAGCTGAATCAGAATTAGTTAGGTAACATAGATAAATATGTTTTATTTACTTTATACTTGTCATTAGAATGTCTTATTTTGGACTATACTGTTGGCAGTTGCATTTTCCTTTCTTCTCAAGGGAAAAGTCACTTGGGGCCCAGAGAGGGGAGAGGTCATGCTTGTCTTTTACATGTCTGGTAATATGCAGAATATCAGAAAGGGAGAAGTCAGAATTGAACAGTGTCTTCCAATGTGAATGGATCTGTTAAACCATGTGATTGGGGAGATGTTGTGGAAAATTGCAAGATTATGTTATCGTGCTTGTAAGATTTTTTTATAATCTTTGTATTGCATTAGAATATTGTGTGTGTGTGTGTTCCACTGAGGATGGGCCTCTATGAGATAGCACTGACAGAGGAGATTTACGATGTCTTTGGCCAATAAAGCCTAAAGAGCATTCCAGATAGTGAGGTAATGTTTTGGTACTATGAAGTACCAGGAATGAGATTAGAATCTCGTTTTAGAGACCAAACTGAACAATAATTTATAGCTAATGCTATCTGGCTATGGGATACTCCTCTCTCAAGTAAAAGTCCCTTTGTGAAGTTCCTAAGATCTGTGGTTTGTCATGTGAGTTGAGAGGGGTGTATCTTGGCTGTAAAAGATACTAAGTATTCTTTTGTAAGCAATCTCAGAATTCATTTATAGACACTGAATTGATCTTAGTCACAGGGCTATGGTGAAGCTCATATAATTAAAGATGAAGTTTAAATAACTCTGACTGGTGTGTGGTTTGCTCTCTCATCATTTGGTAATACAGGAAATTGCCATGACACTGGAGACTCACATCTCCCTCACTAGCTTTGTAAACAGCCCATCTATCTACCTACCTCATCCCCATACTGTATTTATTTATATTGCTCCTTTGCACCCCAGTATCTCTACTTGCACATTCATATTCTGCACATCTATCACTCCAGTGTTTAATTGAAATGACTTCGCCACCATGGCCTATTTATTGCCTTAACTCCCTTATCTTACCTCATTCGCACTCACTGTATATAGACTTTTTGTTTTCTTTTGTTCTACTGTATTATTGACTGTATGTTTTGTTTACTCCATGTGTAACTCTGTGTTGTTCTATGTGTCAAACTGCTTTGCTTTATCTTGGCCAGGTCGCAGTTGCAAATGAGAACTTACTCTCAACTAGTCTACCTGGTTAAATAATACAAAATAAATAAACGGAGAGGTTTATTGATAACAACCTATAGAGATCACAGTTGTTACCTGTAGGGATGTGAGCAGGGGCAGTGACTCGATGAAAGCCTCGTACATCTTCCTCTTCTTGTGGTTGTTCTTTACTATGATCCTCCTGAATGTCAGTCGGTCCTAGAGTACACACAACATCACAGGCCTCAGATCATTTCAACCAAACACCACATTACATGGTTACTCCAGTAATTAAGTTGCTTCAACACTCATCTGGGGCCAGTTTCACCGTTTTGTCCCGTAATGGTTAAGATTATGATCTCAAGGCTGATGCCTTCAGACAACCCAGGGAGTGTTGGCATGTTATGCTTTAGGCATCACTTCTGTAATTCACTCCTCAATCTACCGGGGGGGCATAGTCTACCATTCAAACCTACAGTACGTAACAGCCTACCTACACATCCTCTCATCCATTTCAGCTACAGGACAATCCACTGGTTCACCCTGAAGCCTTCAACCTACCATGCACCAGAGGGCTCCCACAGAGGTGGCGATGATGGTGGCAGCCCTGGGTGTGTTGTACATCAGGGCAAGCTCGCCAAAACTGCCCTGGTTGTCATAGGAACCCACCACACGCTCCACTCTGTCTGCTTTCATCAGGATGTCAAAGGTCCCTCTGGGAAATAAGGCAACATCATAATGATAAATTAATTCATTGCATAAGTATTTATTATATGGGAAAATCTTATATCGCACCAAACTCTGGCCAATAATAGTGCATAATACAGGAAATAGGATGCGATTTCAGACCCATCATCGCCAGTATCAGCAAAGCATCGCAGAGTAGGAGTGTTGACCTAGGATCTGGCCATAGAATAATATTCATTATGATCTAAAAGGCAAAACTGATGCTAGAACAGCCCTTCTACTCTGAGAAACTTTGTGGATATGGTCCCTGGGATCAAAAAGTGCTGTATAGACTGTCTCGTCCGTTTACAATGCCTTGATGAATCTGAAGTCCTACCTTTCAATAACATAGAAGTTGTCCCCATCGTCATCCTGGTCTATAATGTGTTCGCCAGCCTCCACTGGCATCTCAAACATTGCATCCAGTACCTGGGACATCTGCTCCTGTTAACACAACCACAGAGATATTTCAGTGACACGGCAGACAGCAGCATCCATATACAGTTTTTGTTTACTTTTCCTCAATGCATTTGTTTAACCTATAGTCTTTCCACCCCACTTTACTTTACCGGGTCTAGATTTTTGAACAGTAGAATGTCTTTGCAGGCCTCCTGTAGTCTGTGCCTCTGCTCGTCGGTTTTAGGATGGGTGATCTTTTAGAGAGCAGAGCAGAGCCATAATTAGCATGTATTATTATAGCTACTGTATCAGGTTCATGTACAGAGTGCAGACAGTCATCTAATCTCCTTCCCTCCCTGTTTCACTCAGCATCTGACTTCTTCTGCTGAAACGTTCTTTTGTTCTTGATAAATACACAAACGTTCAACTTAAACCATCAACGATGGTTTGCAGTGGACCAGCGGCATCACATCATTAGCTAACTTGAGGTTAAAGGTTAGAGGTCAACCCCATAGTGATGGAGGTTAAGTGATTTTACCCTGGGATCTTTGTCCTCCTCCTCCTCATCAGGGTTGAATGCTTCAGCACACACTGTGGAGAGGAGCAAGAGTCATCACATTACACTTGAGTGCCTCCTTCACATTTCACTCAGGATACCAAGAGTGATTCCAACCACACCAAGGTGGTCACACAATCTGCAGTGTAATCCATTTCACACAGCATTGTTTAAGCCGGTCATGTCTCTATAGGTGAACAAGCTGAACTCTAGACTGCTCCCGATACTTGAGTATTGTGTGCATTGAAAACCCTCTGGCTAGCAGACAGACACTTGTGTGATCCTGCTACAGTACTATTAACATATGTGATAGTGATGACAGCACCAATTGCTGCTCTGACTGGATCAATAGTCCCAGCCACTGAGAGGATATCCTTATGCCCATTAAACACACACTTCTGATGTCATTTCCTGTCATTATGTCGAAAACAGTGGAAAAGTGGGGACTTCTGTGGATGCAACATACAAAGGACATAGCTAGAATATCAAACCTTCTTACCTGAAGATCTTCTCAAGAATCTGTTGATCACTGGAGCTACAAAAAAAACAAAAAAAAGTTACATGAAGATGAGGTGTATTTTACTATGATATAACCATGTAACCATGTTCTGGCTTGACATATAGAGAGATTATTCTGATCTAAAATCACTGTTGATTGTTTTCAGCTAACGTTAGCTAGCTAACATGGAATGCATCAGCTAGCTAACGCTACTGATGCTCACACAGGTCAGGATAGTCACCGACACTTTCAGAACATTCTTTCCACTCCACTGCCGGCCAAAGTAAACAATGGGGGTTACTTGAGGTTTTGGGATGGTAGCTAGATAGCCATTTCCCTTTGAGATTAGAGTTCAATTGCCTTTTCTTGGCCTACCCAGAATTAAAATTATCGCGAAAGTTGTCACTTCCCTCTGTCCACGAGGGATTCATGGTAAAATGGTCAGTAGCTAACGTCAGCTGGGCTGACTACTGTAACTATAGCATAGTAGTAGCAAAACGTTAGCGAGCTTGACTTTCTCAGTGGCTGCCACCGTAACGTCGTTAGCTAGCGAGCTATCAAGGTTAGCAGCATCACACAGGCAGTACTGACTTTTCTAGCAGAACGGTGAGGTTAGCTACCTACGAATTCCTCATCATCATCATCTTCTTCTTCTTCATTTTCCGAATCAATTTGCATTGTCTCCTCGGCAAAATTGACCAATCTTCCACTGCTAACATTATCGCCAGGTCGACCGTTAGCCGAATCTCGGGCATTGTCAAAGGCGGATCCTCTCTGATTCTCCTTCAGTTGGATGAAATACTGCAAGGCAAAGTCCAGAAGGTCTCCTGGCTGATTCCTCAACACTTCCACTGTAAAGCTTTGCAACAGCTCCGTCAATCCGTCTGGGATTTCAATACTCATTTCTAATCGGTCTTTGAAGAGTCAGGCAAATAATAAAAATACCGCTGGCTATTTTCTGAATATAAAAAAAAATGATATTCCAGCTCAGGCTTGTAAGGGTTGACAGCTCACTTGAATAATACGTTCCCAAACACAGCCTTTTGCAACAAATATTGTTGGCGTTATACCCATTCTCAATGTATGTTCATCTGTAGCTAGCTATAGCTTGCTAACTTAGCTACCGCCTTTTGATGAAATCTGAATGAAAATGGCAGTAACAATGCTAGCTAGCTAGCTCGCATCATTTTGCTGCCTGCTTCGGGAAACCCACGCATGTGACCCAGGTATCCATGACAACCAACTATATAGAGCTTGCGCACGCAGAATCATAGAAATAGAAGAGTGAGTAGATCAGTCACCACTCCATCTCGAGGGAGCATCGTTTTACCAGACAGAACAGAATGTTTAGAAACTCTGTGATTTTACCATTCTCAAAATTCACATCAGATGTACATTATTCCCAATATTTCGTCATGCATATTGACAGTCTAGCATAGTAGTTTCCTTTTTGCATAACAATTGTCCTATGTAGGCCTACACTGTGAACAATTATTTCACAAGGAGATTCCATTTTTAATTGATACCTAAATACAGCAACTGACCTCCATAGAAGTTAATTAATAAGAAAAAGGGAGAGTTGGGTAGAGTGTTTTCTCCTCCACAGTGGAGCAGAGGCGATGAAGGATACAGTCTGTCCAGTCGCTGTAACAACATAATATAACCATGTAACCATTTAATCAAATTGGATTTATTAACATAGAAATTCATATGAAAAGACATACTACACCAGGAGTTTACTTTTTCAAGAATTGAATACAAAACTTTTGGATGTACAATGAAATAAAATCAAGTATGAGTTCTCAGTCGTCACCCTCCTCCTCTTCTCTCTGACAGGTGTGTGAGGTATTAGCGTGTAGTACAGTGTCCACAGACACTAGACTCCTGAGACACTGTAGAACAGCCAGGATCAGATGATACATACAGGACACTGACTCCACACCTGAACTAGAGCCAGAGCTTGACCAAACTGTCACCTCCTTTACCCCTGACCCAGACATAGACCTTGACATAGTGTCAGCCTGGACCATATTAGAACCATCCACTACCAGAACAGCACTGTCTCCAGCGGGTCCGGAGAGTTACCATGGTTACGTATGCAGCTGAGAGTGTGTGCGAGAGCCTCAAGGTAGCGCCGAGGATTGTGGGAGTAGATCTGTCTGGGCACACTCAGTAGGGCCTCTGCTAACATCCCCGAGGCGGCAGGGGTGTCCAAGTGTGACGGAGTGTGCGTGTCTGTGTTTGACGGAGTGTGCGTGTCTGTGTTTGACGGAGTGTGCGTGTCTTTGTTTGACGGAGGGTGTGGCGTAACAGGAAGTCAAAAGTCCTGCCCACGGAAATTACACTACAAGGCTCCATCATGTCTGTGTGTGTGTAAGTGGTTCTTTCTGTAGCTCTAGTCCTGTGTTTGGGCACCCAGGTAGTAGTATGCAGCATGTGTAGAGCATCTCGTACAGCACATACACTCTGTTCCGCCTGGCCCTCTGTCTGTCCACACACAACCAGACTGTGGGGTCTGCCCCTGTCCTCTGCCTTAGGAAACCCCACATTGACGAACCTGGGAGAGAGAGAAAACCACATAATTAGCATAGTGTGTATGTGTGTGTTTGTGTGTGTGCGCGCGTGTAACTATCCTGTAACCATACCTGTGAGCTCCCAGCACCAGCAGAAGGTCACCGTAGCAACATGTTCCTGTCCAATCACGGCCCAGTCTGAGACAGGCTGGGTTCCACTGAGCACAGAGAACAAGGTAAGGTCGTCTTCACACACACTCTAACACACACACAGCGTACCTCCCCACTGCAGCCAGGAAGGCCTCCGACTGTCTGACTGATGAGAGGAGCAGAGACACTCCTACATGCTGTAGGGTGACACACACACTGTCTAACCCCCACCCTGATCTCACACACACACTTTCTATCCCTACATTAGCCCCACCCAGCTCCAATACAGTTCCACCAATCTGTAGGCTGGGTTCCAGGTGTTCTGTCACCGCAAGGGCCCCGATTGGTCCATGGTGGCAGAATGGGAGGGGTGTAGAGAAATCTGCATGTATGACCTCCAGCAGACTGGAACAGCCAATAGGAAGCCTGCTACTGTTGTGTGCAGAGCAGGGAAGTGTTCATTTACGAAGTCGCCATGGCAACTCCAATGGGAGAGCAGCTCACAGTTCAGTTGGCTGATGATTTCTGCATGAGTAGGGCTGATCCGGGTGTGAAGGAAAGCACTGAGTAGGCGACACAGAGTGGGTGTATCTGTCTGTCCTGGGGTGTGTGTGTCTGAACGGGAGGAGCCAGGTGGAGCCACTCCAACAGTGATAACATTACTGAGCTCGTCCAATCCAAAGGCCAGCAGAGCTTCAGCCAAACGCTTGGCACCTTCCCGGGGGATTTTCGGGTGTGTTTCTGTATCTCCCGTAGCAATGAGGCGAGCAGCAGGACGAAGGTCTGGGAGCCATCTCCTGTCACCGAGCTGTCTCCTCACACACTCCACCACCATCCTACACACACACACAGAGAGATTGAGATTTCACAAAGTATTGTAAGTGTGTGTGTGTGTGTGTGTGTGTGTGTGTGTGTGTGTGTGTGTGTGTGTGTGTGTGTGTGTGTGTGTGTGTGTGTGTGTGTGTGTGTGTGTGTGTGTGTGTGTGTGTGTGTGTGTGTGTGTGTGTGTGTGTGTCAGAGTATGTGGGCGGAGCTGGAGCGTGCCCAATTTGACTGGAGCATGGAGCGAGATTCCCAAAGGCTAGAGCATCGGCCTTCTCGCCCGCTCCAATTTTGCTCCAATACCACTCACTTCACGAGCTCTGGGCATTCCTGGCACAGCATGCATTTGTAATCTACTTGTGTGCTGCTATAGCCCCTTACTTTAGCTACTATCATGGTGTGCTAAATATTTTCGTAAAGAAACTGATAAAACACACAGGTGCAAAATCAAGGTGAATTGCAAAGATGAGGACCAAGAGCAAGAGAGGGAGTGTGGTGATGTAATGTCCACAACTAAAGAATCATTGCGGGATCTGAAATGACACATATCCTGAAAGCACGATGGTGTACTTACTACGTGCACATGCTAAAAGAAAGGAACGAGGTGAGTAGCTAATTAAGTTTCATTGTAGCAAAATATTTATACACAAAAAATCTGACCTCATAAAAGTTTCCTTCATTTTTGTTAGATTATCTATACAATAGGCCATGATTGATTTTCATATTCCAACTTTCAAGGCACTTTCCATTTTGATTGGGTTTATTTGCCTAAAAACCTTTAGGCTTACCAATAGAAGAAAAAAAATAACAACTCTTCATCCCTGCCCAGCTTGTCAAGAGTGGCCATAAGGGTGTTTAGCATCCCCAGTGGCTCTACAAACTCGGAGAGCATATTCTCCATTGCTGCCCTGCTCTAGAGGCACCATCACATGAGCCTGAAGCCACAGACCCTGGCCAAACACTGGTGTTTCTAAAAAATAAATTCAAATGAACTCTAGACTGAGCTTAATAAGGCATGTTTCATTTTAGTGTGTATTTAATTCTAAGTGTCACAGCTTATATGCGCAATTTAGACTATTATGATTTAATACAACAAACTGTTGTTAAAATGCTGAGTGCTTAATGTCCCTGACTCCATACCAGCAGTGTGTTGCACTCAAAAATGCTTCACAATATATTTCTTTGTAGGCTATAGCCTTGAAACATTTTTAATATTGCATGAATAATTCATTTACATTCCTTCTTCGGCTCCCTGTCTGGCTGCTGACCTATTTCGTGTTTATATGCTGTTTAATATGACACGTTGTCTATTTGAAATTGAGCGCTTCTTACATTCACCTTTTCATGCTCATTAAAGTATTTTTCATTCAAACCATATGGTTTGGTTTCTATGCTTCAAAACCAAATAGTAGGTTCAGGTAGTCAAAAAAACCTGTTGGGTATTAAATTGTGATTTTAATTCATGGAGCGAATTTGAAGCTGCAGTTTTTTTCCTGAGAGCCAGAGCGGGTTTTAGTGGGGCTTTTTGTTCCACCCGCAGGGCTGTGAGGATGCGTTTTCCGTGGCGTGTCAACAGCGTTTGTCCCGTGTGAACAGCACCTGTACTCCATCAAGACCAAAGCTCCTCCGGATCACTGCCTCCAGGACACTCCGTACGGAGTCCAGCTGCAGACACTGAAGCTGCAACCGCATCCCCATCCCCAAGACCTGAGATGGAGAGAGGCTACCGATCCAGGACACAGAGGCACAATTGAGTTGGCTCGAATTGGGTTAGCTGGGATTCACTGGCTTCAATGTCAATAGTTGGATTGCTCTGGGCTTGCGCATAAACGCTTCGCGGGCGACATGGGGTGGTGCGGCACACATTTCATATGCATTTAAGTAGCTAGCTAGCCTACTTCGATACTGCGCGCCTAATCCTCAACCTCGTTCATCTTGATGAGTGAAATGTCATTTTATGGTAAAACTATACTGACTGCTTCCACGATGAAACACCCGAAATTCTAATATCTGGTTTATGTGAACTCACCCGGGTGTGGAAAAGCTTCCTTTGGTTTCCTAGAGACCTCTTCCTCTGACGAGGTTGGTGAGTCACTCAGTTTAACATCTGCATGTCGACCTCTAGCGATGAGACATAATATATAACTATATTTCTCTATGATTAGGTTTATTATGGTATTGCCACCATCAGTCATGCAAGTCGGATGTTATATTAACAGATGATACAATCAGATGCAGTGCATTAGCAGAGGAACAGGGGTCAATATTTATGTAGAACTCATAAACATATGGTAAGATCAGGCTTTGATCTTGAAAGTGCAAAAATAAGACTCTTACTGTATACAGTCCATGGTACAGTCAATGGGCAATGCATCAGAACAACTGGTTACATCATTGAGGAAGGGTTGACAAACTTTTAGATCCAGACTTTGGTCTCTGACTATATCTCCCTCTCTCCTTATTTGGGAGTCCAATCAACATAGTAATCTTTACCTAAAGTGGCTTACAATTATCACATATGTGGCCCATGTGGGATTTGAACCCACCCCTCTGGTGTTGCCAGCCCACTAAGCCATTGACACCATAAGGGGAGCACCCTAGGCTGAGCGTTTATCCACCCCCTGCTTGATGCCCAGCACCAGGTGTAGGAACCAGTTGAACTGCACGGTCCAACCCTTGTCCCTGCAGATCTCTATTTGGTCCAGCAGGTGGCGTTGTGCCTCCTCCTCCGGCCGGCCCACAGTCAGCGCTTCGCGGATGTACTCGATGTCTTCTTTGCTGGTGAGCTGAGGCATGCCCGTCATCAGCATCATGGAGAACAGGATGACGAGGAGGTTGGTGTGATGCCTCAGAGCCAGGTAGGCCCGCACACACACATCCTGGAAGATCAATGCTGTAGTTAAGAGTGTGTGTGAGTGTGTGTGGGTGGGTGTGGGTGGGTGTTTGCGTGTGAGTGAGTTTGTGTATATGTATTTTTACTGGTTGGACAACACGTTCATTTGAGTACCTGGAACTTCTGGAAATGTGGGCTGCTCTTCTTCCCTGATGTGCCCATGACATAGAGGAAGTCAGGGGTGAGGACGAAGGGAACCCTCTCCTTACTGATACCCAGGAAACTCTTATAGTTCCCCAGTATGTGGCCAAAGTCAATGTGGAACAGGTTACCTGAGGGCAGACATATCAGTTTAGTTTAGTTTATTTTATTTTTACAGGGACAGTGCACATTAATCAACGTTTCAGTAAAAGTGCCGGTTTTAGCCAGCCGGCTAATTTTCAACCGCAGTCCCTGGGCAGGTTATTAAAAACAATTACAATATAGACAATAGCACCATAGAACAAGCAAGACATAGCAACATAGGACAATCAAGACATAGCATACAGACAGAGCAACATAGAACAAAAAGCAGCAAGACAAAATTCATAAAAGCAACAAAGTGTTTCCACACCTCACAAGCTACAGACAACAGACAACATGGAAAGCGGCAACACACAGCTAGAGACCATGTTCACAAAGGGGGAAAATAATGTTATAGATAAACCACCCAATACATCAGAAACAAGTGACTACATTCAGATGAACAGAAAATAACTTTCTATGGGTTCATCCACATATATAGAATATTGTGGAATGTATTCCTAATGTTTTGGCAACCACTTAACGCCAAGTACTGTATTGTGTTTGCGCTATAGCGAGATGAGGAAGAGCTCTGGTACCAGATTCAGTGATCATGATGTTGTCGTTGTGTCTGTCTCCTACCCCCAGCACGTAGGTGGCCACACAGTACCCTCCACAGGAGAACACAAACCTCTCCACCGCCTGCTGGAACTACAGGGAGGAGAGGGAGATACACAGAGAGAGATACACAGAGAGAGAAAGACAGCGAAAGAGAGGGAGATACAATGATGGCGAGTGAAGGGGAGAGACAGAGAGAGGGGAAGTGATGGAGACACAGAGTGGAGGAAATGAAGAGCATTCGTGAGCTGCCATTTCATACAACCAGCCTTGCTCGAGTATTTCCACAGACAATATTGGAGCGAACACAGTGACTGAAACCGTGTTTCATCTTTCTCTATTTATCTGCTAGCGCTGTGGTAGCTTCTGTGGTATACCTTCACCCTAAAGCTATGGTGCTCTTATTATCTGCGTTTGGTGGACCTGATTGAAGCCAGTGGCACAGAAAGCGCGCGCTTTTGCCTGGCCTCTGCTGCAAAGGGGAGGGCGTTCGTTCTAGGGAACTATGGAGGAAGAAGAAATGAAAGCTACTTACATGTGCAGGTAACACACTCAAATACTGAGCTATGTTGAACACAAGGCCCAACTGTGACCACTACTACGGCACCTCAGTACCTCCAGGCTCTGATCAGGCCCTACACCCAAACAAGGGCACTGCGTTCATCCACCTCTGGCCTGCTCGCCTCCCTACCACTGAGGAAGTACAGTTCCCACTCAGCCCAGTCAAAACTGTTCGCTGCTCTGGCCCCCCAATGGTGGAACAAACTCCCTCACGACGCCAGGACAGCGGAGTCAATCACCACCTTCCGGAGACACCTGAAACCCCACCTCTTTAAGGAATACCTAGGATAGGATAAAGTAATCCTTCTACCCCCCCCTTAAAAGATTTAGATGCACTATTGTAAAGTGGCTGTTCCACTGGATGTCATAAGGTGAATGCACCAATTTGTAAGTCGCTCTGGATAAGAGCGTCTGCTAAATGACTTAAATGTAAAATGTAAATGTAATGCTGCATGGGGATATTTCTAACAGGCCAATTCAAAAACAGACATAGCAGAGCTGAAAATGTGGAGTTGCTTCAGCCTACACAGCCTGAGTATACGTGAATAGTGCTGCAGACAAAGCCCTGGGTAACAGGAAATGTAGCAGGGGTGTTTCCTTCCTCCTTAGCGGTGCAGTTATATCCTCTACAGCTGAGACGCTGCAGCACCGTGGGAGTAATTATAGCCAGCTACCTTTTCCTCGCTCACACACTTGTCCCGCAGCCATTGGTTGAGGATCTCGTCCTTGAACGCTCCTGTGCTTCCCACAACGCTCTGCTGGATGTTGGCAATAGTGGTGGCATCTTTCACTATCTCAATCATCCCTAGAGAAAGAGAGAGAGAGAGAGAGAGAATAAGAGAATAGAGAACAATGCTTATTTAATAAGAAATGGCATATTTATCTATAATTATTTATACACTATATATTATATGTTATAATATATTATTATTAACACATCATGACCGTGTAAAGTCAGTTGACATACCTATTTTATTCCCAGTAGAGATACAACCGTAGGGCAGTAAGGACAAGTCCAAAGACTCTTCCTCCCATATGGACTCCATGATCAGCAGAATCTAAAAGGAGGAGCAATTCGTTGTCATGGAACATTTGGTGGACAGTTTTGCCTAACCCATTGAGAAAGCAAGCCCACATACCTGTAGAATGAGCATGTCCTGCCTGAGGTCATCCCCGTCCTTAAAGATGACCCCGATGGTGTCACTGGACAGCGTGGTGGGGTCAGCCCTCTTAAATTGCAGCCACAGCGGTCTCTTCTTAGAGGCCATCACCTTACACTGCTCTATCTGAAGAGAGGGACCCATGTTTACAGTCAAACACAGGAGAGAATGGAGGAGTAAAATACAATTAGTGGAGGATACAGGAAATGATGGTGAAGCAAGGGATGGGGACAAGCGAGAAGATACATGGAGGAAAATAAGAGGGGGGTAGAATAGAGATGGATAGGTATTATTCCACTCACCACCAGAGCACCAGCCCGTAGACCCGGGTCATAGGGCACTCTGAAGCTCTCTGGCAGCCCAGACGTCTGCAGGTTCTCCAGCTTCTGACGCAGCTGGAACACAACTGAACATACCACCAGGATTCATATACGTATTCCTTTCTATATGATTTTATCTCGATCCCTTATACGAGGTACGTTGACCTGAGGCGACAGGCTCACCTTGTGCAGAAACATCATATTTCTCAGCAGACATGGCCTTGATCTCCCTGGTGACTTTCTGCAGGGCTTCTGTCATCTCCACCTGTTGACGATAACGAATTGGATTATTCTTTATTCAGATCCTCGTTATCTGACACTTTAGCGACCTAGTCTATTTAAATCTGTCTTTTCAATCCTCCAATTCTTTTGCGTACAGTATATATTTTATTGTGAGGTGTATTGAGATGTTTTAATAAAGTTGTATCTGAAGAAAGATGTGACTAGAATGAGGCCGACCTGACGTGCCGGCCTCAGCCCTCGGAGGAGGCCACACAGTACCAGAGGTACCTTGGCTACGACGTCAAAGCCCTTCCGTCACATTGTACGCAGGAGGAACTCCCCTCACCCACTCCTACTGTGTCCGATCACACATCACACCATACTCTTGTTTACGGCTGGGGTTAAGGCTATTCACCCACCTGGCGTCTGAAGTCCTGCAGCATGTCCTCTCCACAGCCTCGGAGGTAGGCTTCCAGCAGCACAGCGTACCTCTGCTGGTAATGCATGGACTGGGCGATCTCACTCCTCAGGAACCAGAAAAGGAAATGACCTATCCTCTTACTCCTGAGAGCTCTCTTCAACAGGAACCTGGCCAGGGCACTGTCATGGTACGGCTCAAACTTCACAGCCTGAAAAACACAGAGGAGCACACATATGCATTTTTTTCCCTCAAAGTAAACACATAATACATGCAAGCAAAATGTTTCAGTAAACTGTAATGCGACATTGTAAAGTATCTTCCCGTTTGGGGATTTTTTAATACTCATACTGTTTTGCATTTTTAACTAAGGCCTCATTGTTGACAGTAGAGACAGCTTATTTGACTCTACACTGACGAATGACACATGTAAAACTACCCACAGGTGCTCCGTTCTGGGAAAACACCAGGTAAAAAGGAAGCCTTGTCTATAAAGGTTGTTATTGTATTTTTTTTCTAGTCAATGTATGAAACAGCTATTTTGTTTTTATGTGTGCTTCAGAGACAGGTAGACCAACCACCTATGACTAGGGCTACTTAGTCTTTCTCGTCATGAATCTTGTTCTGGTGGCAGCTCTGCAGAGAGGTCACTAGCTAGCACAGTCACAAAGTCATAAAATCAGATTTTAAACCTAACCTAACCTTAACCAAACTGCTAACCATAATGAGTTAGCCTAACCTTAAATTAAGAACAAAAAAGCAAATGTTTGTTTTTATGAATTTTTACAATATAGGCAATTTTGACTTTAGGTGAAATTGCTCTGGTGAAATCGCTCTGTTCTGTCTCCAGGACAAGAGTCATGACAATAAATGTCAACTTGCATGACTAGGGCTGTGTAACGAAACTCGGTTCCTCTATGGCACAGACCGAATCTTGACAGAACCAAGACGGAAACACATCAGATATTTCTCAGCCAAATTTTGGTTCCATCAAGTCCGACTAACTCACCTGGACCAGCTGCAGCAGGTACCTCAGGACGTCGTCGTCCCCCAGGGTCTCTAGCTTGCGTACGGCCATGGAGCGGACGTGAGCGTCAGAGTAGTGGCAGTCTAACAGCTGCATGGCCAGGCCCACATCCAGCACACTACGGTCCCACACAGAGCTCCTCTCCAACAGCCTATGGGTGGCCAGGACAGCCTCCTGTCTACCCCACCGCACAGAGCCCAGCAGCTTGGGGTATGCCCTGGGAGAAGACAGTAGGGAGTTTTACAACATTTCAAGAAAAAAATTGCACCGAATCATATTTAAGAAGGTCTCTGTGATACTCTTCTAGAAAAACATATTTCAAATAAGAACAAGAAAGATGGATTTGGGATGAAACTAGTGCTTCTGTATTATAAACTGACTTATTCAGTAATATAGTATTAGATGACCATGCCAGTCAGTCTTACCTGGGGTGACGCATACACTCCTCTCTGAAGTGCCACAGCAGCTCTTTGTCTTCTTGGCTGAGAGGGTGCAGTGGATCGGTCTCAACAATTGCCTCAAACTGCTTCCTCAGGTGGTTAGGCATCTCCCTTTGCCCCCTCTCCCCTCCCTCGGCCTCCCGACCCTCCCCCCCGGCCTCCTTGCCCTCCCTGCTCTTGGGCAGGGCCACTGGGTAGCAGTACTTGTCCAGCAGGATGGCTACGGCCAGGGAGGAGGCCTTGTCTGGGTTGGTGGCTGAGGTCAGCTTGTCTGCATTGACGCTGCTGTTGTCCTCGGTCTTCTCAGGCATCTTCCACATGTGGAGGATGAACTCTCCCTGGCGCAGCAGCGAGCGGTGGTCCACCAGCAGCAGGTTGACGTAATACAGCAGACGACTCTTAGTCTTATTACAATCATGGCTGCCGCTGCCACTTCCAACTGGGGATCCTCCGTTGTCCTGGTAGGAGGTGCCCTTAGAAGTCTGGGTCTGGGCCTTCCCACAGGACACCTGGGGAGAGGAGAAAAGAGAATAGAGTTAAATTGCAATTAATTGAATTCAGTTGTGATTCATACTATATTCTCCAAATAATAGACTGGTATTCTACAAAAGAAATCCCAGAAATAATAGCATGGTCACAACAAAGATGTTGGCTAAAGCAAATATAGATACAGCTGCCAGACTAAACCAAAAAAACATTATACGGTTTCCTAGTTTACCTGTAGGCTGAGGCGAGCCCCCTTGGGCAGGTCTCTGATGCGTATATTAAACTCCAGCCAGGTGTTCCACAGCACCTCCTCAGTGAAAGCCTTGGAGGAGGTCCTCTCCTGAGCCAGGAGCTGCTGGCCATGGAAGATACTGGCCTCCACATACACGATCAGCTCAGGGTTCCTCGGCAGGGCCGGGATGTCTATGCCCAGGACTTTAACCCTGAACTTCCTGTGACAGTCCCACAGAGAGATTGTGAAGACCCGCTCGTGGTCTTTCTCGTCGATCGTCAGCTGCTCATGGGTGCCTGTTGGAACAGAGGAATATGAATCATCTTAATCATCAAATAAATATTCCCCAAAGGAAAATCATGTGCTATAATATTGGTTATTGTGGCACAACTCTATGACCTAGGGGAGTTTGTTAATGTTATGAAAAGTGCATATTGTAAAATGTAATCTATTGGTGAAATATTCTGATATGATTACTTTGGGAATATTGATGCTAGCTTACCTGCCACTCCAGTACAGTCATCCACCTGTGCCCAGTCCTCTTTCTGGACCAGGTCTTGACCTGGATTAGGAGCCGACTCCAGGACCAGATGGATCTCCTCCCCGTTCTTCAGACACTGTCGGACCCAGTGGAAGTCCCTGACCGGGTGGTTCCCATAGATATACTCTTCCCTGCCACACACTCTCAGGACATAGTCTGCCTCACACACATCCTCAGGAACTCCCAGCAGAGCCCTCTTATTGGAGATCTTCGTAAAGAAGGTCTGGAGCACCTGGACGGGCGTGTCGTCGATGGACACCTTGATGGTCTGGCTGGCCTTGTTCCTGTGAATGACCAGCAGGATGTGGCTGTTGGTCACCTAGAATAAAATATTATTCAATCTTTATTGATCCATGATACAGAGGCAACGGAAATTGGCTATTTTTTGCTGTCCCAGTACCCAGCTACATCACCCAATATAGAACAGGCTGGGAGCAGGCAAGCAGCACAGGGTCGCCCACAGAGCTGCACCCCTGGAGCAGCCAGGTTAGGGGTTACATACCTTGGTGAGCAGGTACTCTGGGAGGTGCTTGGATGTGATCCAAGGGTCCATTGAGTAGAGTTTGGGGTCCCGGTCGGCCAGCTCTATCTTGCGGGGTGTGAGGAGCTTCCTCCTGGTGAACTCCAGCTCGTCATCGTGTACGTTGCTGACGTCGGTGACGTCGTAGCCAATCAGGTAGTTGAGATACCTCTGGTACTGTGTGGACTCCTCAGAGGGCTGAGGCCGGCACGTCAAGTGGATCTTCCCCACATCTTTCTTTAGAGCTTTAGATTCAAATACAACTTTATGAAAACATCTCAATACACCTCACGATAAAATATATACAAAAAATGCAAGGGTATAAAAGAAAGATTTAAGACTAAAATCTTCTACCTTTCCAGTAGCGGATGCAGTCCAGGGTCTGAAACACCTGGTGCTTATCGTAGATCTCACACCAGTTGCCCTTCTTCTGGTAGAGCAGGATGCAGTGGTCAGGGGAGTACTTCTGGTAGAACTCGGGGCACAGGTTGGTGGCTACTACCCTCAGCCACACCTGGGCTTTCACCTGCTCCACCGTCCAGTTCCCAGCCACCTCCAGGAGCAAGGTGTCCGGGCTGCGGCTACTCTTAGTGGTGGTGGGGAGGACGAACTCGACGGCTATCTGATCCATGGCCACGGAGAGGGTGGAGGTGAAGGCTTTCATCTTTCTTCTCCTCCTCCGGTTCTCTTCTCTAAGGACGACAGGTTGAGGTTCTTCTTCATCACTCACTTGCTGTTCCATAACACGAGTTATCTATTATCAATGAAGAATATAATAGATGTGTTTAGATTAGAATAGATGGATTTGTAAGGGATGTTAAATGTAGCATGTATATTTATCTCATGTTGGTAAACTTAGCCAAAATAAGATGCTCTATCATGATATGTTATGCTTATACTATTTCTGTTTTATTTTATGATGTTGCGTATCAAGCTTGTTCAACTTCTTCTTTCAGATCAACTTCTCTGCATAGGAAGTTGCAAAGCAGGAAGCAAGGAGAAGCACTGTCAGCAGTAACAATGTATCAACCCCATACAGTCATTGGTATAACTCATCAAAATATGATAATGTTGCAGTAAAATTGAGCAACCAGAATTTCGCAAAATTGTAAATTCCACCTTAGTCATTTCAGAATATATTTCAAAAAATGATTCAATGACAACTTGAAAATAAATTGACAAGTCCCCTACACCTGCCCACAAAAACAAACATACAGTTTAAAATAAAATCATACATTATATAAAAATACAAAAAAATGATTGATGAAACTTCAATGTTACAGATAGTTTCCATGAGAAAATCCAGAGCCGTTAGTTTTCAAAAACAGAAAATAACGGTATGACCGATTACATGGGGAAAGTCAATGAAGAAAACTTACCGCTCGGTAGGCCTAAACACACTCACGCCAGCAGAAATATGACACGGTGGGTCACTAGGCATTTGTAAATATTTGTAGAATGGTCCCAGTTTCTCCTTAGTTCATGTTAAGTCCGTGGTACTAAAACTTTCTGTCTGCTATTCCATTCACCCCTCCCCGTGATGTGTGAAGCGGAGTCCCATGCAAGTCTACATGTTGCGCTCTTATTGGTCGCTCAGAGGCGCCATGACTGTAGTTTTGAGGGAACTGGACTACAGAAACCCACAGCCGAGTAATGCCATTATGATTAAGCAATTTACTTGAAAATTACCATTACTATTACTATTACTGATTTTTGAAGGCGTTATGTTATTGTATCCATGCCAAGATTGATGGGTTTATATTCAATGTCCATTGTCATATTCACTAAAAACGTTTTCTCCTGAAAGAAAAGAGGAAAGAAAGAAAAATGTGTCATTCTCTGGCATGGTATTATTTCCTACTATTATATAAATATAGCAAAGATTCTAAGCTATGCAGTTTTTGCATGATGAATGTTCTTATTGAATACCATCAGTATATATATATATGTTCAAAAGTTTGGGTCACATAGAAATGTCCTTGTTTTTGAAAGAAAAGCACATTTTTTGTCCATTAAAATAGCATCAAATTGATCAGAAATATAGTGTAGACATGGTTCATGTTGTAAATCACTATTGTAGCTGGAAACGGATGATTTGTTATGGAATATCTACATAGGCGTACATAGGCCGATTATCAGCAACCATCACTCCTGTGTTCCATTGGCACGTTGTGTTAGCTAATCCAAGTTTATAATTTTAAATGGCTAATTTATTATTAGAAAACCCTTTTGCAATTATGTTAGCACAGCTGAAAACTGTTGTTCTGATTAAAGAAGAAATAAAACTGGCCTTCTTTAGACTAGTTGAGTATGTGGAGCATTAGCATTTGTGGGTTCGATTACAGGCTCAAAATGGCCAGAAACAAAGAACTTTCTTCTGAAACTTGTCAGTCTATTCCATGTGAGAAATTTCCAAGAAACTGAAGATCTCGTACAATGCTGTGTACTACTCCCTTGAAAGAACAGAGCAAACTGGCTCTAACCAGAATAGAAAGAGGAGTGGGAGGCTCCGGTGCATAACTGAGCAAGAGGACTCCGTGCATTTAAATATCTACATTAGTTTCTGCCAGGTTCATTCTATTTCAGACACCTTAATGCAACTTTTAAATCATATAATATTATGTGAGCTAAATTAATTTAAAGCAATTATAATAATAGACTACATGACCAAAAGTATGTGGACACCTGTTTGTCAAACATCTCATTCAAAATCATGAGCATTAACATGGAGTTGGTCCCCCCTTTGCTTCTACAACATTCTCCACTCTTCTGGGAAGGCTTTCCAATAGATGTTGGAACATTTTTGCGGGGACTTGCTTCCATTCAGCCACAAGAGCATTTGTGAGGTTGGGCACTGATGTTGGGTGATGTTCGCTGAAGGTGTTCGATGTGGTTGATGTCAGGTCTCTGTACAGTCAAGTACACACCAATCTCGACAAACCATTTCGGTAGTGAGTGTTGTAACCGAGGACAGACAATATTTACGTGCTACGTGCTTCAGCACTCAGTCGTCCTGTTCTGTGAGCTTGTGTGGCCTACCACTTCGCGGCTAAGCTGTTGTTTCTCCTAGACGTTTCCCCTTTACAATGACAGCACTTACAGTTGGGTCGCTCTAGCAGGGCAGAAATTAGACAAACTGACTTGTTGGAAAAATAGTATCCTATGACGGCGCAACATTGAAAGTCACTTAGCTCTTCATGAAGGCCATTCTACTGCCAATGTTTATCTATGGAGATTGGCTGTGTGTTCGATTTTATAAACCTGTCAGCAACGGGTGTGGCTGAAATAGCCGAATCCAGTCATTTGAAGGGGTGTCCACATCTTTTGTATATATTGTATATAGTGTATATAAAAACATTTTCTCTGAAGTATAATTTTTATGAGATTACTAATGTTACTGTCCCCATTACAACAACAAAAATACTTAAATGCATGCAGTTTTGTCCTTGAAAATGTTAATTGAAACAATGTAGAATTCCATTCATTCTTATGGCCTACTTTGGCCGACCGGTGGTTTCAAAGCCTTATACTCGCCAATACAAAACATGGCCAAATCAATCCAGGGTTTATATACGTCATTGGTTACAACTGCTGTCAGTGAGGTTTTGGGTTTGTTAAATAATAGCGCTCTCTTCTGGTTATGGTGGTTATCATTTCACCAACGTTTTAATGATTCCAGCAAAGACGGATACAATTTCGAACAGGCTCATAGACTTCTATTGAAACAGAAACAAATTAAGGAGTGGGATGCATAGACTGTAAAAAATAGTGCGATGTCTCGCTTCCTGTTCCGTCTCTGATTTCAGAGATGTTACAACAATAATGGTGGCTCCTGAGAAAAAATGTATTTCACAAATAATTAATTTTTCAGCGGTCTCACATTTGTATCTATACATTTGTATATGCAGTCATTTACACCTTAATTGTCATGGTATCTGCATTCTGCAAAAAAAAATATTTTCAGTTACATATTTGCTAATTCCAATCATTTTCGCTCAATATATTGCAGTTCAAGGGTTGCTATAGGCCGCTGATCCTAGATCAGTCCTTACGATTAAGAATTTGGGCATTGGTGTAAAGTACTTTAAAGTACTACTTAAGTAGTTTTTTGGGGTATCTGTACTTTACTTTATTATTTATATTTTTGACAACTTTTACTTGTACTCTTACTTCACTACATTCCTAAATATAATATTGTACTTTTTATTCCATTCATCTTCCCTGACAACAGAAAGTACTCGTTAGATGTTGAATGCTTAGCAGGACAGGAAAATAGTTAAATTTACGCACTTATCAAGAGAACACTTGGTCATCCCTACTGCCGCTGTACTGACGGACTAAACACAAATTCATATTTTGTAAATAATGTGTGCCCTGGCAATCTGTACATTTTAAAAACAAAAAAATGGTGCCTCTGCTTTGCCTAATATAAGGAATTTAAAAAATTATGTATGCTTTTACTTTTGATACTTAAGTATATTTTTTCAATTGCATTAACTTTTGTTACTTAAGTATATTTAAAACCAAATACTTTTAGACTTTTACTCAATTAGTATTTTACTGGTTGACTTTCACTTTTACTTGAGTAACTTTCTGTTAAGGTATCTTTACTTTCACTCAAGTATGACTTGTGCGTACTTTTTTTCACCACTGAATTTTGGCAAACCATAAGTCTACTTTGTGGCCTTGCCCCCCCCTACCCTACGTCATCGTCCGCTCTTGTGTGACGCGAGGCCCGCCTCCCAACCGCCCGCGTTATGCCCGCCCCTCCGTCTCTTTACGGTCTCTTCCCCAGCGACAGAGCTAGGTTGAGTCCCCGGCACGGAGTAATAATACTGACACCCGCGACTGACTGAAACCAAGGGGAAGATGGAGCACAGAGACCCTCACTTCAACATATTGTTAGCTACGGATTCTTATAAGGTGAGTGGGCGACACCGGTATGTTAGTGCGATTTGTCTGCGTAGTCGTAGGTTCAGTGTGCGTGTAATTCTACCAGCCAAGGTGGTTGCATCCTCCAAGGCCATCACGCGTGCCTTGGTGGCTGTCTGTGTCAGATTGTTAGGCCAAATGGGGAGGAGAGAGGGGCAGGTAGAAAAGGTAGTACCAAATTTAGCCTATTTTCATCCTGGATAAATGACGGAATTGCCACCAGCGAATCTACGAAGACGCTCACCTTTGCGCAGCTAGCGGCGCTTGCAAGGCAGGCAGCTAATGAATGAGCAGAAGATATATTGGCTAAATATGTGTTGTGAATGGGAACGCTATAGCAGCTAATTGAAAAGGCGGTAGCTAGCGTAGGCAAGTATTGAATGGAGCGGGTGATTTTGTTCTACCAAAACGTGGGAAGGCTAGCTTTTGCAAGAGACGTAGCTAACAGGCCAGGGTCTATTGTGCTACTATCCATTTCCTTACTTTATAAAAAGCAATGGCAGATCCTGAAACAAAATCGAAACTTTGGTAAGCCTTTGGATACGCTTCAGGTCTTAGTGCAATCCTTTTTTTGACCGTCGATGTTGTCAAAGACGGAGGTGGGATGAGTGCATTCAGTGCAATCAAATGAGAGATGCATGCTGTACGATTCGGTCTGTTTTTGACTGGGTTTTACATGTTATTTTATTTGAATGAAAAAAATCAGCTGTCTGCTAGGTAGGTATAGGTACAGATAGGTACACTTATATACCCTGCAAGCAAAATTATATAGATATGACTGACTGCTTTTGTCAAAAACAATACTACGAAAAATGTATTCATTTCTTTGTGGCCCCGTGTCCTGTCATCCAAACTGTCATATCAGCTGAATCTCTCACTCACAGGTCGCAACACAATATTTTATACAATTGTGGCACCACACTATTATATAAACATAGTGGAACTGCTATGTTTCCTCTTTACCAGAGGGACAATAATAAAGGCTGCACAAAGCACATTAATCCTATTATATTTGATGAGCCAGTGTCAACTGTCAATCATTCTCCCTCCTGGTCAGTGCTGTGATGATGCTGTTTTCTGGACTGGTGTGTGTGTGTGTGTGTGTGGGGGGGGCATAAAACATCAGTTATTTCGGGCTCAATGCTATACGGTGACTGGTAGGCATTTGGAACTATAGGGCCTGTTAGGATATAGAGAGAGCAGGTGGGAGACTAAAGGCAGGGCGCTGGCTACTGTGACTTATACATATAGCATGATGGAGGCTAATAAAGGGGTAATAAATTAGGCCCTAAAGTCCCTAACCGCTGTCCTAAAACCATGGAGGAATATTGGATTATCAGAATGTTCTGTCTTTGCCATGCAAAGCTTATGCAAACTGTTGTTTCACAACCCCCGGCCAAAAAAAAAAAATATGGAGATTTGTGAACAGAATGGAGTCAAACAGCTCTGAACATTAGCTTTAATCTTGGTCAATTGTGCTTCACGGAAGTATTTGATTTAGTCTTTCTCTCTGCTGTCTGTGGCCCTAAATTCAGAATTTAGAATAACATCCTGTTGATTATTGTTGTCGTGTGTGTGCATTTAGACTGATCTGGTTGGCTCCATCCATCCATCTGTCAGAGCGGAGGTCATAGTGGACTGATTCCCAGACCAGCACTGGGGGGGGGGGGGGGGGGGCTAGTGAAGGATGGGACAGCATTGGTTAATAACCTAGGCCGAGTGACCTGTTGCGTAGGTTATGTTATTGTATGTGCAAGGCCAGTGCAGCCCAGAGGAAGGACGGGGCGAGGGTCAGAAGTAACACAGTTTTACAGTTGACTGAATTCCCGGAAAGTGAGAGAGAGAGATGGACGTATGTGTGAGTGCCCAGAGGCAAGGACACGGGACTGTGCCAGACAGATATCTGTAGAGAGGCCAGTGTAATTATATGTACATAGTGGTCGTGGCTAATCAATAAAAGCATCGGCGGCAGATTTGCTCATTACTCTGTTTGCGTTATTTACTGTTCCATCTGCTCCACAGCCTGTCTCTGTCCCTCACTTTTTTTTTCAACCGCCCCCAATGTGCCAATCCTCTCTTTCTGTTCCACTTCTCTACACATACCTGGGTGTCCCAGGTGCACCTAGAGAGAGTGAGCTGGGGGGGGGGGTGACGTAGCAGAAAGCACTTGGTATCTCTCCAAATGACAACACGAATGCACTACATTTCACCAGAGCCAACCTGTGACCAATAGTGGATCATTTGAGATACAGGTTTTTGTTAGTACTTCCTCTAGCCTAACTCTGTGAGGAGTTGACTTGATCATGAATACATCATATCAGTCCATCACTTCGGTGATATCTAGTCGGCTCAGTAGGCTTCGAGCCCTAGACACCTCTGTGTGGGTGTGTAACAGAAACAGGCATTGCATTCGGAATGACTAATGAAGATCACGTTAGTAAATTGTCAGATGACAACACTTTGAGAGCTTTGGGAGGAGGTGTTCCTGTAATTGGATAGCGGATGGGAGCAATCATCCCTGTATCTGTCCAGTGTCCATCTGTCAGACAGAGGGACCAGGCCTGGTCACTCAGTCTTGTCATGGTCCAGCAGGCTGATATCTAGCACCTTTGAGTGGAGTGTGAGAACTTCCACTCGGTAAAGGGACACATTTTGGAGTGTTTATGTGGGAATAAATGGCAGTATAACCTTTCTTATGTCTCAGTGGTGTTCGAGGTATGAGGACAAAAACAGCCAATTGCTTTCTCTGTGCGAACCTGTGCCACCACAACTTCCTGTTGCTGCATAGGAAAAGCCTGTGACGCTGCGACCAGCAACCTCCGGTTGTGAAAATTATAGTAAAACACCGCCAAGAGAATGTCATATCTATATCACTTCTAGGAAGGATACCTGAGGGCAACTAGCTATACAATCGGAAGCTGTGATATTTTATCCTTGTAGTTAGGCTATTGAAACTGTTATTAAAGATGCACGGTCAAACCGTTGTATCATTTCCGCCAGTCATTTTGAAAGTAGTGCTCGCTCACAAGCCGTAAGTGGTCCCCGGAAAATGCGTACCACGTCACAGATGTTGCAGATACTGCATGTGCGCCACGTCTTTGCGCTCGCTCTCTATCTCCGCTGAGTCCGCTGAGCCGTTGGGCCCGCCCTGCAACCTCGCTGAGGCAACGCTGGGCAGGCCTTTTCTTAGCAGAAGTTCATTGGCTAGAACTGGAATTACTAGGCTGGGCGCACCCGGGGGGGTGTCACACATTGGCACATCCAGCCCAAAGCGGGAGGTTTAAAAAGGTACTAGTCACCAAAGTACCTTTTCAATCTCTTTAACTGTCATTTTATAGCCTGAAGTTGTGATGTATTTTATCCATGTTGTCTCCTCCGTCTTGGACCCAGGTGACACACTACAAGCAGTACCCTCCCAACACCAGTAAAGTGTACTCCTACTTCGAGTGCCGCGAGAAGAGGCCTGACCCGACCAAGAACAGAAAAGTCAAGTATGAGACGACGGTCTTCTACGGCCTGCAGTACATCACCAACAAATACTTAAAAGGTAAGGATTGTATTGATGTCCTCATAATGCCAAATATGACATCCAAGGCTGTATACATAGCTCCTCTATGAGTTAACATTCTCTACCAGGCCTTGCTACTAGTCTGCAGAGTTGGAGTGAACTGAGTGATCCTTCCTGTCTCTGCCAGCAGGAGAATCACTGTCATGTGATCAAGGCTAGGATATAATTGAATAGGTGCTCAGATGAATTCTAGAGCATTGACTGGCAGCATCTGAGGATCTGTAGCATCTAGACTGAGCAGGGGAGAATCTCCGTTGCCTTTCCTTGATTCCTCGCGTCCTCTCTCCACGCCTCCTCAAAACCCATTGAATGAGAAGTTCAGAGGTCCCTCCCCAGGATCACCTTCCAATACTTTGAAAAGCAATCCTTCCTTTCTGCCTCACTTGGAATTTATGATAGATCAGTCCTCTCACTTTCAAGATCTGACCTGAAGTGTGTGTGTTTGTCTGAATGTTCCTGTATTCTCCTTCTGGAAACTTCTGGTCCTCGCAAGGACAGTAAAACCAAACACACAGACAAGAAAAAAAATGCTATATTTGCCTAGGTTACGGTTACAATTAAGGTTAGGTTTGAAGTTAAGTTTCGGATAAGGGTTAGGGAAAATAGGATGTTGAATGGGAATCAATTGTTTGGTCCCTACAAGGATTCAATGAGCTCTAAAAGTATTGGGATAGTGACGCATTTGTTGTTGTGTTGGCTCTGTACTCCAGTACTTTGGATTTGAAATGATACAATGAAATTACAGGACTGTTTGTACACAGTCCTCCCATTTTAGGGGACCAAAGCTATTGGGACACTTATGTGTATGAAAGTAGTCAAAAGTTTAGTATTTAGTCCCATATTCCTAGCACGCAATGATGACATCACGCTTGTGACTCTACAACCTTGGTGGATGCATTTGCTGTTTGTTGTGGTTGTGTTTCAGATAATGTTGTGGCCATTATAAATTAATGGTATATACTGTATTGTGTCATTTACAATAAATGTGGCTCCAAAATGACACTACATTATTTACCGTTAATTTCTATTGGGCACAAAATCTGAAACGCAACCAAAACAAACAGCAAATGGATCCAAGGTTGTAGAGTCGCAAGCTTGATGTCATCATTGTGTGCTAGGGATATGGGACCAAATACTCATCTTTTCCTTGGTTACTTTTATATACGATGGAATTTGAGAAGGAGTCGTGGAGAGAGGATGCAAGGAATCCAGGAAATGCAATTGAGATTCTCCCCAGGATCACGTTCCAATACGGTTAGAAGGAATCCTTCCTTTTGATTGATCGAACGTCAGTGGTTAGGATTTCACGATCCAGTAATGTCCGCTCAGGGATTACTCCACGGTAGGAAGTAGGGAAAGAGGACGTCTTTTATTTGCACTGTATTTGAACAGGGCCTAGACAACAGCTCCTCCTCTGGCCATTAGTTATTGTAAAGGGAGCTGAGAGGTTTACCTTGGGCAGCCTTGGCCTAGACACTGATCTAAGGTCAGTTTCTCACTCCATGCCCTAATGGTGCCTGTCCTACGGTTAACGTTTTGTAGAAGGTTAAGCTGATCCTAGATCTGTTGTTTTGTTCTTCCGCACAGCACTAGAGAATGGAGCTCAAAGTGATTTCACGGCGAGGCAGGGAGAGGTGCTGTAGAGAGCTTCAGGACTAGCGTGGACTGGAGACAAAGGAACATCTGCTCTTTGAGCCCCAGCAACACAAAGGGCAGCTGCAACTTGGGGCTACTAGCATTGATTCACTACAATGATACAGAGTTCTACTCGCAAGAAGTAACCCTGGAATAACATTTTCGTAACTTTTAAGTTTTTATTTGTGTTCAAATAACCTTTTGAAAATAGCAGCCTTATTACTTTATTGCAACAAGAGGTCATTTTGTGTGTGTGACAAGGTGTGTTGGCTGTGAGGTATGTGTTTTTGCGTGCGTGTAGCTGTATACATTGTGTGTGTGACCATAGCCTGTAGCATGTCCTGCAGCAGAACAAAGCCGCTCTGTAAGAGGGAGAGAGAAGCTCCTAATTTAATAGCACATGGATGGACTAGAGTCTGGGATTCCAATGCTTCTCTGTCCCCCCCCCCCCTTCTCTCACTCTTGCTCTCACAAACTGTCATATCTCACTCTTTATCCTATACACCACTTGTGCACTGATGCTTCAACCATTTGAACCTCTTTCCCTCCCTCCCTCCCTCCCTCCCTCCCTCCCTCCCTCCCTCCCTCCCCCTCCCTCCCTCCCTCCCTCCCTCCCTCCCTCCCTCCCTCCAGGGAAAGTGGTGACTCCAGAGAAGATCCAGGAAGCGAAGGAGGTGTACAGGGAACACTTCCAGGATGACGTCTTCAACGAGAAGGGCTGGAACTACATACTGGAGGTACACATTCACGTTTGTTTTTACTACAGTGAGCACCAAAAGAATTGGGACAGGTTCGCATCTCTACTCCAGCACTTTGGATTTTAAATTATACAATGACTCTGAGATTAAAGTGCCGTCTGTCAGCTTTAATTTGAGGCTATTTTCAGTCATATCGGGTGGACCGTTTCGAAATGGCATCACTTTTTGTTCATAGTCCCCCTATTTTAGGGGACAAAAAGTATTGGGACAAATTCCCTTGTGTATTAAAGTAGTCAAAAGTTTAGTATTTGGTCCCATATTCCTAGCACGCAATGATGACATCAAGCTTGTGACTCTACAACCTTGTCGGATGCATTTGCTGTTTGTTTTGGTTGCGTTTCTGATTTTTTTTTTTTTGTGCTCATTAGAAATGAATGGTAAATAATGTATTGTGTCATTTTGGAGCCACTTTTATTGTAAATAAGAATAGAATGTGTTTCTAAACACTTCTACATTAATGTGGATGTTACCATGATTACGGATAAGTAACCCGTCAGTAACCTCATCATGATTCACGATTCATTCAGGACTATCTGTAATCATGGTAGCACTCGTCTGCTAAATGACTTAAATGTAAATGTAGAAGTGTTTAGAAACATATAATATTCTTATTTACAATAAAAGTGGCTCCAAAATGACACAATACATTATTTACCATTCATTTCTATTGGGCACAAAATCATCTGAAACACAACCAAAACAAACAGGTGACTCAAGCTTTGAGTCACAAGCTTGATATAGTCATTGCATGCTAGAAATATGGGACCAAATACAACATTTTGACTACTTTAATACAATTGTTTAGGGGGACTATGTACAGAAAGGGATGTGATTTCATTGTATCAAATCCAAAGTGCCAAAGCAACAAAAATGTGTCACTCTCCCAATACTTTTGGAGCTCATCCCTAACCCTTACTTATTTTTGGTGGAAAATACATCCTTCAATCAATTTTGCTCACTGGGTTACTAGTGCTGATCAGGGTCACTTTAATTTGATTAGTGTCCTATCACTATTTTTTTTCCCCCATATAGAATTTTAATATACTTGAAACATATTTTTATTTTACTAATATGATTAAGAAAATGGATCAGACCGTGGGCTTTAGGGTGAATGTTGTATGTTGTGTGTTAACTGCAATTGTGTGTGTGTGTGTGTGTGTGTGTGTGTGTGTGTGTGTGTGTGTGTGTGTGTGTGTGTGTGTGTGTGTGTGTGTGTGTGTGTGTGTGTGTGTGTGTGTGTGTGTGTGTGTGTGTGTGTGTGTGTGTTGCAGAAGTATGACGGCCACCTACCCATAGAGATCAAGGCGGTGCCGGAGGGAAGTGTGATCCCACGGGGTAACGTCCTCTTCACCGTGGAGAGCACCGACCCAGAATGCTACTGGCTCACCAACTGGGTGGAGGTGAGTGTCAGGGGGGGGCAGCAGGTAGGTTAGGTCTCCCTATCAATGTGACTGGATTGGGGCCTTCCTGTCTGTTCCAAATGAATCCTTAGAGTCAGTGTGGCTGTCTGAGATTGTGCCTGATCTAAAAAATAAATTGTAATGTTTATTTAACTTCACTCCTCACTGACCAAGGCCCTGCCCCTATAGAGCACACCACTCAACATTGCCACAGTGACTCTGCACTTTTTAAAATTCACATGATGAGAGCCATCAGTCTCTCTATCTGTAAACCTCTTCCTCACGTATCCTGCCTCTGTCTGTCTAGTCTCGAGTGTTACCTAGTTAGCTTCTCTGACTCTAGGATGGTTTCTATGGGTTCTGCATCACAAATGGCACCCTATTCCCTATATAGAGCACTTCTTTGACCAGAACCCTGAGAATAGGGTGCCGTTTGAGCTAGGTCAGCTAAGTCACGTCTCCACCTCTCAGTAGCCACTCTATGCAGAATCACTGATCTACAAATCATCTTGCCTCCCGGATGACTACTCATTTTGCGATCAAGATCAGTGAATCTGTGCGGTGTCTTTCTCAGACCGATCTCCGTGAACGTGCAGAGTAGTTCCACTGACGAGCAGACCGTAGACTCGCTGGTCTGACACCGTCATCACGTGAGCATATTAACACTGGTCACCAACCGGTCGATCGCCAAACATTTCTGTAGAAAAGCCAACGATAAAGCCTTGCATTCCTTTAAAAAATAAAACAAATGTTTTGTCTTGCACTGTTGGTGGTGGGTGCACTTGATTCAGAAGGGCAAGTAAAGTGTTCCCATTTTGAACTATTTAATTTGTCTGAAGAGAGAGCTAAATCAAGTGCACCTACTGCGCATTTCATACACTTTAAAACCATGTCCAGAGAGAGACTCTCAAAGAATACAGCAAAGAGCTGCTGTTTTTATGAGTAAGTTCCTTGCTTCCCACACACGCTACAACCAGCAATGCAGCTGCAATGAATGAGTAGCCAAGTATATCGATAGGCCTGTGTTTTTATTATTGGCAGCTCATCGTGTCTATTTTAATATCATGGAACGCTATTTCACTAACTCTGGTCATAAGAACAACATTGGGTTTGTGCATGAATAATGCGGTGCGACTAGAGTTTCGCCATCAGGTGGAAGACGGTGTCCCCTTTCACTGGTCAGTCTCACCGGAGGGAGGGAGTAGAGACCGCGAGAGGTGGAACCTCTGCTGCTTCCTCCTGCCACTGAAACTGACCATCTGATGCAGATACCATCAGTCCAGTAAAATAAAAATGCAAATTATTTCAATTTATGCTCAGCTGTGCCTCGTAAGTTAATTGTGCACAGATGTATGTTGTTTTTTTTAAAGTCATGTTTTTGTTGTTTTTCTGAGCGGTAGATCTCGGCTTTTTGACTCAAAGGTTGGCGACTGCTCTATTAAACAGTATATTATGGTTTGGCTCTGGAAGTGTGTGGCTCTGTTATCCCCGTCCACACTACGGTGCTCAATGGCGCCCTCCTCTGTCTCCACCTGGCATTACTGCTGTAGATCACCACAGCGTCAGCGTCACTGCATACAACCAGTCATATAGTAGGCCTGTATGGCTTCAGTTCCTTAAAGATAATTCATTTGTTTCTATATTATTATGATCATTTTCACATATTGAGTTGTTGTTGGAGCTGTGGCTGGCAACATCTTGTGGTAGCGTGTGAGTGCTCCGGTAACTCTGCAAGGTGTTTCTGACCATGTGGACTGCACACATGACCCTGCACACACACACACACTCTCACGTACATGCACACTACACAGCTCCTAGAGGGAGAAATATGACAAAACACACACACTGACATGGCGTGATAATATTGACTCGCCCGTTCAACGATGACTGGACTGAGACAAAGACCCAGGCATCTCTAGCTGCCAGCGGGCCATGGCTAAGTAACTCTGTCCTGGGCTTGCCATGTGAGGAATCCTCCCATCGAACCCTGTGTTGACATGACCTCTCCCTGTCCCTTTGCCAGGGAATGTGGATCTAGCCCCTGAGCCTCCCAAACAGCCAACTTCCCCTTCCACATAGCAGTATAAAGGGTCTGTCAAGAGGGTTGGTTTTGGGATCATGTTCCAGCTCACTACACTGTGATGGGGTGACTGGAGGGTGTGGATGGGGCTGTGGTGGGATCAGAGGGATATTTTGGGTTCATGGATAGGCACACTACAGTTCAACAAAGATTGAGGAGAGAGGGAGCGGGATCAGAAATGAATGAATGAGAGGGAGGGAGAGAGATGGATGGAGGGATCAGAGAGGGAGGTAAGATTGATGGAGAGAGACGCCTCGAAAGCACAGAAAGGTGTGCTTCGAAAGCTCCAGACTTGGGTCCATTCTAGCATGGCAATCTACTAACTTCCTCCCCTCTTCCTCCTCCCCTCCAGACCATCCTTGTCCAGGTCTGGTACCCTATCACCGTGGCGACCAACTCCAGGGAGCAGAAGAAGATTCTGGCCAAGTACCTGCTGGAGACCTCTGGCAACCTGGACAAGCTGGAGTACAAGCTGCACGACTTCGGCTACAGGGGAGTTTCCTCACAAGAGGTAGAGGAAGTGTGTGTGTGTGTGTGTGTGGGTGGAGGGAGGGAGGGTTATATCCAGTGCATTCGTGAAGTATTCAGACCCCTTGACTTTTTCCATGTTCTGTTACGTTACAGACTTGTTCTAAAATCTACACACAATACCCCATAACGACAAAGCGAAAACAGGTTTTCAGAAATGTTTACAAAAAACAGATACCTTATTTACATTAGTATTCAGACCCTTTGCTATGAGACTCTCAATTGAGCTCAGGTGCATCCTGTTTCCATTGATCATCCATGAGATGTTTCTACAACTTGATTGGAGTCCAACTGTGGTAAATTCAATTGATTGGACATGATTTTGAAAGGCACACACCTGTCTATATAAGGCCCCGCTGTTGACAGTGCATGTCAGAGCAAAAACCAAGCCATGAGGTCGAAAGAATTGTCCGTAGTACTCCGAGACAGGATTGTGTCGAGGCACAGATCTGGGGAAGGATACCAAAACATTTCTGCAGCATTGAAGGTCCCCAAGAACACAGTGGCCTCCATCATTCTTAAATGGAATACATTTGGAACCGCCAAGACTCTTCCTAGAGCTGGCCGCCCGGCCAAACTGAGTTATCGGGGGAGAAGGGCCTTTGCTTAGGGAGTTGACCAAGAACTCGATGGTCACTCTGACAGAGCTCCAGAGTTCGGCTGGGGAAATGGGAGAACCTTCCAGAAGGACAACCATCTCTGCAGCACTCCACCAATCAGGCCTTTATGGTAGCGTGGCCAGACGGTAACCACTCCTCCGTAAAAGGCGCATGACCGCCCACTTGGAGTTTGCCAAAAGGCTCCTAAAGGACTCTCAGACCATGAGAAACAAGAATCACTGGTCTGATGAAACCAAGATTGAACGATTTGGCCTGAATGCCAAGAATCCCGTCTGGAGGAAACCTGGTAAAGCATGGTACTGGTAAAGCATGTCGGGATTTTTGTCAGTGGCAGGGAGTCTAGTCAGGATCGAGGGAAAGATGAACGCAGCAAAGTACAGCGAGATCCTTGATGAAAACTTGCTCCAGAGCACTCAGGACCTCAGACTTGAGCTAAAGTTTACCTTTCAACAGGACGACGACCCTAAGCACACAGCCAAGACAATGCAGGAGAGGTTTCGGGTGACCCAGCCAGAGCCCAGACTTGAACCCGATCAAACATCTTTGGAGAGACCTGAAAATAGCTGTGCAGCGATGCTCCCCATCCAACCTGACAGAGCTTGAGAGGATCTGCAGAGAAGAATGGTAGAAACTCCCCAAATCCAGGTGTGCCAAGCTTGTAGCGTCATACCCAAGAAGACTCAAGGCTGTAATCTCTGCCAAAGGTGCTTCAATAAAGTACTGAGTAAATGGTCTGAATAATTATGTAAATGTGATATTTCTGTTTTTTTAAACCTGTTTTTGCTTTGTCATTATGGGTTATTGTGGGTAGATTGAGTTTAAAATTATATATATATATTATTTATTTATTGATAAGGCTGTAACGTACCAAAGTGGGAAAAGCCAAGGGGTCTGAATACTTTCTGTGTGTGTGTGTGTGTGTGTGTGTGTGTGTGTGTGTGTGTGTGTGTGTGTGTGTGTGTGTGTGTGTGTGTGTGTGTGTGTGTGTGTGTGTGTGTGTGTGTGTGTGTGTGTGTGTGTGTGTGTGTGTGTGTGTGTGTGTGTGTGTGTGTGTGTGTGTGTCATTTGACTCACCATCTCTCTTCCCCATTTCAGACGGCAGGTATCGGAGCCTCCGCCCACCTGGTGAACTTTAAGGGCACAGACACGGTGGCTGGCATCGGCGTGATTAAGAAGTACTACGGCACCAAAGACCCCGTGCCTGGCTTCTCTGTGCCCGCCGCGGAGCACAGGTAAAACCGTCAGGACCACACAGTGACCACACAGTTAACACACCAACCTCTCTTTTTTGGTCCTGAATCAATCAAATTACACTTGTATTGGCATTCTTAGCCCCAGGTAGCAAGCAGGAGGGGATGGCTTTGATATCCAAATATCAATTGCTATGCTTGTATAGGCCATTGATAACAGTACACACACACAGGAGATGTACAGTACATTTACATTTACATTCTCCAGCTGAGTTGGCAGTACCACTTCTCCACTGCACCATTCATTTGCCCCGTTGGTTTCTGGGAGTTCGGTTCCAGAGGCCCTGGCCTGGTCACTGTGGTTGCGGAATCACGGCGGTCCGTTTTAGTTTCATCTTCCAGAGACACAGTCACATTCCTCTCCATATGATACACACAGTACTCTACCATCCCCCTCACTCTCTGGGTTCTCCAAGGTGGTAGATAGCAATGCATTTAGAGATACGCCCCTCATTTCTTTGCTAATAGATTTGATAGCATTAAATAAAGATCAAATTGTAAGTGAGGCAAGCGTAATGCACAGATCGATTCAGAAAGAAACTAAAAGGACGTGGCTAGCTAGCTACAGTTCACTGTTGTTGACATGAGCTCCTGGAAGTCCAGTTTCTGCAAAGTGTTGACAAGGATGCCCTCTAGTGGTGGTGCTGCAGCTCCATGTGGAAGAGTTCATAGGGAGAGGGATACGTTTAGTTGTCTTCAGTAAATCTGATAACTTTTGTATTCGCCCTCTTTCTCTCCAGCACCATCACGGCGTGGGGGAAGGACCACGAGCGAGATGCCTTTGAGCACATCGTGAGGCAGTTCCCCAACGTGCCCGTGTCTATCGTCAGTGACAGCTATGACATCTACAACGCCTGTGAGAAGATCTGGGGAGAAGACCTGAGGAGCCTCATTGAGTCGCGCAGCGCTAACGCCCCACTGGTGGTCCGTCCCGACTCAGGGAACCCCCTGGATACCGTGCTGAAGGTAACACTATGCCTAGCTCGACCCTAAGTCAACCCCCCTAGCTCCGCCCGACCAGGGAACCCCTGGATACCGTGCTGAAGGTAACACTATGCCTAGCTCGACCCTAAGTCAACCCCCTTAAGCCCCTCGTCGTCCGCCCGACTCAGGGAACCCCCTGGATACCGTGCTGAAGGTAACACTATGCCTAGCTCGACCCTAAGTCAACCCCCTTAAGCCCCTCGTCGTCCGCCCGACTCAGGGAACCCCCTGGATACCGTGCTGAAGGTAACACTATGCCTAGCTCGACCCTAAGTCAACCCCCTTAAGCCCCTCGTCGTCCGCCCGACTTGGGGAAGCCCGTGGGTAACGTACTGAAGCTAGGTCGCAATCAGGTCCTCTGAGAAAGTACTAACGCAATACTGAATATTATTGGCCAGATCCTAAATTGAGAAAAATGCACACGAATTCAACGTCCATGGTAATCTGCCATTTGATATAACTAAAATAATAATCCCATATGGGATTAGCAGACACGTTTATAGTCATGCACGCCTACGTTTTATGTACAGGCGTTCCCTGGAATTGAACCCACTATCCTAGCGTTGCGAGTTCCATGCGCTACCAACTGAGCTACGGGGGGGGGTACATGATTTGGGTGATATTTTGAGCTATGACCGGGCTTCTGTAGTTGAGATTGAGCCGTATGGAAGCCCTCTCAGTCGATGCTGTATGTGCCTCACATACAGATTTTTTGGGGATTCTTGTTAAAAAAAAGAAACCCGTGCTTCCTCCACTCAGGTGCTGGAGATCCTGGGGAAGAAGTTTATCCCTACGGAGAACTCCAAAGGCTACAAAGTTCTGCCGCCCTATATCAGAGTTATACAGGGGGACGGAGTGGACATCAACACCCTGCAAGAGGTACACACACACACACACGGATACACAAACACACACACAGTCAGTATTAACAGTGCATGTGTCTGTGTGTGTAGATCGTGGAGGGGATGAAGCAGCATCGGTGGAGCATTGAGAACATTGCCTTTGGCTCTGGAGGGGCTCTGCTGCAGAAACTGACCAGGGATCTGCTCAACTGCTCCTTTAAATGCAGCTACGTGGTCACCAACGGCCTGGGGGTGAGCAGAGCATTACACGCATGCACACACACTATCACACACACACACACACACATGGATACTGTATACTATATTACAGTGGGGTCTTAAATTATTGACACTTCTGATAAAGATTACCAGAAATGACTGTAAAATCAATCATTCAAATACTGAGATAAATTGAATGCTAGAAAAATAGGGAAATTATTTTATGCTAATACAATTGCTCAGAGAAAGATCTTGTTTAACTAGTAATAGTTTTTTTCTCTCAAAGGTAGGGGTCAAAATGATTGACACCCTGTTTTCAATACCTCACCTTGCGAGAATAACGGCACTGAGAACACATTGGGAGGGATCTTAGACCATTCCTCTATACAGAACACTAGTGTGTTGAAAATCCCAAATTGTTTGCGTAGTCAACTTACACACAGCTCTGACACACACACTTAACCCACCAGACAGGCCACCAGGGGTCTCTTCACAGTCCCCAAATCCAGAACAAATTCAAGAAAACGTACAGTATTATATAGAGCCCTTATTGCATGGAACTTTCTTCCATCTCATATTGCTCAAATAAACAGCAGACCTGGTTTCCAAAAACAGATAAAGCAACACCTCGCGGCACAACGCCTCTCCTCTATTTGACCTAGAAGGTTTGTGTGTATTGATATGTAGGCTACGTGTGACTTTAAAAAAAATGTATGTAGTTCTGTCCTTTGATCTGATCTTGTCTAATGATGTTCTTTATTATGTCATCCTGTATTATGTTTCATGTTTTGTGTTGGACCCCAGGAAGAGTAGCTGCTGCTTTTTCAACAGCTAATGAGGATCCTAATAAAATACCAAATCCTTCCAGATCCTTGATATCCTTCGTCTGCGCTCATGGACGACCCATTTCAATTCAAACCACAGGTTTTCAATGGGTCCTGAGACTGAGATGGCCATTGCAAAATGTTGATGAACATCCTTTTGAGGGTTTTTGGTGGGCGCTTGGGGTTATTGTTTTGCTGGAAGAGCCACTTGCTGCCAAGTTTCACCCACCTGGCAGAGGCAACCAGGTTTTTGGCAAAACATATCCTAGTAGGTCATGATGCCGTTGACCTTTTTAACAAGGGCCCCAGGACCAGTGGGAGCAATATAGCCCTGTAACATTAGAGATCCACCACCGTATATTACAATGGGGTTTCTTTTCTGCTCATGCGTTCTCATTTCATTTACATTACATTTAAGTCATTTAGCAGACGCTCTTATCCAGAACGACTTACAACACCAAACCCACCACTGGTGTGCGTGACCAAAGAGCTCTATTTTCATGTCATCTGACCAAAGCGCCAGGTACAACCCACGTGGCAATGCAGTTTAGCAAACTTCAGGCGTTTTAACATTTGTTGGATGAAAACAATCCGGCACATCCTGCTAAAAGTGCAAGCAGGTATTTGTTTACTGCAATTCGGTTAATTATCAGTTAATTGTTTCCGTTTTAATTCAGGCTTTTGTTCGTTTAGACCATACGCAGGTCATATACATTTAAACCTGTGCGGCTGGTAAACATTTTTGAGTATACCCTACAAAAGAAATGAATGCTAATTTTGCAGCCTATAGCCTATTCGATTCTGGGAGTTGTTTATTTAAGTTTCAATTAAACTATTTGATTATCGAAACAATGTTGAATATATGTCAGCTATAGGCTTTCATTGGGTAAGAAGGCTAATTAGAAGATTTTTAATTTTTTTTCCTAAGCAATATCAGTTGACAATGTGCCGCATCGCATTGTGAAAATAAGGAGATATCGTTCTTAATTCATTGCATATTTTCCTTTTTTTATCCAAATGCGGAATAGACTTGCAGACAAATACATTCGTACAGGAACGGGGAATAGCCTAATGGCCTATACTACTCTGGAGTCATAAAGACAATGAAACAAGGAAAATCTATCCTGATGACGGATATCGGTTGGGGCTCGGAATTGACGTGGCTGGTGAGGGCGGGGTGCATCTCCAAAACAAACTGGCCCGTGCAGGACTCTTTAACACAGACACAGATCCTACCTCCACTGAGAAGGAGAAGTGTAACTGTTTTAATATTTGGTGTCAGGTGAATGTGTTCAAGGACCCGGTGGCGGACCCGAACAAAAGGTCAAAGAAAGGTCGTCTGTCTCTGCACCGGACAGCGAGCGGGGACTTTGTCACTCTGGAGGAGGGCAAGGGAGACCTGGAGGAGTACGGCGTGGTGAGTTGAGTCCACATGTCAGACTCTCACATCAATGCATTCCAATAGCCTTTGTAAATAAATGTTGTTTTAGTTAGTGGGGTTTGTCAAATGTGATTTTTTTTTTGTTATTGAGGTTAGTCAATTAGACACTTCACTGACGGTCATTTGTTCTTTTCCCTCTCGTCTCCCTCCAGGACCTGTTACACACAGTGTTTCAGAATGGGAAAATTGTCAAGACGTACACGTTCGACGACGTCAGAGACAATGCCAAGATAACGGACAGTGACCTCAAGGAGCTCCTCCACTGAGGGGCCACTGACCCCTGAACCCCTGACCTCCATCACCCCACCGGAGGCGGCACACTGCTAATGACGCCCCCCTTCCCTCAAACCCCACCCTCCCAGAAGCACTGTCCTCCACTGGAGAGGAGACACACACACACACACACGTCCAAACCTACACCTGATTGAAGGCCAAGGGATAGAGCGAGTAGTGAGGGAGGGAGAGCAAGTGGAGTGAGTGAAACAAGTAAGTGATAAAGATTAAGGGAGTTGAGTGAGATAAATGAGAGCCGAAAGAGAGATGGAGATAGAAGGAACACATTCATCACTGACTATACCCTGTGTTGTGTGTACAGAGCTGTTTAAAGTCATTCATAATCTACTTAGTTAGCGTTGTCTTTTAGTGATGGATGGAAGGTTATCGTGGTATATAAATCATTTAAACTGCGGTTACGTTACAGTGTTTATATGACCAATTGTCGCTATACATTGATCACAGGAAAGGAGATATTGTTTCTACTGTGTTCATGAAAGTTTCCGAACTATGTGTGGTTCTAGAACTGAGAGGTATATGTTTAATGTTCCTGAGTGGATGTTTGTTTGCGTGCGTGTACTGACAGTTTCTTCCTTTTTAAAGGAACGTTGTATTCCTTTATGCAAATGAATTTGCTGAACACATACTCTACCTTTTTAAGTTGTTGGCCTTTTTTTATTTTGTTTTTTATTTTTAAAATACGTTTTCTCCTTGGGTCTTTAGAAGACACTACCCACACATGGGCAAGTCGCCGTATAGAAGCCAGCTAATCATGTTGCTAAAACACTGTCTACAGAACTGCACGACACACTCTGTATGAAATGGCACCCTATTCCCTTTACCAGTAAAAGGTATTGCACTGAATAGGGTGTCATTTTGGACCCAACCACAGAGTCAAATCTCTCTATTTGTGGCACCTTTTGTTTGTGTAAAAGTGCAAGTATTTGTTACACATATATTTTTCTTTGATTTGGAGAACAGTAAGGCATTTGTCGCTGATATTGAATTATGGGGGAAATTTCCGTAGAGCTTGATTTTGATACCATTGTGGTTGGTTCTTAGCTCTAAATCATTTATTTTTTATGACAAAGGTAAATATTGCCAGATTATTTGCAGTAAATCTTCATATTTACAAGGATGTGGCCAAACTGTCTTCTCACGTGGATATAACAACTGCATTATACTGCGAGAGGGCAGGGTAGGGAGAAATAGGGATATAATTATAATTTTTTTGTCTAATTCCCATTTTCTACCAATACAGAATCCTCCACACTGCTTGTTTGTTGTATGACCGGTGTTATGTCAGCTTTTAGCAAATGTTTGTTTGTGTGTAGAATAGTGTTAAATTCTGGCAACTTTCCCAGAAACCCCGATTGAAAAATTCCGGGAATCGGGAAGGAATACGCTCGGAATCCAGAATCCTCCAACCAAGATTTCACGATGACCGGAATTTTACAATCCTGGTGTAGTCTTGTATGAATGCTGTTTAGAAAATAATACTTGTGAACTTCTATACTTCTATTTTTGTTTTGTTATATGTTGGTTGTCCCAAATTGTTTCCCAAAACTGAACATATCTGATATTTTAAACTAACATCTGTTGCAATGTCTACATATTAAAAACACCATCCTGTCAATTTGAAATGTTTGATTTAATGATTTAAATTGTTGTTGTTCTTTGTGTAGTTTACCCCCTTTTTCTCCCCAACGCCGTGAAATCCAATTACGATCTTGTCTCATCGCTGCATCTCCCCCAACGGCTCGGGAAACACAGCTCAACTGACAACCGAAGTCACAAGGAGTCGCTAGAGCGCGATTGGCCAAGTAAAGCCCTCCCCTAACCTGGGCCCATTGTGCGCCGTCCTGTGGGACTCCCGCTTGTGACAGCCTGGGATCGAACCCGGGTCTGCAGTGACACCTCACTACAGACCACTGTGTCACTCGGGAGGCCCTTGATTTAAGATTTTGTTATACGAGGGAATCTATTCCCTCCCCTAGCTGCTTTCCAATCCGTATAATATGGTTTCCTCAATGCACTAGCATTTAATTAAATAATATTGATATCACATGTTGGAGAATTAAATAATTACAACTTTTGTGTGAATCTTTGGATAAAACACTAATTTATTGTGTTCTGTTCTCTATTTATTGGCGGGGATCCTCATGATTGAGTTCCATAGATGACATATATATGTTTGTCATTGATGAAGTCAGTCATCTGCACCAATATTTTCCTCTGAGTAGTACTGTACATACTGTACAATTCAGTGGAGGCTCCTCGGAGTAAGGGGAGGACCATCCTCCGTGAATTTCAGAATGTTTTTAATTGTAAAACATTTAAAGTGATCCTTTTTAGAATAAACTATACAAAATATAATCATGTCAACAAATAACTGATTAAAACACTATTTTGCAAAGGTCTATAGTAGCCTCAACAGCACTCTGTAGGGTAGCACCATGGTGTAGCCGGAGGACAGTTAGCTTCCATCTTCCTGTGATGGACATTTTTATATTGTGAAAAGACGACCTTGAAAATGTTAATCTTGTCTTAGTGTCATAAATAATCCTTGGTTCCTGCCTGTGCTTGGTAAAGATATGAGGGGGATGACACAATCTCCTCCTTAGGACCATCTGGCAGAACACCCAGAATATGTTTTTTAAGTTAAGATAGGAGACTGCCAGACATGCCGGAACCGACCCTATGACCTATGCCTATGTAACATGTCTATATCTAGTATAAAAGGGATAACAGGACTGCCCTAAAGAAGAGTGCTATATATCGACATGTGTACTTGATGCATTGAGTTGATTGGAACTTCTCCAGCACGCTGATAATAATGATTCCTTTATGATTGACTTTAAGTGTCCCTGTGTAGAATTTCTACAGCTATTTGGTGTCACAAAAAGGATGGATTCTGCCTGCGGAGATTTCCGGTGAGGGTCTGCGTGGAAAACCGGTGGCACATTTTATGAAGAGTGAGGGAAATTCCAGTCTGACCAAAAGAGGACGAGACCCCCAGACCAGACACTTACTGTGAGCTGCCCAGGAGGAGACACATCACCCACAAACAAACGAGGGACACGGCAACTGATTACAGTCAGTCAATTTTAAATGAATTTGTTTAAAAATCAATAAGAATAAAACAAATTAAACGAAACAAAAATGGAGGAGGATAGTCCTGAATCGGGTAATAGCACGATGTGAGTTAATAATAATAATAATAATATATGCCATTTAGCAGACGCTTTTATCCAAAGCGACTTACAGTCATGTGTGCATACATTCTACGTATGGGTGGTCCCGGGGATCGAACCCACTACCCTGGCGTTACAAGCGCCATGCTCTACCAACTGAGCTACAGAAAGACCACAGTTGTGGATGGGAAAGTTGTGAGTGTGGAGTTACTGAGTGAATGTGTGAAAATGCATGCTATTCTATTTGTATGTGGCAAGACTATGGAGTCTATAGAGGCTATAGCATTTGACTATATAAACTATTGATACTATGAATGCTCTAGGGACTATGGATGCTCAGGGACTATAGATACTGTAGAGACTATAGAGGAACCATGGCAGTGATACATATGACAGAAGAAGGCTAGAGCTAGTCTTAGAGAGAAGACTAGACCAAGGGAAAGTAACGGTATCATGCCCCTCTGACAGCTGTCTGTAGGCATTTATAAGAGAAGTGTCTACCTGGTCTGCAGCCACTGATAATAGCACAAGGTGCTATTCTATATGTATAATGAAGATACATATGGTGCATAGGAAGTAACTACAGGAGAATCGTTGAAGATGCACATGGGGTAATAAGGGAAACTACTGAGTGTGTTTGGGATTAGTACTAAGTGGATGTGAAAGTTGTGTGATTGTGAGATATGACATATTAAGCTGATTGAAATTTGGATAATAAAATATAGAAATTCGGATATTAAGCTGATTGAAATTTGGATATTAAGCTGATTTGAAATTTCATAAGCAATTTTAGCTCATTTTAGCTATTAAGTAGAGCAGGGCTGCCCAACCCTCTTCCTGGACATCTACCGTCCTGTGGGTTTTCAGTAAAACCCTAATATAACAAACCTGATTCAACTAATTAGCTGCTCAACAAGACCTTAACTAGCAGAATCAGATTTGGGTTGGACTGAAAACCTACAGGACAGTAGATCTCCAGGAAGAGGGTTGGGCAGCCCTGAAGTAGAGTGTGAATGAGAACTGTCAGGGGACAAGCTCCAGTGAGTAAGATGACTGAATGGATACCCCAACCAGTTCTGTGTGAGCTGAGTTTTTAGATCTATAATGTTATCTGTGGGTTCTGTCCACCACCTCTCATTGTTGGGGACTACTAATAATAGCACAAGTGTTATTGTTGTTTTATATGTATAGAGAACCATTGCAGATACATATGGTGTATAGGATGCACACGGAGTGGTGTGTATGTGAATACCTAAGTATAGTTATATAGGGAAAAGTGAATGGAAAGATATGAAAGAAGATAGGACTATTCCTGAATATGCTGTTAAATAGAACACTGGAGTGAATATTTAAACCCCTGAATGAATAGAACACTGGTGTGGAGGAGGATTTTGTGATGTAACACACATGTATAATGGGTTACTAGAGCTAAAGTAAGATAATATTGAGTATAATGGTTTACTTAGAGATCTGATGAAATAACAATAGAAACAATAATAATATACAACTTGTAGACGTACATAAGTGGTGTAAAAAACATTCTGAGAAATGTTCAGAGTGGTCCTTTTATGGATCATTTGTTCAAGATAAGGTTAAAGCTTTCTACGGGACTTGACTTACCCGTAACCAATAAAACTATAAATGCGTATGAGATTTCCTCCAACCTGGTAATACATAAGGCTGGGGCGGTCACAAGATGTTGTCAGCTGGTGATTGGCAAGCAAATAATATATACTCAATGTACTCAGCAATTTACCGTTAATTAACAGAAACACATTTAGCATCTCCTGGCTTTCACACATAGCCTCCAAGCCATTTTAAAAAGTCTAATAAATCCATGTAATATAGCCTACAACTTCACAATAAATCCATTTTTGATTTTAGACAGGTCTTAGACCGGCCTAAAATTATATGAAGAAAATGTTGTCTATTTCAGAAGAAAAGAATAGCATACTCGGAGTTACACTAGTTTATTTAGCAGACTTGCTTATAATTCTGTGTCATTATTTTATATTTTTTTTATAGTATGAAGAATATAATTGAACAAAGCTGAATAAAATAGAAATATTGTCTCCAGACGATTTGAGGGAGTGCTCACATGCGACTGTTCTGTGTTGAGCGGTTAACAAAGAAATAGGTACTGCTATATGCTTAATTTAGTTATTAATGTAACTTTAGTTGTTCTACAAACGTTGGGCTATATGTTTTGATTTTTAATACATTGTAAGGCTGCATGATGAGATTCTAATTATGATTTGAAAAAAGTTGCTTGAAAGGCCTGAGCTCTGCGTTGTTTTTTTTGCGCAGGCTGTACACTCTAAAAATAAAAGGTTCCTAGAGTATCCTTTAGGGGTTCTTCAAATTGAAACTGTGGGGGAACCCCAACAATAACACCATTTTAGTTTTCAGTGTTTATTAAGATTTAACTGGCAAAGCAGAATAAAAAATAAAAAAAGTAAATATGAGGTAAACTCCTAGCAGAGCCCCAAGTCCCGTGTGTATGTCCTCTGGTGTGGTGATGTTGATGTTCTCCGTATCCATAGCCAGAATGATTTTCCAGTGCATGGTGATCAAACAGGTTTCCTGTTATATTCATCAGAGGTGTACGGGGGTGAAGTCTTAATAAAAAAAATAGTAATTATACAGATGATTAACAAAACATGCACATGACAGTATTCATACCTTGGATTTTGTTCAGATACCTGCAGACACAAAAGTGAGCAGTTCAGTCATCTGCACCCAATACATCTGGCCTTCAACATAGCATACAGTACATGTTCTTACCTTTTTGTTGATTGATATCCATCGAATTGTGTCCATTTTCTGTTTCATAAAACAATATAAATTTAGATCAATCAAGGGATAAACCTTACCTTAAACTGAGGAAATCCTCAGTTAAGTACCTGCACCTGCTATCCTTTCAAATCCAAACATTTCAGTTGGGCAGTTAGGTTCCGACAAGAACCCCCACCAGGGCCTCCTGGGTGGCGCAGTGGTTAAGGGCGCTGTACTGCAGTGCCAGCTGTGCCATCAGAGACTCTGAGTTCACTCCCAGGCTCTGTCGTAACCGACCGCGACCGGGATGTCCATTGTGCGACGCACAATTGGCCTAGCGTCATCCGGGTTAGGGAGGGCTTGGTCAGTAGGGATGTCCTTGTCTCATTGCGCACCAGTGACTCCTGTGGCGGGACGGGCGCAGTGCGCACTAACCAAGGTTGCCAGGTACACAGTGTTTCCTCCAGCACATTGGTGCGGCTGGCTTCCGGGTTGGATGTGCGCTGTGTTAAGAAGCAGTGCGGCTGGTTGGGTTGTGTATCGGAGGACGCATGACTTTTAGTCTCTCCCGAGCCCGTACGAGAGTTGTAGCGATGAGACAAGATAGTCTCAATTGGATACCACGAAATTGGGGAGAAAAAGGGGTAAAAAATTTAAAAAATAAAATGTAAAAAAAGAACCCCCACCAACTAAGAAGGTTCATCAATGAATCCCACCTACTATGGGGGGAATTTTCAGTGCCAAGAACCCTAAGGTTCTTCAAAGAACCCCTATTTGTTTTTAGAGTGTACACACTCCAATAGTCTCTCATTCAGAATTTGACAAGCACTTGATAATGCCTCGAATTTCGCGACTGCATCCCCTTTGTGGCTGTAATGCACCCTTCTCCCTGAGTGCGTTGTGCCCTTCTCCCTGAGTGTGCTGCGCAATTGGAAGCCCTCTCACTCACATGGCTCTCTGTCACATGATAGGGCCTTTCTCACAGGCTACAAATGAAGACAGACACAACGGAGAAGCAACTGTGCTGTCCAATTCCGAGGTGCATATTGGACGAACTGTCCACATTTTCTTTTCGTCAGCCAACAAGATGAGTAGGCCTGATGAACAGCAAAAGCATTAGCCTATGTCAGTCTACCTATGTCGGTCTACAAGTTCTTGAGAAGTTCCAATTATTATTAGTCAATGCTATAGTTTGGGTAGCACCAGTGATTTAAGTAAGAAGGTAATGTCATCCAAAACAATAATCTGTTTCCATTACGTGGAACTGTGTCCAGAATAAGTAGATCCAAGTAAATATATTTTGTACCGAATATTGAGCTGATAAGCCAGCACCAACATTTTGAAGGTCCTAGCAGGTTTGTTAAACAACAGGTTTCATATTTTGACGAGTTTATGTCCCCGGGACAGTTTGTACAGAACTGTATTTCAATGCAACAGGTCAAAAGGTGCCTATTCCTGCCCACGAGGCAGTAAACTAGATTAAGAGTAAGAGTTTTTTTTCGGACTGATTAAAGATGTTTATTTTCTTTCATTAAGGACTCATGGAATGTCCACTACCAAGTTTTTTATATATGTTTGCCAATGGTTCTGTGTCTCTCCCTTCGAGGGGCTTCCTGAGGCAGTTGCCTTTAAGAGTACAGTTATTGAGACTGTGTACTGTGCAGTGTAAAGGAGCCGGGATCCAGCTGTTGAGGGAGCTCCCAAATTAAGAAAGGCCATTTTGTTTGTTTTTAACGCTACGATTTTTACCACACACGCCAGCACCCACAGACAACCCACCTTGATACAAAATGTACTGAAAAAACGATGTAAACCTGATACACAAAATGTTGAAATGTTCCAAATATCTTTTAATAATGTCTGAGGTACAGGGGAGAAAAACTCACTTAATGGGGTTGAATGACCTCTGACCTCTGTTCTAACATCCTGGTGAGGCCTGATCACGCTCGCTAGAAAGACTAGAGATATTGGGTTAGATTTAAATGGGCTATGTAAACACTAGATAATTAGGAAGAAGTGTATAATTTATCAACAGTCCTATGTGTGATTCAGAACAAGAGAATGGGATAGAGAGAGCACTGTCCCTGAATGAGGGAACCTGTCTCTAGACTATTCATTGAATTACCGTTTGGGATACAATTAAGTTAAGATGGAGTCATCAAGGGTTGTAATTTTAATTTGATTTGTTATTTTGATTTAACAGCCAGTGTTTATTTGGATACATGAATCATGATGTGAGTCGTGTGTCAAAAGGGGAAATTACCAGTCCCCTGGGGCCCTTCTGTAAAAGGAAAAAAAATATGTTGATAATGGTTGACAGTTATTTCAAATGCATTGAAGTTTCCCCCACCTCTTGTTTTATATGAAGAAGTGTATTGCTGCTGCTGTTTAGTTGATTTGGTTTTGTCTTGCTTCAATAAAAACCTCACCAGATTGGGTCTGCTGGGTGGTTGGGATGTCTCCCTAAGGACTAGCCCTCTGACTACCTGACCCTGTTACTCGCCAAGATGATAGGGGAGTATAAGTCCATTTGGAGGGGGAAAATGGTTTCAACTGTGTGTTTCTCTCTTTGACATTTGTTTTAGACATTTGTATTAAGAATATTGGTAGTAGTAATAATGCATCAAACAGTGAATAATTTGTCTGGATTTCCTGAATCAGAAATGCCATAAACTAAACTGTTGTTCTGGTCTGTCCTCTCTCTCTCTCCACAGATGGTATCTAGATGCATGGAATGGATCATTTGGCCGAGAACAGGGTGAACCTCACCCCCTCTAATCAGACATGCTGGAACCAAATCAAATCAAATCAAAATCAAATCAAATCAAATCAAATTTATTTATATAGCCCTTCGTACATCAGCTGATATCTCAAAGTGCTGTACAGAAACCCAGCCTAAAACCCCAAACAGCAAACAATGCAGGTGTAAAAGCACGGTGGCTAGGAAAAACTCCCTAGAAAGGCCAAAACCTAGGAAGAAACCTAGAGAGGAACCGGGCTATGTGGGGTGGCCAGTCCTCTTCTGGCTGTGCCGGGTAGAGATTATAACAGAACATGACCAAGATGTTCAAATGTTCATAAATGACCAGCATGGTCAAATAATAATAAGGCAGAACAGTTGAAACTGGAGCAGCAGCACAGTCAGGTGGACTGGGGACAGCAAGGAGCCATCATGTCAGGTAGTCCTGGGGCACGGTCCTAGGGCTCAGGTCCTCCGAGAGAGAGAAAGAAAGAGAGAATTAGAGAGAGCATATGTGGGGTGGCCAGTCTTCTTCTGGCTGTGCCGGGTGGAGATTATAACAGAACGTGGCCAAGATGTTCAAATGTTCATAAATGACCAGCATGGTTGAATAATAGTAAGGCAGAACAGTTGAAACTGGAGCAGGAGCATGGCCAGGTGGACTGGGGACAGCAAGGAGTCCTCATGTCAGGTAGTCCTGGGACATGGTCCTAGGGCCCAGGCCAGTTGAAACTGGAGCAGCAGCATGGCCAGGTGGACTGGGGACAGCAAGGAGTCATCATGTCAGGTAGTCCTGGGGCATGGTTCTAGGGCTCAGGTCCTCCGAGAGAGAGAAAGAAAGAGAGAAGGAGAGAATTAGAGAACGCACACTTAGATTTACACAGGACACCGAATAGGACAGGAGAAGTACTCCAGATAAACAAACTGACCCTAGCCCCCCGACACATAAACTACTGCAGCATAAATACTGGAGGCTGAGACAGGAGGGGTCAGGAGACACTGTGGCCCCATCCGAGGACACCCCCGGACAGGGCCAAACAGGAAGGATATAACCCCACCCACTTTGCCAAAGCACAGCCCCCACACCACATAAACCAACCCTATTAACTATGCCTATGTGACATGTTTACAACTAGTATATAAGGGATAACGGGACTGCCCTAAAGAAGAGAGCTCCTGATCTATATGTGTACTTGATGCACTTAGTTGGTTGGAACCTCTCTAGCACGCTGATAATAAAGAATAATTCATTTAAGATTGACTTTGAGTGTCCCTGTGTAGAATTTCCATGACACTCCTCTGAGTACATTGACTTCAATACAAAAGATGGAAGTTCTGGTTCTCACCCCCTTTCTGGTTCTCATGGTTCTCACCATCCTTCCATAGACTTACACAGTAATTATGACAAATTCCGGAGGACCCTCTCCAGCCTATCAGAGCTCTCGCATCATGACATGTTGTCCACCCAATCAAAGGATCAGATAATTAATCTAGTACTGAAAACATATGCTACAGCTAGCTAGCACTGCAGTGTATACAATGTGGAGAGTAGTTGACTTAAAGAGAGCAAGACAATAGCTGAACAGTTTTAAACAAATGAATGTCTTCCAAAATGAAGGAGGAGCAAGCGAGAATCTGACAGAGAGAATATAAAAAAAATTCTCAGTTTCACTTACTTAGCTAGCAAATGCAGCTAGCTAATTTAGCTTACTGTTTGCCAGCTGGATATGACTTTCCAACACAGCACTGGAACTCTTTCAAGTCAAGTTAAGCTTTTGGTATTACTCATTTATTGCCACTGGGCCCGCCAGTGTAACTGCTTACTGATGGTACATTAACGTTACTGCATGATTGTAGCATGTTTACTAACACATTAGTTATATTAGCTATGCTGATTATGACATTACTTTAGCTAATATGATGACAATGATGTAGGTTGTGTGTAGTGGTTTGGAAAGTTTTTTTGCCTGGTCACATACAGCTGATGTGTTGTGCATTGAAGTTCACAAGGGAAGAGGTGAGAGGAGGAGAGCACTTAGACGTGAGAAGGAATACAACATGACTGCTATGAAAGTGAACTGTGTGGTCGGGTGTATTCATTCTGCCAATTCTGTTGAAAAAGTTTATTTAACAGAACAAATGGGGATAAACATACCTGGATTTGTCCAATAGAAACTCTCCTCTGCAACTGTTGGACTAATGATAACACCCTATATCAGCTTGATGCAGTATTGAATGTCACTGTCTGTCCATGTGTCACTTGTCTGTCACCTCAAATGTGTCTCTTGACCCGTGTGCACCTACAGTTGTAAACTTTCATTCATAGGCTAGGTTGTAGCAACCTCATGATGGGTATAGGGAAAATGTGAGTATCATGTAGTAGCCTAAACCCATCGCTGTTACATTGAACTGGGTGAATGGAATATGAATGAGTCATCCAATATGCTGTATTATAATTTAAATGTTTAAATGTATTTAACTAGACAAGTCAGTTAAGAACAAATTCTTATTTACAAATGACGGCCTACCCCGACTGGAAAAACCCTCCCCTAACCCGGACCACACTGGGAAAAATTGTGCGCCACCCTATGGGGCTAAGGCTATACTCATGGAGAAAAAAAACTTCCTCTCTTATATTGAACAGTACTGACCGTTACTGGTACAATTGAGGTCAGAATTCACCGCTATGGACATATAGATGACTCTACCTGCTTCTTTTGAACTTCCCGATACCCCATATTATGTGAATGAATTTAAAGAATGATCAGTTTGGTGATTTTCTTTTCAGTTAAATGCATTCAGTTGTACAACTGACTAGGTATCCCCCTTCCCTTTCCAAGAGTAGCAGAAACTTGCAACAAGAGACCGAAAGATTTTTCCAAACAGAGACCGAAGGTTCAGCAGCTTAGTGGGAAAGACAGACACCATTTTTACAGTCATCTGCAGGCTTACACAGTGTCCTTTGGGATAAGAAATTCGAGACGCGCAGTTGAGAGAACCGTTACTTTCCATCGTTAGTCTATCAGTTGTTTAATTTAATCATTTTAGGATTTGTTAAGTAGACCTAATCCTAATTGATTAAAATTGCAACTATCTACCGAGAAAGTAAAAATTACTCTATAAAGGCTAACTTTGACCGTTTTTCATATTTTTTTCTACTGTAGCCTCTGGTATTTGCGTAGAAGGGAGAGGCATCACCAAAACGGAGCGCACAAAGCCATTGCGCGCAGTACCACGTCATTCTGTCAAACTTATTGAAACGTGTTTTGCTACTTTCTGGCAACATATACTTAACTTTCATTCAGATAATATTTAGATAGGTGGGGAGTCGGGGGAGATGATGACAGGATTTCGACTGAACTTGGCGCCTCTCAAGGAACCGCTGGGATTCATCAAATTTGTAGAATGGGTAAGTAGGCGACACTGTCCAGAATCCCACTGGAAAAAATCTGCAGCTCAACAGTTCTAATAGCGGAGGGAGTTTTCACTCTAGTTCGGGGCTGTGGCCTGAGAAAATAAAATAGAAAATACTGTATATCACGCTTTTTTGCACTTCAATCATATTGCATGTTGGAGCAAACCACACAAGCTTTCATCAGTTATTTATTAACTAATGTGTCACAGTTTTGTTTTATTTTGTCAGTCTCTTTTCTCCTGATTCTGCAATGACAAAATAATGATAGCCTACAGTATGACATTCATTCAACTCTCCATTTTAGCAAAGTCTGCGGTGGGAGGTGGCCGAGCTACATCTGTGTTTGTAAGACCATTAACATTAGACAACCCCAAAACCGGTATTCTCACATGTAGTGTCTGAACCTACAAACCCCGTACCAGTTTAAAAAATGAATGGAAGTTTGGAGGTCGTTTTGGGGTTAAATATGTATCCAAAAACCTCACATTTCATAAGCGTTCTTAGGCTGTATCTCCTAGATATAGGACAGATACTTCAAAACCTTATTCCTTAAAATGTATTTACTGTGTTTTTGCCTGGAATGTGTTATTCAATGCGTTTCTATGGGCTATAGTCCTAATGGTCAAATTGAATATTTTATCAAATCATTTTTTGATATTTATTTTATACCTACAGGGGTCCTAAAATTCTAAATCAAATAGCTACATTATCCATGTTATGACCATCTTAAAACAATTCCATATGTTAGCTTAGTAAACCTCTCCCCAAGGCTTAGAGAGTTCATCAGAACTGAAGAGATGTGATCCAGTTTTCAGGCCAGGGTTTCATTCCTTCCACTTTCAAAACCATGTTGTCCTCAGAATCCATGCTTTTGGAGAAAATGCATTAATCACGTTTAACTGACTTGTCTGCATAACTCAGTCAAATGGATCCTGTGTGTAGCTATGCAGGAGTAAATTAGGTTAAACATTCAGCTCTTCTCTCTCTCTCTCTCACTGTGCAAATCCTCCAAGATATAGGCTGCAGGCCAGACAGGCAGCAACACCCCAGTCATCTGACCATAGACTTCTACACAACAGGCTATTGTCTCTGCCTGTGCATTTGCAGTGCTCACTAGATATTAATTGCTGTGAGATGGCACAAATTGCCTCGATGAGGTAGTCAGTCAACAGGAAGTTGTCACACTGTGAAATGAAAACATCTGCAGAAGGGCGAGAAAGAAGGGCCTCTCCGGAACCAAAATGGAGGCACAGTCACAAAGTAAGATTAAAAAGTTCACCCTAGACACTGATCTCAGGTCAGTTGTGTGTTTCTTTGTCCTATTAGTCCCTATTAGAAAGGGTAAAGCGGATCCTAGCTCTGGGCTTAGGGGCAACTTGTACCCGAAACTGATTCATTCAGAAGGTGCAGTGTATTATTACACTCTAACTCCCTCTAGCCTACATCTAGAGAGAGAGAGAGAGAGAGCGAGAGTATCAACAGAGAACAACAAAGCTTGCAGCAGAGAGAACGAAAAGAGGATCAAAACAGATCTTCATATAGACCGTTAGATCCTTCTTGTTCTTGGCAAGCTTACTGTTTGTCCGGTGTTTATCAACCCCCCCCCTGAGCTGGTCTACTACAGTATCTTATAGTATGTCCCCAGTGTAAGCAATGTTTCTCCATTCTCCCTGCTCAGCTAAAACAGTTGACCTGATATCTTTCTTTCTCTCAATCACTCTTTCTTTCTCTGTTTTAAACAGCTGACAGCCATCTTTGCGTTTGGGAGCTGTGGGGGGTATTCTGGCACGAATATCGTGTCCCTCTTCTGCGGTGAAGGAAGGAACGAGACACTGAATGTTACTTTTAGCTATCCCTTCAGGTGGGTGTCAGTCAGTCCTCTCTCTCTCTGTGTGTTACTGTGGTTGATACCCCATACAACTTTTAGACCCTGCAAAAAAAACAAAAAACTTTTTCATCTGTCGGAGGATGTTCACAGTGGAGGCAACAACTTGATCCCATGACCTCAACTGATTATTTCCTCCATTAAACTGAATGAGTGTTTTCTTGTGCAGTGTAAGGACTGGGGTTTATTCCAGGTGTAGTACGACACAAACAGGAAGTGACCTGTACAGTGAAGATGTATCAGGTTAAACTAGATGACACAAAGGATACTTTTTAATTGTCAATCAGAAAGATTTGCAGCTGAAATTTTGACAATATAAAGTCTCCATTCTATCCTCTTGTTATTGTCATTATATATCCCCTGGGAATAAGTACACCGAACAAAAATATAAATGCAACACGTCAAGTGTTGGTCCCATGTTTCATGGGCTGAAATAAAAGATCCCAGAAATGTTCTATACACACAAAAAGCTTATTTCTCTCAAAGTTTGTGCACACATTTGTTTGCATCCCTGTTAGTGAACATGTCTCCTTTTCCAAGATAATCCACACTTGACAGGTGTTGCATATCACGAAGCTGATTAAACAGCATGGTAATTACACAGGTGTACCTTGTACTGGGGACAATAAAAGGCCACTCTAAAATGTGCAGTTTTGTCACACAACACAATGCCACAGCTGTCTCATGTTTTGAGGGAGCGTGCAATTGGCATACTGACTGCAGACTGTCCACCAGTGCTATTGCCAGATAATTTAATGTTAATTTCTCTATCATAAGCCGCCTCCAACGTCATGTTATAGAATTTGACAGTACGTCCAACCAGCCTCACAACTGCAGACCACATGTATGGCATTGTATGGGCGAGCGGTTTGCTGATGTCAACATTGTGAACAGGGTGCCCCATGGTGGCGGTGGAGTTATTGTATGGTCAGGCATAAGCTACGGACAACGAACACAATTGCATTTATCGATGGCATTTTGAATGCACAGAGATCCGTGACAAGATCCTGAGGCCCATTGTCGTGCCATTCATCCGTCGCCATCACCTCATATTTCAGCAGTATAATGCACAGCCCCATGTCACAAGCATCTGTACAGAAGTTGAAAATGTCCCAGTTCTTCCATGGCCTGCATACTCACCAGACATGTCACCCATTGAGCATGTTTGGGATGCTCTGGATTGACGTGTACGACAGCGTGTTCCAGTTTCCGCCATATCCAATTTGTAAGTCACTCTGGATAAGAGCGTCTGCTAAATGACTTAAATGTAAATGTAAATATCCAGCAACTTCCCATGCCATTGAAGAGGAGTGGGACAACAATCAACAGCCTGCGAAAGAGATGTGTCACGCTGCATGAGACAAATGGTGGTCACACCAGATACTGACTGGTTTTCTGATCCACGCCCATACCTTTTTTTTTTTAAAGGTATCTGTGACCCACAGATGCATATCTGTATTCTCAGTCATGTGAAATCCATAGATTAGGGCCTAATTAATTTATTCCAATTGACTGATTTCCTTATGAACTGTAACTCAGTCAAATCTTTGACAGTTTTGCATGTTGCGTTTATATTTTTGTTCAGTATATTTACAGTGTGACAATGATCTCTTACTGAAATACCCTGGATAACTCTTGTTATATCACGTATAGATGTACACTGAAGTATAAAGCTGTGTTGTGTCCCCAGGTTAAACCTGGTTGCTCTACTGGAGGCCAACACCACTCTGTGTAACCACTCCGTGCCCGTCACCCACCTGATGGGAGACTCCGCCTCCTCGGCCCAGTTCTTTGTGGGCGTGGCCATCATCTGCTTCCTGTACTCTATAGTGGCTTTGCTCGTCTACCTGGGCTACATGCACATGTACATCGACTCTGACTTCGGCCCTATGTTTGTGAGTACTGGGAAAGTAAAAGGACAAAACCTAGATTGAAATCCCCATATGTGACTTGACATTAATATGATTGATGTGATTTGATTTTGATTGAAATTATTTATTTAATTGTAATACACCTACTGGTGCCCAGCCCACATGGGCTTACAAGACACTACTAAACATAGTACCATTTTACTTATACTCAAAACAAAATAACATTTGACAAATTATACACATACAATAATAAGTACAGCTACCATCTAGCCACACTACACAAACAGTACATTTCTCCTTCTCCTCTAGGCATTGTGAACAAACTGAGAAATCTCAAACACATCCTGTCTGAAACAAAAGTCAAGCCTCTGCTTGTCCCGTAACCAGAATACATCAGGGTAATCATCAAAATTCTTACAAAAAATAACATCTCAGATCATCAAAGAACATCTGAGATCATTATACAGAGGGCAATAAAACACTAAATGGATTTTGTTTTCGATTTTCCCAAGATCACACATTAGGAAAATTATCTTTTCTCCAGGCAATCTGTTAAGTCTGCCTGTCTCTATAGCCAGAGGGAGGGTGCGGGATCTGACTTGTGCACAAACTGACCTTTGGCTTCTTGCTAGGTTCAGGTGGACATATGGTTCAGGGGTGTAGTTCTCTTTGATGAGAGTTTACGTTCTAAGCAGGTGTTGGAATCAAAATGAACAGAACCGTTATTATTTTTTGTTCAGTTCCACTGTTTCCGACCAGCAAAATACATTATTGATTTCTTCCTAGTCTCATTCTTGCTGACATCAAAATTACAAAAAATATATAAATAGGAGACTGAATGCGATCGGAACACTGTCTAATTGGCCTCCATTTAACTCTTACAGAATTCCACGTAGACGGGTATATTGGAAATTTAATCAAAACCTATTGAAAGACAATTTGTTCTTAACTAAAACAAAATAATTCATAATTTACTTTTTTTTGCACAACATAGGTACAGCAGATCTCCTTATTGTATGCGACACTACTATAGAGGCACAAAATAGGTTAGAGGAAAAACAAAAAGAAATGGAGGTACTTATTCAAGAAGGATTAAGTGTATTATATTACAAAAATAAATCAAATTGGATGGGTAATGGTGAAAAATGCACAACATTTTTCTTGACTCTTCAACATAGGAATTCTACCAAAAATAATTTACAGAAACTCGTTACAAATGATGATTCACCAAATTATATTTTGAAAGAAGAAGCTAAATATTTTATGCATATGTTTCCTTTGTATCCTCCATTTCCACTGAATGATGTTAACTGTAAGGATTTCTTTCCTAATAATACTAATGATACTAATAATGTAAAATTAACACATTTACAGAAAGACCTGTGTGAAGGCCAACTTAGAGAAGAGGACATTTTGAGGAAATAAAGTATTTTCAGTTTGGAAAAACACCAGGGCTTGACAGTATACCAGTAGAAGTATATCATACCTTTTTTATGTACTCAAATATCCATTATTAGCATGTTTTAATTACTCTAATACTAATGGTAGACTTTCAGGTACTCAACAGGAAGGTCTGATTTCATAACTTCTAAAACAGGACCCACATGGTAAGTATAAAGATCCAGTCCATTTAAACTGGAGGCCTCTAACACTTCAATGTTGTGATGTGAAAATCCTGGTGAAATGCGTATCACATAGAATAAAAAAGGTTTTACCAGATATTGTTCATCCTGATCAGACAGGTTTTTTACATTGACGGTATATTGGAGATAATATACGACAATTACTTGAAACAATTGAACATTATGAAACATCGAAGATACCAGGCCTGGTCTTCATAGCAGATTTTGAAAAGGCGTTTGATAAAGTAAGACTAGAATTTCTATATAAATGCCTTCATTACTTTAATTTTGACGAATCTCTTATACAATTGGTTAAAGTTATGTACAGCAACCCCAGATGTAAAATAGTAAATAATGGATACTTCTCAGAAAGTATTGAGCTTTTAAGAGAAGTAAAGCAAGGCTGTCCGTTGTCTCCATATCTATTTATTATGGCCATTGAAATGCTAGCTATTAAAATTAGATCCAACAAGAACATCAATGGGTTAGAAATCCTGGGGATGAAAACAAAAGTGTCAATGTATGTCTAGTTTTCTTCTTAAGTCCGCAATCTGGATCCCTGCACAGTCTCATTGAAGATCTTGATCACTTTTCTAGCTTCTCTGGATTAAAACCTAATTATGACAAGTGTACCATATGTATTTATTGGATCGTTAAAAAATACAGTGTTTACACTACCTTGTAGTTTACCAAGAAAATGGTTGGATGGTGAAGTAGACATGCTTGGTATTCAAATCTCAAAAAATATAAATGAATTTACCACAAATAATTTCAATAGAAAGTTAGCAAAAATAGATAAGATTCTGCAACTATGGAGAGGTAAATAGTTGTCTATTTATGGAAAAATCCCATTGATTAACTCTTTGGTCCTATCAAAGTTTACTTACTTACTAATGGCATTGCCTACTCCAGATGACTCCATTTTTCAAATCGTATGAGCAAAAAATATTTGCTAAGCCAGAGAAAATTAAACATGCATATTTATACAATGAATATGAGTTTGAGGGGCTAAAATTATAAAATATTAAAGCTTTAAACCTCTCACTAAAAGCTCACCTCATACATAAATTATACTTAAACCCAAATTGGTTCTCCGGTAGATTATTAAAGAAAGGCTCATCCTTTGTTCAAAAATGGCCTTTTTGCCTTCATACAGATTACAACTTCTCATTTCCGACTAATTTTGTTTAAAGTATCGCCCTTTCTTAAACACGCCAAACAAAGCTGGTTACAATTTCAGTTTTATCCTCCAGAAAAGATAGAACAAATATTACAACAAATGTTATGGTTAAACTCAAATATACTGATTAATAAAAAAACATTCTTAATGGATTTTTAAAATATTTTTAACCATATTTGTTAGTGATATTATGAATAGAAACGGAGGCGGTATATGCAGTTACTGAAAATATATGGAAATATCTGTTCAATCAAAATGTACAACCAACTGATTGTTGTCACGCCCTGGCCATAGAGAGGCTTTTATTCTCTATTTTGTCTAGGCCAGGGAGTGAGTGTGGGCATTCTAGTTTCTTTATTTCTATGTTTTCTATTTCTTTGTTTTTGGCCGAGTGTGGTTCTCAATCAGAGGCAGTCGTCTATCGTTGTCTCCGATTGGGAATCATACTTAGGCAGCCTTTTTCCCACCTGTGTTTTGCAGGTAGTTATTTTCTGTATAGTTTATTAGCCTTACAGAGCTGTTCGTTTTTTCACTTTGTTATTTTGTTCGAGTGTTTTTTGATCAATAAAAATCATGAACACTTCCCATGCTGCGCTTTGGTCTGATCCTCATTCTGACGAGAGACGTAACAGAACTACCCACCACCAAAGGACCAAGCAGCTTGGCCAGGAGGAGCAGGGATCCTTGGCCCGGGAGAAGAGTGAGTGGAGGACCTCATGGACATGGGAGGAGGTTATGGCAGGGGACAAGACCCTGCCATGGAAACAGGAGGAAACAGCAAGGGAGGAGCGGCAGCGATACCAGGAGTCACGGCAACGAGGCAAGCATGAGAGGCAGCCCCAAAATGTTTTTTGGAGGGGGGCACACGGGGAGAGTGGCAGAGTCAGGGTTCAGACCTGAGCCAACTCCTCGTGCTTACCGTGGGGAGCGAGTGACCGGTCAAGCACCATGCTATCCGGTTCTGCCCACCACGCCTTCAGTGCGCATCCACAGCCCAGTGCGCTCTATGCAAGTTCCCCGCAGTGGCCGTGCTAGAGTGGGCATTCAGCCAGGACGGATTGTGCCGGCTCAGCGTTCCTGGCCTCCGGTGCGTCTCTTCGGCCCAGGTTATCCTGCACCAGCTCTACACACGGTGTCCCCGGTTCGCCAGCAAAGCCCAGTGCGGCCTGTTCCAGCTCCCCACACTTGCCGGGCTAAGGGGGGTATCCAGCCAGGACGAGTTATGCAAGCCCTGCGCTCCAGATCTCCAGTGTGCCTCCACGGTCCAGTGTGTCCTGTGCTGGTCTACGCACTATGCCTCCAGTGCGCCGTCATAGCCCAGTGCATCTTGTGCCAGTTCTCCACACTCACCGAGCTGGAGTGGGTATCCAGCCAGGATATGTTGTGGCAGCTCCACTCACTAGGCTGCCAGTACGTCTCCTCAGTCCGGTGAGACCTGTTCCGGCTCCATGTTCGAAGCCTCCAGTGATGTTCCATGGCACGAAGCCTCCAGAGATGATCCATGGCACGAAGCCTCCAGTGATGATCCATGGCACGAAGCCTCCAGTGATGATCCATGGCACGGAGCCTCCAGTGATGATCCATGGCACGGAGCCTCCAGTGATGATCCATGACACGGAGCCTCCAGGGATGATCCATGGCCCGGAGCCTGCAGTGAGGATCCATGGCATGGAGCCTCCAGCATTGATCCGCGGTCCGGAGCCTCCAGCGACAGTCCCCGGTCGGGAGCCTGAAGCAATAGTCCCCGGTCCGGAGCCTGCAGCGATGATCGGTGGTCTGGTTCCGTCGGCGATGATCTGCTGCCCGGTTCCTCCAGTGAAGGCCCATGAACCAGGGCCACCACCAAAGCGAAGGGATCTGCGGGTGGAGGGGGGTCTATGTCCCGCACTGGAGCCGTCGCCGTGAAAAGATGCCCACCCGGACAATCCTCTTTAGTCAGGTTTTGCGGCCGCAGTCCGCACCTTTTGGGGGGGGGGGGGGGGTACTGTCACGCCCTGGCCATAGAGAGGCTTATATTCTCTATTTTGGCTAGGCCAGGGTGTGAGAGGCAGCTGGCAGCTGTCTATCGTTGTCTCTGATTGGGAATCATACTTAGGCAGCTTTTCCAACCTGTGTTTTGTGGGTAGTTGTTTTCTGTATAGTTTATTTGCCTTACATAACTGTTTGTTTTTTCACTTTGTTCGTTTGTTCGAGTGTTTTTTGATCAATAAAAATCATGAACACTTCCCACGCTGCGCTTTGGTCTGATCCTCATTCTGACGAGAGACGTTATACAATTGCAGCATTACCTCAAAAATGGAGGAGACAAGTGGAAAAGGAAGAAGGTAGGGAACTTGTTTGCCTGCCATATATTAAAGATACAAATTGGTGAAAGGAACTGGCATAAATAGAAAATATTCCAGTTTAATTTGAGGACAAAAATGTTGACAGCTGCGCCATTCAGGTTGGAAAATAAATGGAAGAAATTTTCGATGTACCAATTCCATGGCACATCAAATTCTTGCCACCAACAGAATGCTATATACAGTGGGGCAAAAAAGTATTTAGTCAGCCACCAATTGTGCAAGTTCTCCCACTTAAAAAGATGAGAGAGGCCTGTAATGTTCATCACAGGTACACTTCAACTATGACAGACACAATGAGAAAATAAAATCCAGAAAATCACATTGTAGGATTTTCGAATTAATTAATTTGCAAATTATGGTGGAAAATAAGTATTTGGTCAATAACAAAAGTTTATCTCAATACTTTGTTAAATACCCTTTGTTGGCAATGACAGAGGTCAAACGTTTTCTGTAAGTCTTCACAAGGTTTTCACACACTGTTGCTGGTATTTTGGTTCATTTCTCCATGCAGATCTCCTCTAGAGCAGTGATGTTTTGGGACTGTTGCTGGGTAACACAGACTTTCAACTCCCTCCAAAGGTTTTCTATGGGGTTGAGATCTGGAGACTGGCTAGGCCACTCAAGGACCTTGAAATGCTTCTTACGAAGCCATTCCTTTGTTGCCCGGGCAGTGTATTTGGGATCATTGTCATGCTGAAAGACCCCGCCACGTTTCATCTTCAACCCATTCATTCTTTCCTTTACACGGATCAGTCGTTCTGGTCCCTTTGCAGAAAAACAGCCCCAAAGCATGATGTTTCCACCCCCATGCTTAACAGTAGATATGGTGTTCTTTGGATGCAACTCAGCAATCTTTGTCCTCCAAACACGATGAGTTTAGTTTTTACCAAATAGTTATATTTTGGTTTCATCTGACCATATGACATTCTCCCAATCTTCTTCTGGATCATCCAAATGCTCTCTAGCAAACTTCAGACAGGCCTGGACATGTACTGGCTTAAGCAGGGGGACACGTCTGGCACTGCAGGATTTAAGTCCCTGGCGGCGTAGTGTGTTACTGATGGTAGGCTTTGTTACTTTGGTCCCAGCTCTCTGTAGGTCATTCACTAGGTCCCCCCGTGGGGTTCTGGGATTTTTGCTCACCTTTCTTGTGACCATTTTCCCCCCACATGGTGAGATCTTGCGTGGGGCCCCAGATCGAGGGAGATTATCAGTGGTCTTGTATGTCTTCCATTTCCTAATAATTGCTCCCACAGTTGATTTCTTCAAACCAAGCTGCTTACCTATTGCAGATTCAATCTTCCCAGCCTGGTGCAGGTCTACAATTTTGTTTCTGGTGTCCTTTGACAGCTCTTTGGTCTTGGCCATAGTGGAGTTTGGAGTGTGACTGTTTGAGGTTGTGGACAGGTGTCTTTTATACTGATAACAAGTTCAAACAGGTGCCATTAATACAGGTAACGAGTGGAGGACAGAGGAGCCTCTTAAATAATAAGTTACAGGTCTGTGAGAGCCAGAAATCTTGCTTGTTTGTAGGTGACCAAATACTTATTTTCCACCATAATCTGCAAATAAATTCATTAAAAATCCTACAATGTGATTTTCTGGATTTCTTTTTCTCATTGTGTCTGTCATAGTTGAAGTGTACCTGTGATGAACATTACAGGCCTCTCTCATCTTTTTAAGTGGGAGAACTTGCACAATTTGTGGCTGACTAAATACTTTTTTGCCCCACTGTATATATTTAGCTCAACATTGCACATGTACATGCATTGAACATGCATTGAACAAACAAGTGTATTGTAGGGTGCGAGATGTGACTGAAACACCAGTCTCAATGTCAACAGTGAAGAGGCGAACCCTGGATGCTGGCCTTCAAGACAGAGTTCCTCTATCCCCGTGTCTGTGTTCTTTTGCCCATCTTAATCTTTTATTTTTATTGGCCAGACCGAGACTGGTGTTGTGCAGGTACTATTTAATGAAGCTGCCAGTTGAGGACTTGTGAGGTGTCTGTTTCTCAAACTAGACACTCTAATGTACTTGTCCTGTTGCTCCGTTTTGCACCGGGGCCTCCCACTCCTCTTTCTATTCTGTCTCGAGATAGTTTGAGCTGTTCTTTGAAGGGAGTAGTTCACATCATAAATCTTGTGCAACACATCATTTCTCAGTGTTCTGAGATGTATGTTTTTGTTGTATATCGTCTCTGTCTAAAAAAAACGCAATAAAAAAATAGGCCTACGTGTTTTAAGCAAATGTCTTGAGTTGTTCATTCATATTATCCAGTAGGATGTGAACAAATTGATTTGGCATGGTCCTACAACTGTTTTTGTCTGTATTTGGATTACTCCTCTGGTCATTGTCACGCCAACCAAGACATCACACATAGACCAGGCTACAATTGTATGCTCTTCCTTATCCATTTTAAACCTTGCTTAATAAACAAAGTGGTTCCAACGAGGTCAAAGTAAGTGATGATGACTTCGGTTCCCTCTTCCCTCTCTTCCCCCAGGATTTTGGTCTGACGGCAGCGATTGCCTTCCTGTGGCTCGTGTGTTCGTCAGCATGGGCCAAGGGGCTGCAGAACGTGAAGGATGCCACCGGGACAGCGGGCATCACCTCCACACTGGCACTCTGCAAGGAGAGCGATGTGGCCTGCGAGGTCACTGACTTCGCCAACATGCGCACCCTCAATGTCTCTGTGGTGAGTAACTCAACCGTTCTTTTATCTTCTTATAGATGATGCTTGTTAATGAGAGTGTATCAAGTTCACACTCACTTGAATTACATGATAATTACATAGATAAAAAAAGAGATCAAATGTAACGTTTTACTTTAGTTTTCCTACACATCCAACAGAAATACTGTGTTTGCCATGCTCACTTATGTTTGACCATATGGTCTCACTGCCTCTCTCTTCTAGGTGTTTGGGTACCTGAATATGATCGTGTGGGCGGGCAACGCCTGGTTTGTGTACAAGGAGACCCGCTGGCATTCTCAGAAGTACACTGCCCAGCAGGGGGCCGGGGCCGGGCGTGGTCAACAAGTCCCTGCTGCTATCTAATATTCTACTGCACGTCCAATGCACAAAATAACCCTGACACACCCTAAGTACTCCTGTAGATCGGAGAGGATTGGATAGATACACTATAAGCTTTATGGTAATAGGCAGCTTCATCTTGCCTGCTGATTGTCTGGGTGGAAATGGGCCATATCTATACTGTGCCTTAATTATCAATATCTATGCTTTGTCGAATATATCTGTGCCTTCAATACCTTTCCCAGTATTGGCCCATTCCTTTATGTGCCTTAGCATGCCAATGCTTTCTCTCCTCGTGCCTTCTCTAACCTCTAAACCGGTGCCTTCTCTTACCAGTAAACCCCACAAAGCCCTGGTACGTTCTCCTAAGCTGTGGTACAGACTCATTGACAGCATTTGTGCACTTTGACCTGCAACTATCTTTGTGCTGGGCATTTCTGCCAAACCCTAATCTGGGATAGTTCAGATTCTTAAACAATGCGTCCTTTCACCTCACGGCCTAGAACTTGCCTCTTTTTAGCAGTCTTGCTTCCGTCCCTCTCCTTGTCCCAACCTGGGCTCGAACCAGGGACCCTCTGAACACATCAACAACTGCCTCCCACGAAGCATCATTACCTATCGCTACTAGCGCGCACCGCTAACTAGCTAGCCATTTTACACCGTTTACACAAGGATGCATGTGTCCCTGAATGTACCGCTGGCCTTGTGCTTTCTTAAATGTAACATTTTTTAAAACCATTTTTTACGTTCGTTTCATTTGAAACTTAAGTAGAACTTTCCAATCTTGATCTTGTATCTTTCAATGTCATCTTCTGTTGAGAAGACCGATGTTTAAATATGTTCTTTAGTCCTTCATGTTTTTGTTCTACTTTGTATTATGCTGTTTGTTGAACCACAGCCACTAAGAAATTGTGCACTGTCTGTGCATGTGCTGGCTTTATGTTTTGAAATCTCCTGTTGTTTCGACGATTGCTTAAACAATGTGTTCAATTATTATTTCTTGTCATTACCTTTGCATTTCTGATCTATTTTCTGTTATTACCTTTGATATAATAAAAGTGTAACTTGAAGTGCTTGTGTACGGAAGGCCAATGTTGAGTGTATGTGTGTTTGTAATGTCTGGTATACTGGTTATGCCACTGTCTTCCTCTTGCAATCATTAGACCAACTTTAGCTTTATGGAGGACTTGTATGTATCTGCCCTGTTGTGGAGAGAGACAGAGCTGTCCTTTCCACAATATGCAAATGATGTCTTCTTTCTTTTTGAATAAAAACCAATGAATTTCCTACAGTCTGTTTCCTTTTATCATATAAAAGTAGATTTGTCCCTTTCTCTCTCTGGTAATATTTACTTAATTGACAAGCCATACTTGGGAGGTTGCGGGAGATTTCTGACTCAACGACTCCTGAAGACATAATGCAGCTTTTGTTTCATGATTTGTCCTGTGACCTCACTGTTTACTGTTTGTCTGGAGAACAAACAGGACACTATCTGGTAAAGCTGCTCCAGTGTGTCTGAGCTGATCACTGACATCCTCAATGCATCATTCCTCCCTTCCTTAAAGTACTCATCTGACATGACTGGATAATTTAAATCTGTGTGATCATTGTTTAGACCTACCAGGCTGTCTTTGAGAGTTACAATTACTTCCTGGAAGGGGAGGATGAAATGATGCAATGTTATTGTAGCCTATTGGAACATGGCTCAAGTTTTCCACCCAGTGATGTCCTGCAGCTAGAGAACCACTGTTACATGCTCAGTCATGTGGTCTGTGGTATGCCAAACTGACACGTGCAGAAGGCATGGAGCCCTATTGGCTTTGGTTCCTGTTCCACACCAGCCGACTATCACTGATTGATTACTACTGTTATTACACAGTCTGTAAATATAACACAGGTTTGACCACTCAGCCACACATTTCTCCAACAATCACTTGATGAATGTTGGATGGGTACTGACTATGGATATTTTCACAAACATCACCATACCAATGAGCCAATGGCGTAGGCTACTGTCTGTCCATCATTGAGTGGAGACGCTATTTCCAATTCCAACCACAAGAGGTCAATGCTGGGTCATTTTTTGTTGTTGTGCCATGGAGCTGAAGAGCACTTGCAACAATTTATATAATTCCTATGCCAAATTTGTGATCAGCAAGAGTGACATTTTATATTATAACGTGTGTGGGCAGCAAATGGTATTTTGTTTGTGTAGTGCAAAAGTGTCCAACATTTTTGTCTGTAGTACAATTATTATTGACCGACTAGGATATTGCTGCTTCATAACGACTGCACGTTGTTGTACTGTATTATACTGTAATTTTACTCATATATTGGTCAAGTGTGCTGTACATTACATTTGCTATTGCCAGCCTAAAATATTATACTGTTACTGAAACATGAACTAAAACATATTTAATATGTAAGACATTGGAATATATTTCAGCAAATAAACAATGGGTGAAATGCAATTTGAGAAAAAAACAACACACGTGTCATTTATGTATCAGAAAAACAAACGTTTGAACTTATGAACTTCAGAGGCGCACACACCCCTTTGCAACCTTTCAACTCCTTGCCGTCAGAAGCCGAGCGAAGACGGAACATGACGAAGGTGACGTCAGGTGCCTCGCTAGTCTCGTTTAGTTTACTGCGAAGTAGATGGAAAAAAATCCAGCAACAAGAAGGAAGTGCAATGGCGACATTGATTCGCCAACTACCAAATCCGGATACGTTCCTGTGTAAACCTTGGTCAACTTTTATCAGCGCAGCAAAATTACACTATTCTGACAGTAAGTGCAAGTCCAATGTTGTCATTCATTTCTATAAAAATGGCACGTGCGAACAGTGTTGAGTTGTCCTCCATGCATCTGTCAAAACTGAAACATATTTAGCTAGTTACCAAATGCATAACAAATCTATAAAACTCATGTTTACAAATGCTCGGTATTCAATTGATGCATTCTCAATATGTTCGTAATGCGCATGGGTTCGTTTACTGATGTCTCTCCTGGCTACGATAACTTTCGTTGCTTGTTGGTGACCGTTTCCTTGATTTATCAAGGCAAGTTCGTCAGATAACGTTACAGCTGCGAGCTAGCTATCTAGCTAGACGTAATGACACGTTTCAGCGTGGCGTGCGTGAGAGTTGTGTTCCTCCCCCCAACCACCAACTAACCGATCGCACATGAACTCTAATATGAACTCTATTTTCTTATATTATTTGAATACAGACTCACTCGTCGAAAACCGCTTGAAAGAGCTGTACCACAACTGGGAAGGAACTAAACTCAGCAAAGAAGGTGAGGTTGATCAAAACGTGCTGGAGTGACTGTCACCTGAGCCTTGTTTTTTTTGTTCTTGTTCTTGTGGACTGAAGACGCTGCAGTTGACACTCCAGCATTCTTGCCAATATTCTTGCATATTTTAACACTACAGCCACACAACACAGCACAGCCTGTCAAATTCAAAGCTAAGGGACGACCACAGCATACATTTTTCCTAACACTTGTTTGTTATGAAGATAAAAAATGTGTTTTATGCACGATAATGAATTTCCGCGTTTGTTAATTACAAATGGATTGATATTTAGTGCCATGATATTGGTCAAGCAAGAAATGTCACGCGTGTTGTACCCTAGAGGCTCTTGGCTCTACCTACACTGTAAAAATGAGGGGATTTGATGACTATATAGGTATGGAGGGCCACCCAGAGTGACAGACATTCTAGTGTAGTACAACTTCAGTACTAACTCCCCAGTCTTCAGTTCAGCCAGACTCTGAGGGCAAAAGCAGTCTCTCTCAGTCCCAGCTAGACTGGAATCACCAAATCACCAATATGTTCTGACTGCTGATCCCAGGCTAACACACTGAGACAGAGTAAGATTGACTTGCCCTTTAGATACTGATCTAAGGCCAGTTGTGTTTCCCCTGGACCCCCTAATGGTTAAGGTAAGGAGATCCTCTCACTCAGCCAGAATGGAGTCTCCCAGTGTTGTTGATCCCCGGCCAAGAGTCGGGCAGGTTGTGAGACACACACACACACACCATCAGCTGATGAGGTCATACCATGTGTCAAGCAGACAGTAATAGCTAACTGGCGCTGAAGATGACTGAGTGATGTCATTACAGACCTATAGCCTAATGATCTCTGAGATTAGTGCCAGACAGCGATTATGCCCATAGTCATATGGTGAACTCAGCATTATGCCTTCTCTCCGCTACATAGGTCAACAGCTGATGTAGTCTATAATTCAATTCATTATCTTACAATGTTGTTTACGAGGATAAGTGAGACTTGACAATGCACAAATATAGAAAAATGTTACCCCCGCTTTACAAAATTTCTCAGCGAGTGTCTGATAGACGGTATGTTTCTCTCTGCCTGGGTAGCGCTCATTCAGGAAAGACAGATTGTTTCAGCAGCAGTGTTTTGGCAGTTTCTTGTTGTTCTGGCAGGCGAGCGAGGCAGTAAGCTACACACTGTTCTCATTTGTCTTGGCAGAGACAGATGAAAAAAAAAAATAGTTGCGCTTTTACAAGTACTATACCCGCTGTTTAGGGATGACATTTGAAATAATTTCACTATTAGAATAATATCAGGATTTTTTTTTTCTCGCATATCCGGATAGTCGAAATACATGTTTAAAAAAAAAAAAAGTTTTATGTATATTTTTAATCTGTGCCCTTGCGTGAGGGAGAGACGCAGATGGTTCTGCTCGGAGGAAGGGCCGCTGTGTATTTATGAGACTGAGAGACCAGAAAGTAGCCACGCTGGCCCGCGCTAGTTAGGCAAACTTGTAACGTTAGCTGCTGCTTTATTTTTTAAATTTTTATTTATTTATTTATCATCCAATGACCGTGTCTGTTTTTACTGCATCCAATCGATATACATAGGATAGCTAAGATAGCAAGCTAGATAACTAGCTCATTGAGGCTACATTTACTGCACTCCCCATCCTTGTAAACAAATGGCAACACCATGATTCAGATTAAACAACAGCCCACCTCTTGGTTGTTCGTTGAAGTAATGGGGTGAACGTCAGAAACACTACATTTAAAAGTTGTTTGTTTTCATGCAATGAACAATTTCAAATGTCATCCTTGTATTTAATAATGTCACATGGGTAATTAAATGTACTTCATACAAAGCATTTTCGTTGTTAATAAATAGGGCGGCAGGTAGCCTAGCAGTTAAAAGCGTTGGACCAGAATTTCCAATGAGAGAAATAATTGTCATTATTACAAATATATATATATATATATATATATATATGCATATGCATATGTGTGTATATATATATGTATATATATGCATATATATACACAAATCGGCAGATTAATCAGTATCTGCTTTTTTTGGTCCTCCAATAATCGGTATCGGTGTTGAAAAATCATAATCGGTGACATACAACATACATACATACATACATACATACATACATACAGTTGAAGTCAGAAGTTTACATGCACCTTAGCCAAATACGTTTAAACTCAGTTTTTCACAATTGCTGACATTTAATCCTTTTAAAAATTCCCTGTTAGTTCAGTTAGGATCACCACTTTATTTTAAGAATGTGAAATGTCAGAATAATAGTAAAGAGAATGATTTATTTCAGCTTTTATTTATTTCATCACATTCCCAGTGGGTCAGAAGTTCATATACACTCAATTAGTATTTGGTAGCATTGCCTTTAAATTGTTTAACTTGGGTCAAATGTTTTGGGTAGCCTTCCACAAGCTTCCCACAATACGTTGGGTGAGTTTTGGCCCATTCCTCCTGACAGAGCTGGTGTAATGGAGTCTGGTTTGTAGGCCTTCTTGCTCGCACACGCTTTTTCAATTCTGCCCACATTGTAAATAATCATTTTTTCTTAAATGACTTGCCTAGTTAAATAAATAAAAATGTCTAGGCAGCTTTCTGATTCTACTCCCAGTTCAGCCCCTGTCCCTTTACTCACCTCTGTTCCTGACTCTGTCTTCTGTAGAGATGCACGTGTTTGGCCAGTTTCCCAACCAGGAGGATATCTGTCTCGTCGTCTGCCATGTCTGCAACCAAGTGGTCAAACCCCAGGGCATCCTCACCCACTACGGTAAGAACCCTAACCCCTACACACTACCCACTACCCAAACACACTACAGTAAGAACCCTAACACACTAGCTTTAAGTACCACCCTAACTCTGACACTACCCTTACAGTACAAACCACCCTGACCTTGACACATTACCCAGACCCACTATGGTAAGACCCCTAACTCTAACCCATTACAGTAAGAGCCCCCCAACAATGGTCAGCACTGGACCAAATCAGAATCACATTTTATCTGTCCCATGCTTTGTAGACAACGGGTGTAGACTAACAGTGAAATGCTTACTTACAGGTCCTTCTCCAACAACGCAGAGTTAAAGATAAAATAATAATAATTGAAAACCAGCTCTTGTCTGTCCGTCTGCTTACGCTCTCGTTGATCCCCAGTGAACGGAGCGCACTTACATCTGCTGCTGGCTGGCTGCACATGTCCTAGAGCGAGGAGTCTGTCTGTGCCAAGAGACAGGCAAAACACACATGCATATGCACACACACGCCCCCCTTTGAGTGCTCCCTCCTGCCCCCTGCAGGTTGCTGCCTCCAGCTGCAGTCCTCTCAGACATGACAATCTGGTTATAACGCATGTAAATCTGACCGTAGATCTGTGGTTAAGGGAAACAGGAAATGTTCCTCTCACAACAGCTGTTCACTGACAAGCTCTGAGGTCAGCTCTGCTCAGGGGTCAAATGCCTTTCAGCTATGCTCCTCCAGCTGTGTGTGTGTGTGTGTGTGTGTGTGGGTGTGTGTGTGGGTGGGTGGAGAAATACTCTTTCTGACAGCCAGCCAGTGTGCAGGAGTCAGACAGACAGTTGATACCCAGCTCTGTTTCTCTCTCTGCCCATCTGTAGCTGGCGGCGGAGGCTGACTAAGCAGTTTAACGGAAAAGCTTTTGTATGTTATTCAGAGAATGTGTGTATGTGCTAGACTGTTATTCATATGGTGTGTGTGTGTGTTGTCTGGTGACTGCCCCTATGGTCCTGGATTAATTGAACTCCTTGCAGGCTCTCTCCTCTCAGCTTAGTTTCGTTTCCTGACTTTGATGTGTGGGCTGGCACTCCCTGCAGTGTAGTGTGTTGGCGAGGCAGTTAGTTGTTTGTGTGCTTGCTTTGGTGCCAGTGCGGGCAGTTGTTGTGTTGAAGCAGCTGCAGTGATAGTGTGAGGTTTAGTGTAGTGTTGATTTGTATAGAGCAGTTTAGTGATGTGCTGCGTTGTGTGTGTCATGTTATGAAATGTATTGGCTGTTGCAGAAGCGTTTGGCGCTCCTCTCCTCTCTCTCTCCTCTCTCTCTTTCTCTCTCTGTGGTGGGTGTCTTCCTCTAGCGGTGGCAGTGAGGATGTAAACAAACCCAGCTGAGCTCTCAGTGCGATGCTGACTCTCAGCTTCCTACTTCCTGTGGCTGCTAGGCTCACAGGGCTCTCACGCTAGCCACCGCTTCACTCGCTCGGCAATGCCATGGCAACGGGCTTGAGGGACTCTGTAGACATTGCCTCTAACCACCGATAGAGGTTCAGATAGTTTTAAACCCCCTGAATAATGTTTAAGGTTAGGATAGGGTTATTTTGATCCTAGATCTGTGTTAGGGGATCGCTTGTACCTTGGAAGGGCAGATGCACAAGATTTAGACTTGCGTGCATTGTTCAATGTACTCTAAACCACAGTTGTAAGTAACCAATCTGTGTGTGAATCTGAATTGGCTGCTGTGTAACTACCGCTGCATACCTGAATGAGGTGGACTTTGGTCCTAGCTCCCAATACAGCTGCCCCCTCTGCTTTACCTTCGCCTATTTACTCACCTGCACATACACCTGCCTGACGGACGCAGTGACACACTCACACACACCTGGAACACACGCACGACTGCCGCCTGGCATACACACACACATACACACACACGCCCTGACACCTGCTTAATCTGTGTGCTCATTCATCCCTGTTGTTCTAACGAGCTGTTGGTATTTCAGCACTCACTGGCAAGGTAAGGCAATCTCCCTGTCATTCCCACACACTGTCATCGTATTGGCTCCTCACACTTTCAGTCACTAAACTGTGACCAACGAGACAGATTCTGTGGAGTGGGCGATACAGCCTGTCAGACAGTAGTTGGCTGAGGACAGTTGGCAGGATGGCTGTGGTGCCGGGGCCAAGTCTATTTAGGAAATTGCCAGGGCAGAGCAAAATTAATAATCATGAATAGTTTTATTTGCTGACAGTGATATAATGCATTATTTTTATCCCCGCTGCACAGTTCACAAGCTTTCCTCACTAATTTTAGTGCAAAGTCTGCATGCGTAGTAGGTCTACAATAAGCATTTAATGAGGTGTGTGAGCGCGTGCGAGAGCGTGTGTGTGTGTGTGTGTGTGTGTGTGTGTGTGTGTGTGTGTGTGTGTGTGTGTGTGTGTGTGTGTGTGGGAGGGGGGAGTGGGAGTGGCTGTGTGTGTTTTTGACATGTCCCTCTGTCCCGACTAGGTGTCTGGGGAATAGAGTCCCAGTGAGGCATAGAGAGAGCAAAGGACCTCCCCACCTTCCCCACCCCACCACCCCCCCCCACATCCCTCAAAGACATGCATAGCCAGAACCGTAAGTTTCCTCTCCTTTAGTCCTCCTTCCTTCTCTATCCTCTCCTCTCTGTCTCTCTCCAATGCCCTCTACTGCAATATGGATCACCAGTTCATGATTTGGTCGCACCCATAAAAAAACGTTGTCACGCAACATACAGGATCAATCAAAAGTTTGGACACACCTATTCATTCCAGGGTTTTTCTTTGTTTTTCTCATTTTCTACATTGTAGAATAATAGTGAAGGAATCACAACTATGAAATAACACATATGGAATCATGTAGTAACCAAAAAAGTGTTCAACAAATCAAAATATATCTATTTATCACCGCGCATTTTCAAACAATTAGCCTAGAACTCCGTTATTTTTTGTAAATAACCTACAAATATGGTAGACCTGAGATAATAATGAGAGGGATACCGTGCCTTCAGAAAGTATTCACACCCCTTGACTTTTTCCGCGTTTTGTTGTGTGGATTTAAAATGAATTGTCTTTAATTTTTGTCAACGATTTACAAAAGAATACCCTGTCAAAGTGGAAGAAAAATTCTCTCTCTCTCATATATATACACTGATCAAAAAAATAAAGGGAAATGTAAAGGGAAATGAATGTCAATCACACTCCTGTGAAATCAAACTGTCCACTTAGAAAGCAGCACTGATTGACAATACATTTCACATGCTGTTGTGCAAATGGAATAGACAACAGGTGGAAATTATAGGCAATTAGCAAGACACCCCCAATAAAGGAGTGATTCTGCAGGTGGTGACCACAGACCACTTCTCAGTTCCTATGCTTCCTGGCTGATGTTTTGGTCACTTTTGAATGCTGGCGGTGCTTTCAGTCTAGTGGTAGCATGAGACGGAGTCTACAACCCACACAAGTGGCTCAGGTACTGCTGCTCATCCAGGATGGCACATCAATGCGAGCTGTGGCAAGAAGGTTTGCTGTGTCTGTCAGCGTAGTGTCCAGGGCATGGAGGCACTACCAGAAGACAGGCCAGTACATCAGGAGACGTGGAGGCCGTAGGAGGGCAACAACCCAGCAGCAGGACCGCTACCTCCGCCTTTGTGCAAAGAGGAGCAGGAGGAACACTGCCATAGCCCTGCAAAATGACCTCCAGCAGGCCACAAATGTGCATGTGTCTGCTCAAACGGTCAGAAACCGACTCCATGAGGGTGGTATGAGGGCCCGACCTCCACAGGTGGGGCTTGTGCTTACAGCCCAACACCGTGCAGGACGTTTGGCATTTGCCAGAGAACATTTGCTCTTCACAGATGAAAGCAGGTTCAAACTGAGCACATGTGACAGACGTGACAGAGTCTGGAGATGCAGTGGAGAACGTTCTGCTGCCTGCAATATCCTCCAGCATGACCGGTTTGGCGGTGGGTCAGTCATGGTGTGGGGTGGCATTTCTTTGGGGGGGCCGAACAGCCCTCCATGTGCTCGCCAGAGGTAGCCTGACTGCCATTAGGTACCGAGATGAGATCCTGAGACCCCTTGTGAGACCATATGCTGGTGCGGTTGGCCCTGGGTTCCTCCTAATGCAAGACAATGCTAGACCTCATGTGGCTGGAGTGTGTCAGCAGTTCCTGCAAGAGGCAGGCATTGATGCTATGGACTGGCCTGCCCGTTCCCCAGACCTGAATCCAAATGATGTCCCAGATGTGCTCAAGTCTCAGCTATTACAGCTATTACAGATGTGAGTCTTTCTGGATAAGTATAAGAGCGTTCCATATGTAGATTGCGCAACATTTGCCAATTTGTCTTTAAAAACTTCTTCAAGCGCTGTCAAATTGTTGATTATTTCTAGATAACCATTTTCAGGTCTTCAAGCATATTTAATTAAAAACTAACTTGGCCACTCAGGAACATTCACTGTCTTCTTGGTAAGCAACTCCAGTGTAGATTTGGCTTCATGTTTTAGGTTATTGTCCTGCTGAATGGTGAATTCATCTTCCAGTGTCTGGTGGAAAGCAGACCGAATCAGGTTTTCCTCTAGGATTTTGCCTGTGCTGAGCTCCGTTCCGTTTCTCTTTTTATCCTTAAAAACTCCCCAGTACTTAACGATTACAAACATAACCATAACATTATGCAGCCACCACTATGCTTAAAAAAAATGGTGAGTAATATGTTATTGGATTCGCCCTGAACATAACTTAGTATTCAGGACAAAAAGTCAATTGCTTTGCCATATTTTTTGCAGTATTACATTAGTGCCTTGTCGCAAAGAGGATACAGGTTTTGGAATAATTGTATTCTGTACAGGATTCCTTATTTTCACACTGTCAATTAGGTTATTATTGTGGAGTAACTACAATGTTATTGATCCATCCTCAGTTTTCTCCTATCACAGCCATTCAACTCTGTAACTGTTTTAACGTCGCCATTGGCTTCGTGGTGAAATCCCTGAGTGGTTTCCTTCCTCTCCGGCAACTGAGTTAGGAAAGACACCTGTATCTTTCTAGTGACTGGGTGTATTGATACACCATCCAAAGTGTAATTAATAACTTCACCATGCTCAAAGGGATATTTAATGTCTGTTTTTAAAATGTTTACCCATCTACCAATAGGTGCCTTTTTTTGCGAAGCATTGGAAAATCCCCCTGGTTTTTGTGGTTGAATCTGTGTTTGAAATTCACTGCTCGACTGAGGGACCTTGCAGATATTTGTATGTTCGGGGTACAGAGATGAGGTAGTCATTCAAAAATCATGTTAAACACTATTATTGCACACAGAGTGAGTCCATGCAACTTCTTATTTTTTACTCGTGAACTTATTTAGGCTTGCCATAACAAAGGGGTTAAATACTTATTGACTCAAGACATTTCTGCTTTTCATTTGTTATTAATTTGTAAACATTTTGAAAAACATTATTCCACTTTGATATTGTGGGATATTGTGTGTAGGCCAGTGACAAACAAATCTCAAATTAATCCGTGCTAAATTCAGGCTGTAACACAACAAAATTATACATATAAATAGCTGAGACCCTCCTCTCTTCGACAGGGACAACAGTAGTTGCTTCCAAAGCTGTGTTTTTCCTGCAATTGGATTTTGAGATATTATACAATCAGACACTTCCTTTATCGGAATCGTGAGTATAATGTACTTCACTGTTTGACCAAATCGTGCTTTTAGCTGCCCAGAAAAGGGGAAGGTTTGAGTGAGTGACAATGCAAAATGTGCCGCTCGCACCGATGCGACCACTAATAACATTCAAGTCAAATGGTCGCAGTCTGGAGCCATGGATCACTTACAAACATCACAGATTCATTCATTGTGTGAATAACTGACCAGTCAGTGATCTACAGTGTTAAGACATTTTCATGATGCTGGGTGTTTACCAGGTGGGTTCACGCTCAGTCTGTATTCAGTCTGTATATCTCCTGACACTGTGTGTGTGTGTGTGTGTGTGTTTCAGAGCGTCGGCACGGCTCCCCGTGTCCCTCCAGGGGTCCAGTGGTCTCTGTGAAGCCCAATGTGGCAGTGTCCCCCACCCCGGGTCCTACTCTCCCTCTGCCCTTCAGGGTCCCCAGAGACGACCCCCACTCCCGCTTCAACAAGGCCCCGCTCGCTGTCTACCCTCCCAAGGGTGTCCGCAGCAAGACATGGTGGGTGCACACACAGGCCAAATCTTGTGAACATGCAGACACGTCCTGCATCGAATCCCTGTCATGGTTATTTTTTAAAATAAAAACAATCCCACAACTCTCTACTCAATCAATTAGCACCCCCCCCTCTCTCTATATCGTTCCTCTCACTCTCTTGCTTTATCTGTCGCGCCATCCCTCTCTCTCTCTCTCTCTCCCCCCAGTGTGTCATTGCCAGTAGTGAGTCTGGAGAAGATGCCATGTCTTGGCCGGGCAGAGAGGGGAAAACACGTCAGAGTCAACTGCTTTTCTTCCTCCTGCTCCTCTCCCTCCTCCCTCAAACCCTCCCTGATCCCCCCAGCTCCCCTCAGGGGGTCTCGGGAAAAGCTGGTGAACGGCCGCGGGCCAACCACCCCTTGCTCCACCACACCCCCCTCCCTGGTGGACTGGCCCAGCCCGGCTCGCTCTCCCCTGGACAAACGACCCTCCTCTACCCCCTCACCCTCCCCCTGAATCACCGCAGACCCTTTCCCTCCCCTCGGACCCCCGCAACCCCCTCCCCCTGGACAGGAAACAGCAGAATGGAACCAAGACCCCCAGGCCTCATAGGAGACTGTCAGGTGAGAACACAGTCTAACCACAGATCTAGGATCAGTGTACCCTAACCCCAATCCTACCTTCATTACCATGTGTGGCTCAGTTGGTGGGATGGTGCTTACAACGCCAATGATCATGGGTTCCTTTTCCCGCTGGGTCCACCCACACGGAAAATGTATTAATGCTTGATGTTAGTTGCTTTTTGGATAAAAGCGTCTGCTAAATAGCATATATTATATCTAAATTATTATAATCAGGGATCAAAACTGACCAGAGATCAGCCAACATCATCCTCCTCCTAGGTGAACAGACACAAAGACGGATGGAGAGAACATACGATGTATTAATGTACCTTTTATCTGGTAGGGAAGAATTGAAGGTGTAGCAACTTAAATTCTACCACCAGGAATGTGCATGTCTTGCTCGGCACTATAAAGGTCATGGTATACATATATAGCCTATGTTTATAAGTGTAAAACCCCTCCATATTCCTTATCTCCCCTAAACCTTTGAAAGCTGCCCAGTCATGAGAGTGATGGGGCATGAACAGATTCATCTGATGGGTTAGGAACTTGGCTTGGGTGGGGGGGCTGTTTTGAAAGACGAGAGAGTGGAGGCTGTTGCTCAACACTAATCCTATGCACTGGGGCCTTGCTAATTCTGCTGTGGATGAGGAGACTTCCCTCGTACATCTCTTTCCAACTTTCCCATCTCTTTGTTCTTCCAGCCGCTCTGTCTTTTCCTCTCTCTCTCTCTCTCTCTCTCTCTCTCTCTCTCTCTCTCTCTCTCTCTCTCTCTCTTGCCTTTCTCCTCTCTTCCTTTACTCCTCTTGCCTGTCTCTTTTACCAGTCCCCCCCCCCCCCATATGTTGTTGTCTCTGTGCTGTGCGTCACTCCAACTCTTTGATTTACAAGTGTAATTCATGAGCTACTGCTGCCAAGGCTTCTGCTCCTTAAAAACCTTCCCACCGCTTGGGACTCCCAACTGGCCTCTTCTAGTCTCATCTCCTAAACACATGAGAGACACACACACACTTTTCATCTCGACACACACACACTTTTCATCTCCCGCATGCACACACACACACACACACACACACGCCTCATCTCCCCCAAACACACGCACACTCCCATAACTACCTAGATTATAGAGATGACATGTAGGGATGACATGTAGGGATGACATGTAGGGATTACAGGGACAATTGAACTGTTTGACGTAGGGGAAACTTCTCAGTGGAATTTGGGAAGTTTCAGTTAAAGAACCGTCTACTGTAGGTCGTCCTATAAGACAACTTTGTAAGACACTTCTCTCCCGTCATTCAGGATCTCTTGGCAAAAGATGACATCATGGTACTCTGGAAGACAAAATTCTGAAATCAGCCTTGATGACCTGGTTTGGTTTTTGATGACTGTCTGCTGTTTACAGGGAGGGTGTTTGACCCTAACAAGCACTGTGGAGTCCAAGACCCAGAGAGCAAACGGTCCTGCACGCGATCACTCACCTGCAAGGTGAGACACACTGACCTCTGACCTCACATTTGATTGGCTACACAGCTTATTCTGACCATACGTGCGCACTACTTCATTTTGCCTCGTGTGCTTTATTTTCCTTGATACCAGGGTAAAACTAATTTAAGTCTCATTTAAATGTGTTCTTATTGCCCTTTTGTGTCCACTTGTCTTTGTTATTATATTGTGTGTGTGTGTTCCAGACTCACTCCCTGATCCACCGACGGGCCGTCCCAGGCAGGCAGAAAGAGTTTGATATCCTCCTGGCGGAACACAAGGGCAGAGCGAAGGAGAAAGATAAGGAGGGGGCAAAGGAGAAAGATAAGGCGGGAGGGCAGAGGAGGGAGTCACAGGGAGGCAGTCAGAGCACCCGTGCCAATGATACTACCCCCTCCATCCTGCCCCCCCACTGCCACAATGGCAGAACCGTCTCCACTCTCAAACTGCGGCTGGCTAATGCACACAGACCCAGGTAGGGGGCAGCACTGAGGCCAAAGTCAATGTATAGCTTCTATTCATTCAATGGAATCATGCTTGTTACATTTTTTCAATGAAGATGCTGTGTTTGCTGCTCAGTAATATTAGACCAAAGTTAGACCAAAGTTGCATATTTGTAAGACATTCTACTGCGTTGTTGGAGCTGGTAACATAAGCATTTTCCTGCACCTTCTGCAACACCTGCAAATCTGTGTACGCAACCAATTAACTTATTTGATTGTGAAAATCACTGTCAGTTCAAACTCACACCACTAGGGGGTGTAACCTACTGTTGATAGGAGAATCAGAATCAAAGTGAAACAAACTGATTTTGACACTTGTTAGTATTTGTAGGTCATGTTAGTGTCTAGTTCTAAACATGTTCTTCCTTTCACTTTCTCTTCTTTCTTTCTGCCTGTCTCTCTTTTTTGTTCTCTCTCTCCCTCTCTGTGTGCAGGGTACCTGGTAGTGGGGGTGCTGCTGTCCTATCCTCCAACCCCGTCCCCCCAGGCTCAACACAAGACCCCCCAGTCCCTGTCTGGCAGAGGGCAGGAGGGGACAGGGACGGTCGTCTGTCCAGTGATGAGGGCGACCCAGGAACACCAGATGGCCCTGACAGAGACGATGACCGACGATCCTGCCACTACTCCCCTCACCACCCTCGACCACTGGGGGTATGTACCTGTACCCTTAGTCATTTAGCAGACGCTCTTATTCAGGATGACTTACAGGAGCAATTTGGGTTAAGTGTCTTGTACCTATCTCTGTACCTGTCTACCCAACATTTAACATTAAGGTAGCTATGTGCAAAAATATGTACAGTTGAAGTCGGAAGTTAACAAACACTTAGGTTGGAGTCATTAACTCGTTTTTCAACCACTCCACAAATGTCTTGTTAACAAACTATAGTTTTGGCAAGTTGGTTAGGACATCTACTTTGTGCATGACACAAGTAATTTTTCCAACAATTGTTTACAGACAGATTATTTTACTTATAATTCACTGTATCACAATTCCAGTGGGTCAGAAGTTTACATACACTAAGTTGACTGTGCCTTTAAACAGCTTGGAAAATTCCAGAAAATGATGTCATGGCTTTATAAGCTTCAGATAGGCTAATTGACATCATTTGAGTCAAGTGGAGGTGTACCTGTGGATGTATTTCGAGGCCTACCTTCAAACTCGGTGCCTCTTTGCTTGACATCATGGGAAAATCAAAAGATATCAGCCAAGACCTCAGGAATAAAAGCTGTCGACCTCCACAAGTCTGGTTCATACTTGGGAGCAATTTCCAAACGCCTGAAGGTGCCACGTTCATCTGTACAAACAATAGTACGCAAGTATAAACACCATGGAACCACTCAGCCATCATACCTCTCAGGAAGGAGATGCGTTCTGTCTCCTAGAGATGAACGTACTTTGGTGCGAAAAGTGCAAATCAATCCCAGAACAACAGCAAAGGACCTTGTGAAGAGGTATGAACGTGTCTATATCCACAGTAAAACGAGTCCTATATTGACATAACCTGAAAGGCTGCTCAGCAAGGAAGAAGCCACTGCTCCAAAACCACCATAAAAAAAAGCCAGACTACGGTTTGCAACTGCACATGGGGACAAAGATTGTACTTTTTGGAGAACTTTCCTCTGGTCTGATGAAATAAAAATATAACTGTTTGGCCATAATGACCATCGTTATTTTAGGAGGAAAAAGGGGGATGCTTGCAAGCCAAAGAACACCATCCCAAATGTGAAGCATGGGGGTGGCAGCATCATGTTGTGGGGGTGCTTTACTGTAGGAGGGACTGGTGCACTTCGCAAAATAGATGACATCAGGAGGCAGGAAAATTATGTGGATATATTGAAGCAACAGCTCAAGATGTCAGTCAGGAAGTTAAAGCTTGTTCGCAAATGGGTCTTCCAAATGGACAATGACCACAAGCATACTTCCAAAGTTGTGGCAAAATGGCTTAAGGACAACAAAGTCAAGGTATTGGAGTGGCTATCGCAAAGCCCTGACCTCAATCCTATTGAAAATTTGTGGGCAGAACTGAATAAGCGTGTGTGAGCAAGGAGGCCTACAAACCTGACTCCATTACACCAGCTCTGTCAGGAGAAATAGGCCAAAATTTACCCAACTTATTGTGGGAAGCTTGTGGAAGGCTTTCCAAAACATTTGACCCAAGTTAAACAATTTCAAGGCAATGCTACCAAATACTAATTCAGTGTATGTAAACTTCTGACCCACTTGGAATGTGATGAAAGAAATAAAAGCTGAAATAAATCATTCTCTCTACTGTTCTTCTGACATTTCACATTCTTAAAATAAAGTGCTGATCCTAACTGACCTAAGACAGGGAATTTTTACTCGGGTTAAATGTTCATGAATTGTGAAAAACTGAGTTTAAATATATTTGACTAAGGTGTATGTAATCTTCCGAATTCAACTGTATAATTTGTACTGAAGGGTTTGTAAGTAATCACAAAAATTCAACTGCTTCTAAAATATCTGTAAACAAATAAATGGTTGATAAACTACTTGTAAATTCTTTATGAAGTGTTCCCTTATCTCAGTCTAACACCCAGACTGAAATCAGCCCTAAGCCCCTTCCCTAGAGCTGGGAAGATAAACCGAAAACTACCGACACGGACATTGCCCTCTTACCGAAGCATTTTGCTTACGTCTGTAATTTTCGGTGAATATGCTACACAATGTGTTTGTTCTAAAGCGTTATTCTGTTAACTGTAATGTGCATTAACCTACACATTACACAATCTTCCCTGTCCCTGTTTTGCTGCCCGGTCTCACTCTCTCTCCCCACTTTTGCGCACCATGTGAAGGGACAGTTGCATTCTGATAAGCGCAAGCATACAACCATTGAGCAACGTTTCAAAATGGAATTGAGGGAAAACAACTTTTTCAAATAGTATTTTACTGTTGTTAAAAAATTCAATTTCTCTCAACTCTCACTCAATATTGAGGATCGTACACCACTTTCCAAACGTGGCATGTAATTAAGATGACGAGCTGCCGGAATGTGCCATTTGCAGTCAATACATCAAGTCGTCTATTGATGCCTACCAATGGGAAGTTTTTGTTGGACATTACATTTACTGTTAGGTCCATTACATGGCTGTCGAGCATCAGTATCATATATTTAGGGTAAGCAATATAGATCATGTGTTTTTGAGTTCCCACTTCCTCAGGTGGTAAATGATGTATCATATGTACAAAAACAAAGGATGCAGGCAAATTCATCTCTAGCAGCCAAAAATAAATCTGATCATTCCGGATCCTATTTCAAAGTATCCATCCATTCCTTGAACATGTTAGACGAAATAGCTGACTTGTTTCACGTCTAACTTGGCACTGTAAAACTAGATCCTAGCCCCTAATGGAGAGTTGTTTTTTTAAATAATAAAAAAAGAGTGTATTTATTGTTATCGAACCAAATGTATCGTTAAATTACTTTTATGTCAATATCTCCCAACCCCCCTCCCCCAGCGCGCACTATTTGTAGAGATTTGATTGTGTAAGCGACATGGTGGAAACCTCAGCCGGCCGGCCTGCCTGATGATAATGCTTCAGAGCAATGCCTTAGTAATGGCTGCGGAGCTATTGCCATGTCACCGTACTGCTTGAAGTAGGGCTGTAACGATGCACGTATTCGTACTGAACCAGTCGGTACGAAGACCTCAGTTTGTCCCTCACTGTAAACACAAATGAATACATAGAAATATTACAAGATAAGAAGCACTAGACCTATAGGTTATTCCCCCCCCCCCCCATTTCAGGCTATTCCATTAAAACAAGCTATGCGTCAATGAATTTTAATTTTGATTAATGTGCGCATTTCAATGTGCCTTTTTGTGAGGCGCAGCCAGGAACTAGTTCTATAGTGGGGTCGATCAACCAGAATTGGAGGATCCTCCATTGTTTTACATCTCCCGTTTGGGAACATTTTGCATTCCTAGTAGATTACATTAGCGGGGGACGTAGAGTTGTGGGTAAAACGTTAACAGCATGTCGCCACTGCTCAGCGAGAATAGCCTATGCAGCTGCCAACACCTCAAATGTTGACAAATACGTTGACATCACCTCAGTATACCGCATGCAAGCAGCCCTTGGCAGCTGATTCTTACCGGGCTGAAGAAATTACAAGAGCGATAGGTAGGCTATGTTTATATATGATATGCGCCTGTTTTCGGTGGTTGAAAATAGGGGGTTTCCGGCAGCACCTTGTGAAAGTGCCCGAGTCACATTGCAAAGTTCACTGGCACTGAAGGAGACCGTGTCATCACCAAGATGGATGTGGGAATTTACCACTCAAACAGCCCTCCAACTCGTTATTACTCGTAGGAAACTCGTCTATCATCCTGAGCTCTCCCCTTCTCCCTTCTGACCTGTGACGTCACCTACTAAGGAAATAACAGCGTTTTTAGAAGTTGAATGCAACAACAAAACATTATTCAGACAACGTGGATGTGGATTTGAACTATATAACTGTATAATAGCTGTACTTTTAGCCAATCTGCGTTTCTCAATGAGTTCAAATCAAATGAATGCAGCCCCCCGGGATTTACGACTTCACAACTGGTAAATTCCCACCTCCCACATGGTTACAAACGCCGCGTCTGAGTGGAAACCAACATAACAATCCTGTCACAACAGACAATGCCAGGAACATTGTGAATGCTGAACATTGTGAATGGCATTTCAGTCTTCCCGCTGTCCCGAAACCGAACCGAACCATGACCCCAAAACCTCAATACGTACCGAACCATAGGTTTGGTGAACTGTTACACTCCTAGCTTGAAGCCATCCATACAGGCTGATTTGATCTATATATTTTGTTTCTGATTGTGTTAACCCCTCCCTCCGTGTCTCAGTGCTGTGCGTTCAGCAGCAGGCTGATGGGACGTGGTCACTATGTGTTTGACCGGCGGTGGGACAGGATGAGGCTGGCGTTACACTGCATGGTGGAGAAACATGTCAACGCTCAGATGTGGAGGTGAGGAAAGTGTGTGCGTGTGTTAATTGTACCAGCATAAATGATTTTGTCAGCCCGTTGTTCTGGGGCTCTGGGACAAACTCCAATGTATATACATCCAGCTTTAGACTTCTGAGATGTTCTATGGAGAAAGTGAGTTCAGCTGTCTGGGGAAGACACACAGATACTCATAGACACTATTAATAGGTGTGGAATGGCGGATGTTAGTATGACCTGGTTCTGCTGGTGCTCTGGCATAGGACATCAGCAGCCAGCTCATATTCTAGACATAAATGTCTCTGAACCCCTGTAAATCCATATATATTTCATTATTGCTCTGGTTTTTCTAACGTCCCTGTCCTCTGCTGTGTTACAGAAAGGTGCCCCTGGCTGCTGAGAGCCCTCCCTCCCTCGGGAGCCCTTCTATCATCACTCCCTCCCCCAGCCCTCTCAGCCCTCCTCCCCCCCTCTCCTTCCCTCCCTCCACCAACGAAGCCTTCTCCCTTGGGCCCTACACCACAGCCTTTCCCCAGGATGCATCAGCAGCAGGGTTGTTTGGCATCAGGGACCCCTCCCAGCCCGTGGCCCCTGTCTCCGCCCTAGGGAAACCCCGTAACGGCACTACCACCAAACCCATCAGGCCCCCAGGGGCCACTGGTGGCACGGCCAAGAAGGGGAGGACCACCCATCCACCTAGTTCTGACACTCTCAGGGGGAACAACAGCAGCTACCACACTCTGACTCCCACCCCCATGCTCAGCTCTGGCATGCCCCCCCTTAGTGGTAGGAGAAAGACCTTAGGACACAGTGCCAGGGAGGTGGGGGTCAGGGCTGAGGACTGGTACTCCAACCCTGACCAAACCACCACCACACCCTACCCCCTCACTAAGGACCACCCCAGCCCCTCACCCCTTACTCCCAGCTCCCTTCCTCCTCCCAGCCCCCTGGCCTACGGAGGAGGGGTGGAGGGGAGAAAGAGGAGGAGCCCCAGTGCGTACGGAGGAGGAGGAAAGCCCAGTAAGGTGACCAAAGCAGCAGCAGGGCTGGACGGCATCTTCAGGAGGAACAGCACTGGACTTCTGGCCTCAGGCCCCGAGTCACCTCGACAGGTAAACACACCTAACTCACCTGGTTACTCACATGGTAATTCACCTCACTTGACAACTGAAATTACCTTGGCTCAAAAAAATAGCCTGCCTCATATTTATTTTTACTGTCATGGATTATACAGATTGATGTCGTCTTTGGATATGGGTTGAGCTTGACTGTCAACTTGAATCTCCCTTTCTTGCCCTCCCCCTGCTCTTCCTCTCCCCCTGTTTCTCTCTTTCCCCTTGCAGTCAAAGTTGCATCATTGACAATAACAGGAGACATGGACAGAATGTTGGGCAGCTGGACTAGTATCTGTGACCTTTGACCCAATGTCAGTACCACAGGGCCCTGCCCTGTTAACAGTGATGTCACTCCGCTCTGCACCTGTACCCATGAAGGATTCTGGGACTTGGAGTCATTGGTGGGTCAGAATGATTTGGCTCCTCCTCTCACAATGCCCATCCCATATTAGGATGTGTGGTCCCTCCCCACAATCCCGCCCACACATTGATCAGCCAATTGGCAGTTCTGCAGAGGTAGTCTCCATGGTTCCAGGGTGAAGCACTCAAATCAAGACACTCATCATCACAAACTGCCCTCTGAAAAGGGAACCTGCTTTAGGTTGGCATCTTTATCACAGCTCTACATGCATTTAGACATTTTGTTGTTGTAGCTTCCCGTTCCTGTGTGGTCAGGTGACCAGGAAGGAATTCCCATGTCCAAAAACTTCCTCAGGCAGACCTCCACTCCTCACCACACACACCCTTCTCCCCAGCATGCCAGAGTTCAAAGTGCACTTACTCTCCTCCTCCTGGACTCCAGAGGCTACACAACAACCTGTCTGTCACACAAGGGAAGACTTTATACTGACACTTTTTCATGAAATGTCTTTCAAAATAGGAAGAATTCAGGTTATCGAGGATTGTTTTTATTCTTCGTCTCAAATGTTGCAACACAGAGAGGACCTACACCCTAAATGGAAAAACGATGGTGTTGGATCTTTGTTATGTATAATAATTTATAATTTCTTAATTTTCTTACTGACCAGAGTAGAGCTACAGACATTGAGCAAAATTATATTTGTATGTCAATTTTTAAACAGTATTATTATTATCATAGTTGTTATTGTTGAAATGTGTACGTATATTTTATTATTTTTAAAATATTTATTATAAGCCTCCTATTACTAAAATAACTCGAGCTAAAGTGTTTTAACCGCTTGGTGACTTGTATTTTTAAGGGTCCTTTTTGCCGGCGGTTCTCCCTTTTCACACTTCTTCCAATGTTTCTACCTTTCAACATGACTTCTCTTTCTCTTCCACTGGTCTCTGACAGACGTGCTTGATTTGATATGTGCATTACAGAAATGTACATATGGCACTAGCCAACTCCTTTTAATACCTCTGGTTCCACTGCAGTGTGTTCTTCTGTTCTGTCAGTGATAGACGCTCTACAGGGACATCACTGACATGGGCTGCATCTCAATAGTCTAATCTCCTCCTCTCCTCCTTTGTCTTTCCGGATCTGAAAACAAAGGTGGCGTTTAGAGCAATGTGGTGGTTGCCAGACAGGAATTTGACTTCCGTCTCGAGAGTTCTTGTGATAGGAAGTTACCTTAGGTTATTTAGATGCGTTTTTCAGAACAGCGGTAGCGCCCCTACGGTTCCATACATGGGGATGTTCAGTGGTTGCCTGAAGGAAGAATAAGGCTTTCTCAGATACTCTCTTTTGCACTTTTTCCTCATATGCCCAGATCGTTAATCTACTTCTATTTCTATAGATATTTGCTTCCCACCCAGTATGAACTCTGGGGTGAGAAGACACGCACAATCAAAACAACTTTTTATTTGCAATGAATTTGGAAAATGTTCTTTCATTTTCTTTCACTTTGAAAACATTGACTGTTTTGTAGATCGGAAGGAAAAACATCTAATGTATTCCCCTTTTTAGATGGAATTGTAAGGCTACAAAATGCGAAGACTGTGCAAGGGGTGTGTCGACTTTCACTAGGCACTGTACATATTTGTAAAGGTGTTTTGTCAACAACAGTAAATATGAAGACTAGGCCTGTATTCCTTGTGACTTCAATCCCCTTTATAAACCAGTGTACTTTAGGCTACAGTGTAGGGCAGGGGTACTCAACTATTACCCCATGAGGTCTGGAGCCTGCTGGTTTTCTGTTCTACCTGATCATTAATTGCACACACCTGGTGTCCCAGGTCTAAATCAGTCCCCAATTTAAAAATGCATTGGAACTGACTTTGAGGTCCAGAGTTTGAAATGTATAGGCTATCTGAATCTCAGACAAGGTTATTTTTTGTATTCTTAAAAAAAAAAACAATTTTACTGAATGTGTTTCCATGGCTAAGGGAAATCACAAACACTGTAGGTCTGCATGGTCCAGGGGGAGGGGCTGGGAAAAGTAGGTACAGTGGGGGAATGTTTCTATGCCTGCCGTTTTGTCTTCAGGCCCTGCCTCTGCAGCAGTGCACTCTCTTCCAAGTCCTTAGGCCCTCGCCTGCAGCACTCTATATTTCTAGAAGTTCTCGTAGGTGAAAGTATTGGCTCTTTTCACCATCTCGGATGACCTCCGACACAATCAAATGACTCATATATGCTCGCTTTCTGCTAGTGGTCAATGTCGATGGCATGTAACTTGTCCCAAAATAGTAATAGACCTACAGAATAGATATCAGTTTATAACTCATCAATTACAAGTTACTGTTCGATCACTGAAAATGTGTGCACTACTGATTGGTCAGGTCTGGAGCCACCGATGCCCCTCTCCAGTCATTTAGGTAAGCAAACGGCACGTGACTGACTAGGTATTATTCCTGAATGTTAACATTGCTTCTCCTCTCCTCGCTATTTTTTACTGAGTGTGGAACAGCAGATAAGCAGTCTAAGCTCCTCGTCTTCTCAAAACCCGTTGGATGAGAAAGCCAGAGGTCCCGCCCATTCTGACCTTCTCCTCCAATGGGTTTCGATAGTGACGGCAAGAGAGAGGACACGAGGAGTATGCAATTGAGGTCTTCCCCTACGTGTTGGTCTGAAATGGCACGCTGTTCCCTGCAGTGCACTACTTTTGACCAATGCCCTAATATGTGTGCCCTGATCAAACCAAAGGCACTGTATCGGGGAAATACAGTGCCTAAGTAGTGCACTATAGAGAATGACGCAGACTTGAGTAGACTAGTGGTTCAGTGCAGTCTCCTCACTTAACCCAGGACATGGATGTCTCTCTGTAAGTAAGGCCTTATTTTTGTATTCACTGTAAATAAAGCAGAACCAGGTTCTTGTTGAGCTCTTACTATGAAATAGTCACTGGTTCACCTTATCAGTCTGTGGTGGCGTCCATCATGTGCTTTCTACTCCTGGGTGACTCTTTTATCCTGTTGTCCCCATGGTGTTATCAACACATTTAGATGTGTATTTTCAGGTTTGACAATGTTTTGGATCAAAAATATATATATATAAAATATTTTTTCTACCTGCTGTTTTGTCCTGTCCCTTCTTGATGGAATCACTCCACCCAGGTGCATGATTCAGCAAAGCAGGATAGTAATTCCGTGGGAGAATCTCAATTTCATACTCAAAAGCGTACTCAATACCCATTGGATGAGAAGTCAGAGGCCCCACCCCTATGACCTTCTCCTCCAATGGGTTTTTAGAAGGCGGAAACGAGAGGACGCGAGGAGTATGCAATTGAGATTTCTTTGTTTCCCGTGGGGTGAAGATGTGCACAATGAATTATGCCTGAAAGAAGGACAAACACGCATACATTTCCCTTTACTTGAATTAGTCCCTTGTACACTTGCAAAGTCAATTCCCCTCGTTCCTGCAGGGGTGGCACTTTAGAGGCCCACCTAATATAAAATGTATGGATTGTGCCATATGGACTGGAGCAGTGAGTAAAGGCTGAGGTGGGCGTAGTATTGATGTTTAGGATATCTTTGTGTTCCCTTGTACACGTGACCACAAACGATCACTTGGTATACAGTCTAGGAGGTGAGCAAGAATCCATTTTGGAAGCAGACCTGATAATTGCATTGGTGAACAAACTGGCATCTGAGCCATATTAGGCATGGTGCATCCTTCCCCTCATAATGAAGTGAACAAGAAGTCCTGGTGTGGGGATAGCGAATACAGAGCTGTGTTCATCCTATTCTTCACAGTAGCCTATCCATTCACCTGTGAAAAGTTCTGCGTTATAGACTATGCCTGTGCAGCAACAGGTGCTGCCTCATCGCCAGAATTGGTAGGCTTGCTGGAGCCTTTTCTATTCACTTTTAAAATCATATATTTGTGTGTTGTAAAGTGGTTATTATAGCAAATAGACAACTAGCGCTACAAAATGTCAAGAAGCTGTCAGTAGGTTAAATGGCAAAGGCAGCTTGCATGTAATTGATCACATAAAAGGTTTCCAACACTATGCAGCATGTCAATGAATTCCGAGGGCTTTCCCCCCCATTGCAAACAGCATTCTTATGATAATAGTTTAATGCTGGTCCTTTGGTTAATTGTCTGGCCGATAGCGGTGGCCACCTTTTGTTGTATTTCTCACTGGGCCTAAAGGACAGGGTCTGGTCTTGGGGGATTATAACTCAAGAGGTCTACTCAAATACCACAACAACCATATTTTTCAGAAGACCTCATTTGTAGGCTATGCAAGAAGTTGGTTCCAACTACTTTTCGACTAGTTATTAATACTATATTACGTGGACATTGGCTAAACAATATTTAGGCCAATAATACCTGTTAAATAATGTCTAAAACACACAGTGAGATATTGCTGGCCTACAGCCATGACGTTTAGGCCTATGTTTGAATGATTAGCCTAATATTATTGATATTTGAGTTATTTAAACAATAAGGCACGTGGGGGAGGGAGGGGGGGGGTTGTATATGGCCAATATACCATAGCTAAGGACTGTTCTTATGCACGACACATCACAGAGACCCTGGACACAGCCCTTAGCCGTGGTATGTTGGCCATCTACCATAAGACCTCAAGGTGACGTATTGCTATTATGAACTGGACCATAAGGTTATTGGAAGGCACCATTATCATGGCATTCCATGGAACCTGTGGGTCGCCCAATCTCTCCACCTAGCCTAGCTCTTCACTATTAAGCACACTAGAACATTTCATGCTGAAAATCACACTTTCCTAAAGGAATTCACAACTGTTGTACAAATGTTATTACATCTGAGCAACATTTTATTAATCCATATGGTAAGCTATTTGGCAAGGTTGCTTTTATGCCAAAATTGAATTTGGCTATACAAAAAAAACAAAAATTCACAGACTGGGTGCCGCCAACCTGGACACAGAGGTAGACATAACTTAGTAAAAGTAAACCGAAACACTCCAATTAGTATGGTATGTTACTTTTCATCAGTGGCGGTTGGTGGGAGGAGCTATAGGAGGATAGGCTCATTGTAATGGCTGGAATGGAATATTGGAATGGAGTCATATGTGGTACTATTCCATTTATCCATTCCAGCCATTATAATGAGCCCGTCCTCCTATAGCTCCTCTCACCAGCCTCCACTGCATTTCATATGGTATGTACTAATTTGTGGATGTCCATCATCCCTTTTGTATAATATGTTATGAATTTCAATTCATATATGTTACGAATTGCAATTTTGTACAGCATGTTACGAATTGCAATCCATACAATGTGTTACGAATTTCCAAAACGTATGATATGTTAAGAATTCCTATTTGTTTTTAGCTAACGTTAGCTAGGTGGTTATTGCTAACGTTAGGTAGGGGACTAATGTTAGCTAGGCTAGGGGTTAAGGTTAGGAGTTAGGTTAAAGTGTTAAGGTTAGGGGAAGGGTTAGCTAACATGCTAAGTAGTAGAAGTAGTAAGTAGTTGCAAAGTTGCTAATTAGCTAAAATGCTAAAGTTGTCCTTGATGAGATTCAAACACACAACCTTTGGGTTGCCAGATTGTCCAGTTATACACCCACCATCCCCTCGGCCAACCACCCTATTGTGTAATCTTCTGTCTTATGTCACCATATCAGACACAACATATACTAATTTGAGTGTCCCGGATATAGACTAACTATATTATGTCTAGTCTATGAGACCAGGTTGGTGCCGATGCTCGACATGCGTTGTTGTAACCAATATTAACATATCATTACAATTCATAATCTGCACTGACTAATTGTAGCTATGATATAGGACTACTTATGCAATATGAAAATATAGGCTTATCAAATAGGCTACTCGAATGTTCTAGACTAAACTTTAATTTGATTGCGGTCTTCCTGTGTATCACAAGAGAAATGTTGAAATATAGAAAGGTGTCATTATTATAATATATGCCTATCTTATCACATATAAAAGTAAAACTAGGTTGAATAAATGATTTCATCCTTAAATAAACAAGTGCATCATTGGATAGGCTACTCGTCCACTTCAACCCGCAGGTGAACAATTGCAGGTTGCGATTTTGTGGCAAGATAAATAATTTAGATTTATTGAAATAAATGTATTTTTCCCAAAATGTTGGCATTGTTGTGTTTGGCCTATTATTAAATCAACTCCAATACAGAAATTATAAATGGCCATTGTGCAACATTTCCAACAGTTCCAAATCGCCAGATTATTCTTTACATTCTGCTTTAGCGTTTTACGACTTCTCCCAGGGAATAATGCACTTTTATACACGATAAGTATCCGCAGAAGAGAACAAAACGAACTAACGTTTCGGTTTAATTTGTGTGTCCTGGATTCTGGAAAGCCTGTGCGCGCGCTTAGTAAATGGAGCACTAAACGGCCTGAATTTGGCAACAGTGTTCCTCGATCACGGGGGGTCAACTATTCCTCTCCTACCCCCCAAAGTGCCAACGACACTGGCATTTATAAAGAAAAGTAGAAGTGCTGCACCTTTGCGCAGCGGCCGCCTTTAGCTGAAAGGTCCCCTCTGAGTGCACAAAGGCAGCTGCTGTAGGAACTGTTCAGTGCGAGAGACGAGCGCTGAGAGGCGTAATAAACAATCTCCGGCTAGCTACAGACAGGGACGCGGACTCGAAGTAGCTCCCCGGCCCAAGCCCGTAGTTTTACGGGATTCCATCGTCAGGTTAAGACTTATACAGGTAAGAACTATTCTTAACACATTTATATTCGCCCTAAATGTCTGATCGAAGACCTGGAACGCGTTATGGAAGCGTAAAAGCCCTCGCCTTGGCTCCCCGAACGTGGTTGTTTTTGCAGAAAATGGCGTCATCCTTCTCTTGTTCTGCCTGTCCATGGAGGGGAGAGGAATTGGTTTCGGCGACTCAAACTCGCCCTTAAATAATATTTCCAGGAACTCAAATACGATGATAGTTACAACTAGATGTATTTATTCATATTTCATTGTTAAAATTTGATTTGTTGGTAAAATATAGTCGTTATAAAGACGCGCAAAGCCGGAAGGGTCACCGTTCTGTGCGCCAAGCTGCTTCTTGGAAAAGGTGGCACAGAGCCGCAAAGCGCAGGGTTTTACATTCGTAATATCGTCCCCTCGGGAGAGTCTTTACAAAGCCAAATATCTGAGAGTGGTTTAGGGATTTCCCTCAGATGGTGATGAATGTGTTTATGTGAGTGTTGTACGTTCTCGTTGTATTTATTTTGTCTGGGTTAGCCCGTTTTTACGCCGCACTCCCCTGCCATGCTGCAATATGTAGAAGGGGCCTCTCTTTTACGGCTTGAAAGGTGCATTTTGTACTTGGCTTCTGCTTTGATCAAGTTAAGCTGGTCTTTTGTTGCTCAAAATACTGGCGTTTTGAGGCTGACAATATAACCGTGTAAAGGAGATTTTCGGGGATAATGGGGCAATGCAAATCGTGCCATGAGAACGGCAAACTGCCCTGCGCCCTGGCTCCCAGATTGCCAATGAGGACAGACTGAATCAAATGGTCTTTTGGACAATCACGTAGTTAGCACAAAACTGTGGAAGTCCAGTGCTACGCAACGATGTGCTGCTTTGCTCATATCTATGGAAGCCCATTGACACAATGTCAACAGGCCTACTATCTCAAAATTCAGCTATCTAAGTTAAAAAAAAAATGTTGATACCATCTCAAAATGTTCAGATACTAAGTCGATATTTTGAGATGGGCCTACATAAATCAACATTTTGAGATACTAAGTTGACATTTTTAGATCTCTAGGCCTATATAGGATATGTCGCCCCCCCCCCCCAAAAAAAGTTGTATTGTCACATACACTGGATAGGTGCAGTGAAATGTGTTGTTTTACAGGGTCAGCCATAGTAGTACAGCTCAAGGGCACATCGATTTTTCACCTTGTCGGCTTGGGTATTCAAACCAGCGACCTTTCAGTTACTGGTCCAATGCTCTAACCACTAGGCAATGTGCTGCCCCAGAGTGAGGAGCACAGTTTCTCCTGATCTGGTAGACAAACCTAACTAGGTAAAACTCCAGTCCAAGTTGTAGGGTAGGACATAGTAATAAATCAAATATAAAACAGTTTTATATGGACTATGATGGGACCAGATGTGTTTCTAATCCGGTCATATGTTGTTTATGTTTTTTACTCAGGGCCCTAGGGAGGACGAAACCATTGAAACCCTGTCAAAGTGCAGCAACCTTGTACTTGTTCATATTCATTATATATTTTTAAATAAACTAATGGGAAGTCCTTTACACAGGCAAAGAGACAACAATTGCAATTGGACAATAAAACTAACAGGGCTGAGCTTGCTTTATTCAGGGTTGCATCATGTAAGGCCTTTGCATTTGTAATTGAAGAGTTTATCAAACAGTATGTCATCACTATTGTGTTGATTGATTCATTACAATCAATCATTTTGAATTAAAAATGTCTAGGTAGCCTAGCCAGCCAAAGTTAGAATATAAACCACATTTGTGCTGTAGTGGTGGTTGTTAGCTGTGGTTGTTATCGGTACCCACTGGGCAAAGACGTCATTTCAACGTCTATTCCATGTTGATTCCACGTAATTTCACTCGAATGACGTGGAAACAGCGTTTATTCAACCATTGTGTGCCCAGTGGGTAGGCTACCGTTGATCAGACTGAAGCACCAATGAATTGTGCACGAATTGACAAATCATGAGGCAAATCAGTCTAAACAACAGTAGGCTACTTTGTCCCATGTTTTCAATGTTTTTGGTTCAATATTTTGTATTAAACCAAATCAAAAGTGGTGAGGCAAATACCAGCTGACCATTCCTTTGCTGGTGGCCCTTCTGTGCCGATGTCTGCAAAGTGGATAGATGGAAATCGCCACACAATGCTACAAATGAAGAAACATGTCCCATATAAACTCAGCAAAAAAAGAAACGTCCCCTTTTCAGGACCCTGTCTTTCAAAGCTAATTTGTAAAAATACAAATAACTTCACAGATCTTCATTCTAAAGGTTTTCAACACTGTTTCCCATGCTTGTTCAATGAACCATAAACAATTAATGAACATGCACCTGTGGAACTGTCATTAAGACACTAACAGCTTACAGACGGTAGGCAATTAAAGTCACAGTTATGAAAACTTAGGACACTAAAGAGGCCTTTCTACTGACCCTGAAAAACACCAAAAGAAAGATGCCCAGGGTCGCTAATCATCTGCGTGAACGTGCCTGAGGCATGAGGGCTGCAGATGTGGCCAGGGCAATAAATGGTAATGTCCGTACTGTGAGAAGACTAAGACAGCGCTACAGGGAGACAGGATGGACAGCTGATTGTCCTCGCAGTGTCAGACCATGTGTAACAACACCTGCACAGGATCGGTACATCCGAACATCACACCTGCGGTACAGGTACAGGATGGCAACAACAACTGCCAAGTTACACCAGGAACGAACAATCCCTCCATCAGTCCGCAATAGGCTGAGAGAGGCTGGACTGAGGGCCTGCAGGTCCTCACCAGACATCACCGGCAACAACGTCGCCTACGGGCACAAACCCACCGTCGCTGGACCAAACAGGACTAGCAAAAAGTGCTCTTCGCTGACGAGTTGTGGTTTTGTCTCACCAGGGGGTGATGGTCAGATTTGCATTTATCGTCGGAAGGAATGAGCATTTCACTGAGGCCTGTACTCTGGAGCGGGATCAATTTGGAGGTGGAGGGTCCGTCATGGTCTGGGGCAGTGTGTCACAGCATCATCGGACTGAGCTTGTTGTCATTGCAGGCAATCTCAACGCTGGCGTTACAGGGAAGACATCCTCCTCCCTCGTGTGGTACCCTTCCTGGAGGCTCATCCTGACATGACCCTCCAGCATGACAATGCAGCCATACTGCTCGTTCTGTGCATGATTTCCTGCAAGACAGGAATGTCAGTGTTCTTCCATGGCCAACGAAGAGCCCGGATCTCAATCCCATTGAGCACGTCTGGGACCTGTTGGATCAGAGGGTGAGGGCTAGGGCCATTCCCCTCAGAAATGCCCGGGAACTTGCAGGTGCCTTGGTGGAAGAGTGGGGTAACATCTCACAACAAGAACTGGCAAATCTGGTGCAGTCCATGAGGAGATGCACTGCAGTTCTTAATGCAGCTGGTGGCCACACCAGATAATGACGGTTACTTTTGATTTGGCCCTTCCCCCCTTTGTTCAGGGACACATTATTCAATTTCAGTTAGTCACATGTCTGTGGAACTTGTTCAGTTTATGTCTCAGTTGTTGAATCTTGTTATGTTCATACAAATATTTACACATGTTAAGTTTGCTGAAAATGAACGCAGTTGACAGTGAGAAGACGTTTCTTTATGATCTACTATATCAAAATGTTGATGTAGGTAGGTCTATCTTTAAAATTTTAGGTAGTAGACGTTTAAAAAATGTTTGTTGGCTTGAATAGTTTTCCATATGTATCGACAGCTGCTGAAACCACCTGTGTTTCGCCACAATATTTTTGGGCGAACCTTTTGTAAATACTTGGGGACTTGGAGAAAAGAGCACACAATACAGTATTCATGCAGCCCTTTATCCAGGCGCCCGTATGGTCTATGTATGAATGCAGTCCCAAGTTCCACTCGCTGACTGCCCTGCCCTCCTCTATCGTCAGCTGCATGCGTCCTAGCAGAACGTAGCCAAGTGCTGGCAACCATTGATCCATGTTTAGCGAAGTCACTATAAGTCCCTGTGTCATTTCGCGTATTGTGTTGATTGGGCCATCATATTCAAAACGTAACCATTTCCACACTGGCTACTGCACCCGTTCTCTCTCGTTGCACAATTTATTAAGTTGGGCTGGCGAGTTATGCAACGAATCCTAACATAATATGCTGGCTAGTGGCTACTGGCATCGCCACATCTCCCTGCACGGAGGGGAATGTTATAGTTTTAAATGCGGTTTGAATAGTCATTCAGCCACATTGAATTAGATCTGTCAAATTTGCAAATCACCAGTGGCATTTGCGTCACAGCCCGCGGCCCTCGCACGCCCATGGGATATGGAGTTGCTAATGGAGACTGCTACCCGTTGAAAGATAACTGTACACCCAAACGCTAACAATCAATGCGCACTCGCTAGTGGAGACGAGTTGGAGATGTTATGGAACAGTGTAGGCATCGTATTATGGTATTTTCTTTCACGTATTCGCAACATCTCTTCCTCATTGCGTGGAATGCGTAAGGGGATGGTGGCTGGCTGGCTCACATGGACTTTTGCTAATCAGTGAGAGCAGTTCACTTCGTCCTTCATGTTTGACAAGACACATTGTGGCCATTGTGGAGTCTCTGGTGTCGATATCTCGCGACTTCTCAAAATATGGATATATTTTTTCCACTGTATGGTAAACGTACATTTTGTTCGACCGTAAAGCTCATACGAATAGCGCACACAATAAATATTCGATAATGAATCATAAAAATAAAGCATCCTTTCAGATTAAAGCGGGGGAAACGCTGTACCATTTCTGGTTTCATCCCGAGTGGGGTGTATTACCCAACTGAACGTTTGGTTTTGTTATTGCGCCCCGTTGGGCACTGCGCATGTTAGTTACACTTGTCTAGGGTCATTTTCTGCTTTCAAACAAGAAGTAGTATTTCATTTTTTTTCTCATTGACAAATGAAAATCATCTGAATGCATTTTAATTTGACAGTGTTTAGCTTGTGGAGATGAGGGATATATTTGGGTTATGTTGGGTTATGATTGGAAAGTATAGGCCTAAACAGTGCCCACTTTAGAAACTGATTTCTAGCCCATTTTAAGAAGACTAGCCGATGGCAAAAGAAAGCATGCCTATATAATGCTATTGTTATGTATATTTTTGGTCTAATTCTTCTTCAGATGAATTAAAATGATCAGGAGAGGGTTGCATAACTGAATGTAAAACATACAAGCCCAGCCTATTGTTATTGTTAGACAGGATTTAGATTGATAAAGTTGACAATCACTCACTATAAGGGCAGACTTGCATTATGGTGAGCTGGTGGTCTGTCTAGTCTAGAGGGTGTGTTTATGGGGGCAGCAGCCCATCTCCATGTGAGGTTATGGTGTGCTGGTGGTCTGTCTAGTCTAGTGGGTGTGTTTATGGGGGCAGCAGCCAGTCTCCATGTGAGGTTATGGTGTGCTGGTGGTCTGTCTAGTCTAGAGGGTGTGTTTATGGGGGCAGCAGCCAGTCTCCATGTGAGGTTATGGTGTGCTGGTGGTCTGTCTAGTCTAGAGGGTGTGTTTATGGGGGCAGCAGCCAGTCTCCATGTGAGGTTATGGTGTGCTGGTGGTCTGTCTAGTCTAGAGGGTGTGTTTATGGGGGCAGCAGCCAGTCTCCCTGTGAGGTTATGGTGTGCTGGTGGTCTGTCTAGTCTAGAGGGTGTGTTTATGGGGGCAGCAGCCAGTCTCCATGTGAGGTTATGGTGTGCTGGTGGTCTGTCTAGTCTAGAGGGTGTGTTTATGGGGGCAGCAGCCAGTCTCCCTGTGAGGTTATGGTGTGCTGGTGGTCTGGTGGTCTGTCTAGTCTAGAGGGTGTGTTTATCGGGGCAGCAGCCAATCTCCATGTGAGGTTATGGTGTCTCACACGGGTTACAACGTGAACAGAAGCATCCCGTCTTTATTCCAGCACTTATAAACTCATCCCTTTACACACAGAAATAATTGCTGTGAACTTTTCCGTCATTTCTTCATTCAATTATTTTCACTTCCTACTGCCTAGCAGGAGTCTTGTGCAGGTGTGAGTTCAGTACTTTGACAGCAGTGTACATTTTTAGTAAGCAACGTTAAATGGGCAATCTGCAGTTCAAATAATGACAAATCAATGACCCCTGCCACTGATTTGGTAAATAGCTTAGGGATGGGGGTGGAGAACTGTGTGCAAGGATTGACCATCCACAAGAACAACATTTTAAAAAGTTTTAACCATGTTTTGAGGCAATACAGTGTTTGTCTACAAATCATTGTTTACTAGCAAAGGAGTAAAACAAGCTTATATTTTGGGTACTGATGGGGTAAGACAATTTGGCTAACCTATGCGGCATTTATGAGTTATATTCTTCAAGAATCAATGGGACGGTTCCATGTCATGGATTTAAAAGTAAAAAAAAATTTAAAAATGACGTAGCAATCACAGATTTACCCTTTAAATGACTTTCTTGTGAGTTTGTTCCGGTAGCAGTGTATGTCTCCACAGGCCCACTGATAAATACTCATATTACCTGAGTGGGAACAACTACCTCTGTCTCCATGGAAACACTTGAACTGTGTTACCAAGTCTTCATCATCAGGTCCCCTCGCTGACGACAGCTGCACGTTTTCTGATTGAGCCTCACAACATGCACTCAGAGAGCATTACCACTGAGCTCTTCATTGACCGCGCTCTTCTATTTCTCCCCGCTCTGAGACGGCGATGACCACCTTCCTCCCTGTGCACTAGGCTGGGTTTGGAAGAATAGAAATCTGAAAACTAGGTTTGATCTTGTCTGTGCAAATTGAGGACAGGTACAGCGACTTCACCAAAACATTTGCAAAGTGCCTTACAGTAACCTAAAGTGAGTCAGCAAAGCACTAGCACAGTAACCAGGGAAAACTACCTGGAAGGAAGAAACTTTGAGAGGAACCAGACTCACGACAGGGGGGTTGGACTCTTCAGGCAGTGGTGCTAGAATAAATAGTTACTATGGCATCTTCTTTGATGACTTCCAAAACATGGACTTTGTCACCATCTGGTGACCAATACGTGGTACAGTCAGAGACGGTACCGTAAATCAACTTCACAGTGCATTGAACATACAGTATAATGTGTGGGTGGGTATATGGGTTGGGCAGTCTCTGATAGAGGCACACACATACTCTTTTCTTTGAATAATAAACTCAGAAAAAAAAGAAACGTCCTCTCACTGTCGACTGCGTTTATTTTCAGCAAACTTAATGTGTGTAAATATTTGTATGAACATAACAAGATTCAACATCTGAGACATAAACTGAACAAGTTCCACAGACATGTGACTAACAGAAATGGAAAATGTGTCCCTGAACAAAATGGGGGGGGGTCAAAATCAAAAGTAACAGTCAGTATCTGGTGTAGCCACCAGCTGCATTAAGAACTGCAGTGCATCTCCTCATGGACTCCACCAGATTTACCAGTTCTTGCTGTGAGATCTTACCCCACTCTTCCATCAAGGTACCTGCAAGTTCCTGTCATTTCTGAGGGGAATGGCCCTAGCCCTCACCCTCTGATCCAACAGGTCCCAGACGTGCTCAATGGGATTGAGATCCGGGCTCTTTGCTGGCCATGGCAGAACACTGACATTCCTGTATTGCAGGAAATCACTCACAGAGCAAGCAGTATGGATGGTGGCATTGTCTTGCTGGAGGGTCATGTCAGGATGAGTCTGCAGGAATGGTACCACTTGAGGGAGGAGGATGTCTTCCCTGTAACCCACAGCGTTGAGATTGCCTGCAATGACAACAAGCTCAGTTCGATGATGCTGTGACACCGCCCCAGACCATGATGGCCCCTCCACCCCCAAATCGATCCTGCTCCAGAGTACAGGCCTCAGTGTAACGCTCATTCCTTCGACGATAAACGTGAATCTGACCATCACCCCTGGTGAGACAAAACCGCGACTCGTCAGTGAAGAGAACTTTTTGCCAGTTCTGTTTTGTCCAGTGACGGTGGGTTTGTCTGGTGAGGACCTGCCTTACAACAGGCCTACAAGCCCTCAGTCCAGCCTCTCTCAGCCTATTACAGACAGTATGAGCACTGATGGAGGGATTGTGCGTTCCTGGTGTAACTCGGGCAGTTGTTGTTGCCATCCTGTACCGCAGGTGTGATGTTCGGATGTACCGATCCTGTGCAGGTGTTGTTACACGTGGTCTGCCACTGCAAGGAAGATCAGCAGTCCACCCTGTCTCCCCGTAGCACTGTCTTAGGCGTTTCACAGTACAGACATTGCAATTTATTGCCCTGGTCACATCTGCAGTCCTCATGCCTAAGGCACGTTCAGGCACATGAGCAGGGACCCTGGGCATCTTTCTTTTGGTGTTTTTCAGAGTCCGTAGAAAGGCCTCTTTAGTGTCCTAGGTTTTCATAACTGTGACCTTAATTGCCTACCGTCTGTAACCTGTTAGTGTCTTAACGACAGTTCCACAGGTGCATGTTCATTAATTGTTTATAGTAAATTGAACAAGTATGGGAAACAGTGTTTAAACCCTTTACAATGAATATTTTTATGATTTATCCTTGAAAGACAGGGTCCTGAAAAGGGGACGTTTCTATTTTTGCTGAGTTTACATGAAGACTTGGAAGAGTGCTGACAGTCAGGCAGGTGTCTCCTCAGGCATGTCTCTCCACAGACTTACAGTGCCTTCAGGAAGTATTCACACCCCCCTTTACTTTTTCCTACACTTTGTTGTTACGAAGTGGGATTAACAGAATGGGCAAAAATCCCAGTGGCTAGATGTGCCAAGCGTATAGAGACATACCCCAAGAGACTTGCAGCTGTTATTGCTGCAAATGTGTCTCTACAAAGTATTGACTTTGGGGGGTGAATAGTTATGCACGCTCAAGTTTAGAGTTTTTTTGTCTTATTTCTTGTCTGTTTCACAATAAAAAATATTTTGCATCTTCAAAGTGGTAGGCATGTTGTGTAAATCAAATGATACAACCCCCCCCAAATCAATTTTAATTCCAGGTTGTAAGGCAACAAAATAGGAAAAATGCCAAGGGGGGTGAATACTTTCGCAAGCCACTGTATACCATTCAAAGCCTAATTGAATAATTTCACTATATTCAGCATCTGTTTATTTTGACACTTCTAGCAATCGGTGCCCTTCTTTGCGAGGCATTGGAAAACCTCCCTGGTCTTTGTGGTTAAATCTGTGCTTTAAATTCAATGCTCCATCGAGGGACCGTACAATTATCTGTAAAGGATGAGGTAGTCATTTTAAAAAATCATGTTAACCACTATTATTGAACACAGAATGAGTCCATGCAACTTATTATGTGACTTGTTGAGCACATTTTGACTTATGAACATATTTTTGAGTTGCCATGACAAAGGGGTTGAATACTTATTGACTCAAGACATTTCAGCTTTACATTTTTTTTATGAATTTGTAAACATTTCTAAAAACAAAATTCCACTTTGACATTATGGGGTATTGTGTGTGTGTGTATCAGTGACACAATTTCAATTGTCTCAATTCAAAATTCAGGCTGTAACACAACAAAAAGGGGAGCCAATACTTTCTGAAGGCACTGTACATACAGAAAGCCAATCTCTCACTGGACCATCAAGAGACTGATTGGTACAGTAAAACCCCATTTCTTATTTCCTCTGAGGTCGTCAAAGACCATCATTAGTTTGGTCGGGTGTATGTCGGTGGTTAGGGTAGGAGGAGCCTTGGCTCAGGCATCACCCCCCCTCTCCGAGGGAGGGAGGGAGAGAGAGAGAAGAGTCCCTTATCTCCGACAGCCTAGTGTGAGAGCGAGAGAGAAAGTGTCTTAGCTGGGTGTGCTGGGAAGCATCTCCATCATCCTGGAGAGAGAAACCGAGAGACAGACAGGCGAGAGTCTTACCCCGCCAGTAGTGTAACCACCACCCACCCTTATCAGACCCAGCCAAACAATGCCACACCACCCACCCTTATCAGACCCAGCCAAACAATGCCACACCACCCACCCTTATCAGACCCAGCCAAACAATGCCACACCACCCACCCTTATCAGACCCAGCCAAACAATGCCACACCACCCACCCTTATCAGACCCAGCCAAACAATGCCACACCACCCACCCTTATCAGACCCAGCCAAAAAATGCCACACCACCCACCCTTATCAGACCCAGCCAAACAATGCCACACCACCCACCCTTATCAGACCCAGCCAAACAATGCCACACCACCCACCCTTATCAGACCCAGCCAAACAATGCCACACCACCCACCCTTATCAGACCCAGCCAAACAATGCCACACGACACAGCAGGTGTCTAGATCAGCAACAGCACCGCTGATCAAATAGTGCTTGGCATAATGAGTCATTAGATATCTTTTACTCAGACCAATTATGCAGCTATAGAAGCAGTTCCGTAGTGCCATATACAGTATTTCTGTGGCTCTCCTATATAAGCATGGTTCTCCAATAACACTTGCTGGTGTTACATAGGCTAGTCATAGAGTGTCTGTAGATGTACAGGTAACCGCCAAAATAAAGGAAACACCAACATAAAGTGTCTTATTAGGGCGGTGGGCCGCCAGAACAGCTTTAATACGCATTGGCATAGATTCTATAAATGTCTGGATCTTTATTGGAGGGATGCGATGCCGGTGTTACACATATACTTTGTATCCCTCATTTGCTTAGGTGTTTCCTTTATTTTGGCAGTTACGTGTGCCTCTTTTCCCAACTCCGCACCCCATACCCTCTGTCTCAGTGTTTCCCTGACCATCGTATAGCCCAGGGGTGTCTGTGAGGTTTAAAAGGTAAACCTCACCATTCTCTGTCTGTCTGTCTGTCTGTCTGTCTGTCTGTCTGTCTGTCTGTCTGTCTGTCTGTCTGTCTGTCTGTCTGTCTGTCTGTCTGTCTGTCTGTCTGTCTGTCTGTCTGTCTGTCTGTCTGTCTGTCTGTCTGTCTGTCTGTCTGTCTGTCTGTCTGTCTGTCTGTCTGTCTGTCTGTCTGTCTGTCTGTCTGTCTGTCTGTCTGTCTGTCTGTCTGTCTGTCTGTCTGTCTGTCTGTCAGAGTTCCAGCAGGATGGAGGTGGAGATGGAGGAGATCCCCCAGGACGAGCCCCAACCTGAGCCTGAGAGCCATGTTACCAGAGACCAGTGCTGCCAGACAGACGAGCCACAGCCCAGCAGCCCTAACCCAATGACTGACCTTAACCCTGGCCCCGACGCAGCCCCCAGGACACCAGGTAAGACTGCCCGCTTGTCTACACCAACCCATCCTTAGTTTGATTGAAGTCCTTAAAACATACTGCGGATCACTAGTGAAAGGCGCTATATAGATAAAATATATATATTCATTCCTTGTTGGTCAGTCTGTCCTGCCTGAGGAGAGGAGAGTGGCATGACAGAGGAGAGGAGAGTGGCTGAGGAGAGGTATCTGCAGAAAGAATGAGGTGTCAGCTATGACATGACACCGTGACTTTGAAGAAATCTCTTTTGGTTAGTGAACTACAGTAAATGAAGTGGATTTGTGCTACACATAATTATGCATAACAATTTTGTTCTCTTCATGGCGATGTATCCTAGTTACACAAAGGTATAAACTTTTCATAGTTGGGCACGCTGGATATTATTAAATGTATGTAGTTCCGTCCTTGAGCTGTTCTTGTCTAATGATGTTCTGTATTATGTCATTCTGAAGTTTATGTTTCATCTTTTGTGTTGGACCCCAGGAAGAGTAGCTGCTGCTTTTGCAACAGCTAATGAGGATCCTAATAAAATAACAAATAACAAATTATTTTAATGAGCTCCGCCCCAAACAAGATCAAATTAGGTTGGACCAGACCAAATATGAAACAATAGACATCTATCTTTCACAAGTTTGGACATCAAAGTACAACACAGTAGAGTACAGTAAACTTCAGTACAGTATAGTATAGTACAGTACAATAGAGTTCAGTACCGTATAGTACAGCACAGTATATTAGTGTGCTCAACTCTAGTGTGGTCTACTGTGTACTGTACTGAATTCTAATCTACTGTACAGGACTGTGCTCTCCTAACTTGTGAAACATGGGCCGAATTGGGCCGAATCAAGGCCGGTCGGGACCGGACCAAAAATCAATGGACGTTGAAATTAAAGCCAGTCCGGAACGTATCAAACAACGACGTCTGTGCACACTGAAATCAAGCCCAGGGCGAACTGACCAAATGTCAACTACTTTTCAATGTCTTTGGACATCCGGATGCTGGTTACAGTAAATGGACAGAAAGGGGCTCGTGGGTAGGCGTCTCGGAGAGATTACAGTAAATGGACAGAAAGGGGCTCGTGGGTAGGTGTCTCGGAGAGATTACAGTAAATGGACAGAAAGGGGCTCGTGGGTAGGTGTCTCGGAGAGATTACAGTAAATGGACAGAAAGGGGCTCGTGGGCAGGCGTCTCGGAGAGATTACAGTAAATGGACTGAAAGGGGCTCGTGAGTAGGCGTCTCGGAGAGATTACAGTAAATGGACAGAAAGGGGCTCGTGGGTATGTGTATCGGAGAGATTACAGTAAATGGACAGAAAGGGGCTCGTGGGTAGGTGTATCGGAGAGATTACAGTAAATGGACAGAAAGGGGCTCGTGGGTAGGTGTATCGGAGAGATTACAGTAAATGGACAGAAAGGGGCTCGTAGGTAGGTGTCTCGGAGAGATTACAGTAAATGGACAGAAAGGGGCTCGTGGGTAGGTGTCTCGGAGAGATTACAGTAAATGGACAGAAAGGGGCTCATGGGTAGGCGTCTCGGAGAGATTACAGTAAATGGACAGAAAGGGGCTCGTGGGTAGGTGTCTCGGAGAGATTACAGTAAATGGACAGAAAGGGGCCCGTGGGTAGGTGTCTCGGAGAGATTACAGTAAATGGACAGAAAGGGGCTCGTGGGTAGGCGTCTCGGAGAGATTACAGTAAATGGACAGAAAGGGGCTCGTGAGTAGGCGTCTCGGAGAGATTACAGTAAATGGACAGAAAGGGGCTCGTGGGTAGGTGTATCGGAGAGATTACAGTAAATGGACAGAAAGGGGCTCGTGGGTAGGTGTCTCGGAGAGATTACAGTAAATGGACAGAAAGGGGCTCGTGGGTAGGTGTCTCGGAGAGATTACAGTAAATGGACAGAAAGAGGCTCGTGGGTAGGCGTCTCGGAGTGATTACAGTAAATGGACAGAAAGGGGCTCGTGGGTAGGCATCTCGGAGAGATTACAGTAAATGGACAGAAAGGGGCTCGTGGGTAGGTGTATCGGAGAGATTACAGTAAATGGACAGAAAGGGGCTCGTGGGTAGGTGTATCGGAGAGATTACAGTAAATGGACAGAAAGGGGCTCGTGGGTAGGTGTATCGGAGAGATTACAGTAAATGGACAGAAAGGGGCTCGTGGGTAGGTGTATCGGAGAGATTACAGTAAATGGACAGAAAGGGGCTCGTGGGTAGGCGTCTCGGAGAGATTACAGTAAATGGACAGAAAGGGGCTCGTGGGTAGGTGTATCGGAGAGATTACAGTAAATGGACAGAAAGGGGCTCGTGGGTAGGCGTCTCGGAGAGATTACAGTAAATGGACAGAAAGGGGCTTGTGGGTAGGTGTCTCGGAGAGATTACAGTAAATGGACAGAAAGGGGCTCGTGGGTAGGCGTCTCGGAGAGATTACAGTAAATGGACAGAAAGGGGCTCGTGGGTAGGTGTCTCGGAGAGATTACATTAATGAGAGAGAGACCAGAATGTTTTCACACTTGCTTGACCACCTGACGCCAGAAAGAGAAAGAAAACCAGTATGCCAGTGGAAGGGAGGACCGTAGCAGGTGACCCAACTGTAGTGTGCGACTTCGATGATTTCACATTTTAGCCAATTAAATTGCAGTAATTCCGTACCAGATTTTTCAGAAATTATGTAAACAGTTTTAATCACTTAATAATTCAGAAACAAAATAGATATCAGTAAAAACACTAGAACTAATTGATAGGTCTACCTTTACTTGTTACTTCCGTGAGCTATCTTCATCCTCCCTCATGAGGGAGAGATATGTGAAATATCTTAAAAGATATGTCAAGGTACAAGGCAATGTTTCTTAAACTCACAAGGCAAAACTAAATATAAGTGTTGGACTTCGACGTTGTTGCGTTTTGATGTATTTCTAATAGACTTAAAGACCTTTTCTGGTAGATGTTTTCTTGGACTCCCCCCTTCCATCTGTTTGATCATAAATCAAAGCCTTTCTTATTCATAATGTTTAGGAGAGAAAATGGTTTGGGGGGGGGGGAGAATGACGTAGGCCTTGATATCTCAAAAAGATTCTCTCAAGCTTTTATTTGACACCCAATTTGACATGCTCCTATGGACTTCACATGTTGTTGCCCATGGCTCATTTTACGTGGAAATGCCCTGAAGCAATATGGCTGACGCCTGTCTAGATCTTTCACGCCAGTGCAGAGGAAGACGAAAAGAAGACACGCTGGAGTAGTGAAATGCAGCCGGAGACAGAGGGAAACCTCCACCTTGCCCTCTAATAGGCTAGGTGGACGTTTTACCATTTTGCTTAGGGGTCCGTTTTGGATTTGACCATACTCTCTAAATATAGGCCCCAATAACTGGAGGGAAGATGTGAAATATCTGTTTAATCAGCTTTGTCTATTGCATAAAACTGTCCCACGCACATTTCCTGTTTGTCCGGCTCTAGCAGGGTGGAAGGGGTGAACTGGGGTGTATTCATTACGGAAACCGTTATTCCAATAGAAACTCTCGTTTGGAGCAAACGGTTTCTGTTGCAAAACATTTTGCAACAGAAAGGGCCTAATGATTACTCTCCTGTGTTTGGTGCTGGGTGTGTCGGCGCGCTTGATTGGTCACCATCTGACCACAGGCTGTAGGGGGGGGTCGGATTAAACCAGCACACCCTGAGGGGCGGGGGAGGGGCCTACACGCACACACACTGTGACTAACATTGACTCACACGTTGCTCACACCACAGTCATTGTATAGGGGTTGCCACCACTTCTATTCTTATATGCCCAGGCTCTGGCAGCAAATCCATTCCAGTCACTTCCTATAGGAAATAGCCACTCTCTACACACACACACACACACACACACACACACACACACACACACACACACACACACACACACACACACACACACACACACACACACACACACACACACACACACACACACACACACACACACACACACACACACACACACACACACACACACACACACACACTCCATGGCTGAGGGCAGAGTTGAAGTGTTGTATTGAAGTGTGTGGCCTCTGCAGGGTACTGCGTGGAGCCAGGTGACCCTCCTCTGTTGCAGCTGCAGCTCCAGACCTCCAAGTCTGGCATCCAGCAGATCATAGAGGTCTTCCGTTCAGGTAACATCTAGTCTTGCTACTCAAACAGCACGGAGGTCTTTTTAATTAGGAATCACGACGTAGTCATACATTTTGTTGTGAAACACGATTTCAAGTGCAACACTTAGCTTCGACTCTTTCAATGTTTGCCGGTCTGAATAAAAGTGACGATCGCTCCTCCACCAAACCAAATCTATTTAATTACACCTATCATATTCCTTCCGATCTGCAAACAACAAAGGGTTATAGGCTCTAGGAGTTGATAATCGATCAGTCCTATTTGTCCTGTCTGTATCAGCCAGTGATCACCAACACTGCCCCCTGGTGGTGTCTCTGTGTAGGTACTGCCCAGCTGAAGCACATACTGCTGAATGAGGTGGACACCATCTTTGAGTGTAAGACATGTCGCAGCTTGTTCCGGGGCCTGCCCAACCTCATCACCCACAAAGAGTACTACTGCCTCATCAGACTGCCCAAGCCCGACGGTGCGTGGCTCTCTAAGGCTCGCTTGTTCTCTCTGTCTGTCGCTCTCCCTCTTTGTCGATGTTTGTCTCTCTCTCTCTGCCCACTTAATGCCTATTCTTGTCTCTTTTTTTCTGTCCCCCACTTCACTCACTCACTCACTCACTCACTCACTCACTCACTCACTCACTCACTCACTCACTCACTCACTCACTCACGGTCTTCGTTGGTCTACACTCACTCTCTGTCTCTCTGTCTCTCCATGTCTCTGTCTCTCCATGTCTCCCTGTCTCTCCATGTCGCTGTCTCTCTCCGTCTTTCCACGTCTCTGTCTCACCACGTCTCTGTCTCTCCATGTCTCTGCTCTCTCTCCCCTCTCGCTCTCTCTCTCTCTACTCTTAACTGAATTCTCTTTCATGCTCCAGCCTCTGTCTTTGATCCAGCCTAATTAGCCACTACTCGTCCGTTCTCTATGACTTCTGTCAATATCTAGAAAGGCAAGTCATCTAGGAAATCCTCTGTTCTCTCATCTGTGTATTGAACTAGGGATCATAAGACCATGTCTGTGAAACCACAAAGATATGTTCAATTGCTATTTAATGATATGGTTGAAACACTGTGATATGATATGATATGATGTTGCCACACTGTGCTCATTACATGTCTTATTTGGAAACCGAAACAAAATAGTGTTTTTGTTTCTCCCTTTGGCAAGTTTGAAAACGTTCCTTCTTCCGGGAATGTTCCTTCTTAGTGTTGTTTACGTCTCTAGGCTCAGTACGCATCACATTTGGGAGCAGGATGTTGGTGTCTGATTTGAAAGGCGTTCCTTTTCTAATGCCTCTCTCTTCCTCGTCCCTGACCCCTTTAGATCCAGCGGGCGATGGGGACAAGCAGAGCGGGGCCATGAAGGACCTCCTGGAGGCCATCTACCCCAGGAAGGACCGGCCGGACTATGTGATGCGCCTGGAGCCAATCCAGACCTCCAATAACGCTGTGTTCCAGTTCATGTCCTCAGAGGAGGAGCTGGCCCACTTCCCCCGGGCTCCACACACCCCTGGAGGGACCCACACACACAGCCCTGAGCCCTGGGGGGAGCAGGGAGGGACGCCGGAGAATGGACAGACAGGAGAGGGGGAGGAGAGGAGGAGGAGTGACCAGGAGGAGGAGGAGGGAGGAGAGGAGGTGGCGCAGCCCGAGGAGGAGGGGTCTACGAGCGGGGTGGGTACATACAGGAGAAAGCGCGCAAGCAGACACACGCTGGCACACACGCACTAACGCTCGCTATAATACTCTCTCACTCTGTCTCTCTCTCTCCTTAGGTGGAGGACGTTACCATCTCGTGCTGCCTGTGTGGTAAGGACTTCAACTCTCGCCGCAGCATCCGCCGCCACTGTCGCAAGATGCACCAGACCAAGCTGGAGGAGCTCCGGAAGTTCACAGAGACGCGCACCGTTCCCATCAGCCTCCTCTCCATGGTCAAAGGTCGGTCTCGCCCCATGCACACGCCCAGCGGCAAGTCCTGCCCCGTCTGCTTCAAGTCCTTCGCCACCAAGGCCAACGTGCGGCGCCATTTTGACGAGGTGCACCGCGGCCTGCGTCGGGACACTATCACGCCGGACATAGCCACGCGCCCCGGCCAGCCTCTGTCTCTGGAGGCCACGCCGCCCCGCAAGAGCGCCAGCTCCTCCCCCGCGAGAGGTCACACCCCGAAGAGCGGAGGGGCCTCGGGGGCTACCACCCCTCAGCCCCCCAAAGCCTCCACCGCGGTGCCCCCTGCCCCTTCTCTCCTGGCATCGGCCCTGTACAACCTGGCCTCCTGCCGCTGTCTGCTCTGCAAGAGGAAGTACAGCTCCCAGGTCATGTTAAAGAGACACATGCGCATCGTCCACAAGATCTACAATCTCAAGAACGTTAGCTCCGTCTCCACGACCGCAACCACATCCACGGTGATCAACAACAGCAAAACAGCCACCAACACTGACAGCACCCCTAGCAACAGCTTGAGCATGAAGGAGGAGGCGGTTGAATCCTGGGACGACCCTGACTCCAGCCCCGCCTCGTCGCCTGGCGACACGGACAGGAAGGGCGTCACCGTGGCAACCAAGTCAGGTCAAAAGATCAAAGAGGAAGAGGGTGGGAGCAGCCCCAAGACATCAACTCGTTCTACTTCCATCAACAGCACCGGTGGTACTAGTAGTGGCAGTGGGACTCTTGGGAGACCCCCTCAGAAGCTCTCGGTGGGGTTCGACTTCAAGCAGCTGTTCTGCAAGCTGTGCAAACGTCAGTTCAGCTCGCGCCAGAACCTCACCAAGCACATCGAGCTGCACACGGACGGCACGGACATCTTCATCAAGTTCTACCGCTGCCCGCTCTGCCGCTACGAGTCCCGCCGCAAGCGCGACGTCCTGCGCCACGTGACGGTGGTGCACAAGAAGTCGACGGGCTACCTGGCCAAGATCGTGCCCAAGCTGGAGTCGCGTGCGGTCAAGCGGCCGGCTGAGGTGGTCCTCAACTCTGCCCCCAATGCCAACAACAACAAGAGAGGAGGGCCAACAGTCAAGGAGGAGGTGAACGGGTGCCACTCGGCCCCCTCTCCCCCTACGCCTCCAGTCACACGCAAACAGGAGCTCCTCAACTCCTCCTCCTACCCAGTGACACGCAAACAAGACCTCCTCTCCTCCTCCACTCCCTTCACTCGCAACCAGGAGAGACAGGAGAGGCAGCAGGAGGCCCAAACCGGGTCACCTGTCTCCCGTAAGAACGACAAACAACACCCCGACACCTCTGCCCCGACGCCGCCCCACACACGTCGCCATGACGCCCACCAGGAGAGCAGCAGCAGTAGCACAGAGGTGCGTGTCACCAAGAACTTCTCGCTCCACTCGTGTGACGTGTGCGGCCGGGCCTTCGCCAAGAAACTCTACCTGGAGTCCCATAAGAGGAGCCACCGGAACGCCACGCCACCGGTCAGCACGCCGCCCAGCGGCGCCAGGGCTAAGGGGGTCAGCACTCGGTCCAAGGCAATGCTCTGGTGAGCCTCACTACACATATGGTTGTCTTTGGTTGATATATTGTAGTTAGAAAGGGAGAGAGAGAGGAAGTGGCGCGTGAAATGGGGTGTTATGAGAGGGAGAGGGAGGGGGGGGTGACTGAGAGATTGAGCCAGGAGAGTAGGGTTGGGTGATATCACGATAGTATTGTCTATTGGCGATGATTGACAGCCTATTTGAACTTGGTTTAGCCTATTTGAACTTGACTGGGCAGCACACAGCAGGGCGGCACACGAGTGACATTGCGGGTAATATCCTATTCCTGCTATAGCCTAGTTCAATATGTTGTAGAGCGGAGAATTCTACCAAAGCAGCGCAAAATGTCCAGTCAGAAAATTGTGTCTATTTCTCTCTGCCTCTGTCAGATGTATGGACCTTATGACCTAAACCTATTCATTTTATACATACACTGATTGTACATACACTGATTGTACAAAACATTTAGAACACCTTCTTAATATTGAGTTCCTCATTTTTACCTCAGAACAGACTCAATTCGTCAGGGCATGGACTCCACAACGTGTCGAGTGCGTTCCACAGGGATGCTTGGCCCATGTCGACTCCAATGCTTCCCACAGTTGTGTCAAGTTGGCTGGATGTCCTTTGGGTGGTGGACCATTCTTGATACACACGGGAAACTGCTGAGTGTGAAAAGCCCAGCACGGTTGCAGTTCTTGACACAAACCGAGGTGCCTGGCACATGCTACCATATCCCTGTTCAAAGGCACGTACATATTTTGTCTTGCCCATTCACCCTCTGAATGGCACACGTACACAATCCATGTCTCGAGGCTTACAAATCGACACTGATCGAAGTCGCCTGGCCAGTCTGTCATGGAAAGAGCAGGTGTTCTTAACGCGTTGTACACATTATATAACGGCTAATCCTTATCTGTCTCTATTTTGCATATCTGGGGGCTGTTTTCCCCTCTCTCCATTTCGATTGGCTATGAATATGACTTTTGTCCCGGCTACGCTTTCATCTCCTAAAGTTGTTTGAATAGCCTACAAACGTAAGTAGCCGGGGCGATAATGAGGGAGAACATATATCAATAGCCGGTCGAAAAATTGAATGACAAGTTGAGACAAGTTGAAGCTTATTAATAAAGACATTATCCCGTGTGATGCAGAGGAATCCCTCGGCGCGAAAACCAAGTGGCCAATTCTCCTACTAGTTAACGTTATGAACCGTAGGCAATTTCCCCCACTATTCTAATAGCCTAAGAAGGTTAGTTGAAGGTTAATTAAAGTTGCCGCTTTCAAAAAGAACTAGAATGAAAGTGGGAGTCTATAGGCAAAGCTATTCTCAATCACAGTTTTATGAGCCATTTGAACCAACAATATTAAGAGAGGAAGACGTGGTAATTCAAGCGGAAGACGATACCATCGTATATCACAATGTTTTATCAGTTTAGATGTCCTCAAACTTCATTCTCTGTCCCGCTCACTCTGGCTAATAAAACATGGATCCTGTAGCCAGGCCCGGAAATAAGGCTGAACCGCCCCCTCCTCCTCCAGGTTTACTCCTCTCCCTGGGCTCTGTGTGGTCTGTCTGTCTCCGCTCAGGACTAACCTCTTCAGCTGTGATTAAACTAACCCCACCACTGTGTTGTGAGTGTGTGTGTAGCTCTATGCACAGTGTTAGTCACTGTGGGGTGTCAAGAGACCACAGAGAAGGGAAGAGCATTCTCTTTTAACACACACACATCATTAAAACCCTTTGGTCTCAGTCTGCTATGACACACACACACACACACACACACACACACACACACACACACACACACACACACACACACACACACACACACACACACACACACACACACACACACACACACACACACGCTGATTCAGGTGTCGCTTCTCCTCCAGAGAGTCTAACTTGTTTTCTCCCCTGGACGACTGCAGGTTTCAATGAAAGGGAGCGAGTGCAGACAACTGATTAAAGTGTCTGTGTGTGTGAGAGTGTCCAGACAGACAGTTGATTAGTGTGTGTGTGTGTGTTTTGTCATCCAGGTCCAGACAGACACCTGATTAAAGTGTTAGGGTGTTTATGTCTGGGAGGAGGCTGATCCTTGGGGTAGTGATGTTCCAGCAGAGCAGAGGAGAGAGAACAGGAACAGTGTTTAAACTGCCTCTAATTGACTGCCGGGCTCCTTCTAACAGCTGCTGTTGTCTCTCTCTCTTCTCAGATCCCCAGTCTCGTCCCACTCCCGGTTCTTGGGAGCCTCCATCCCGAGAGGAGAGACTTAACGGATGAAGGAGCGCCGCTAACGATGATGAAGAAAGGAGCTGGACTGGAAAACTGAAACAGAGAGAGAGAGAGGAAGGGGTGAAAGAAGGGGAGACTTCACATCTACGGGACCAAAAGTATTGTTGGAATTCGACACTAGAAGGAGGGATGGGAGCCAACGTGATGCCAGAGGTGTGGAGCCAGTGGACACTAAATCTGTGGAGGCACTGATGCTATCACACTGCTGTGTGTAGGTTACAATCACTGTATGTACATGTAGATATATATATACACACACACACACACACACACACACACACACACACACACACACACACACACACACACACACACACCTGGACCTGGTCTTGACCTGAGCCTGTATAATCCTTAGGGGTCAGGAGAGAAGAGGGCAGGGTTGGGAGCGCTCTCAGCACACCATAGATATCCCATATCTGACCAGTAGAGGGTGCTCCAGTTCTGCTTTATAGGATCAGACTTTAAGGTAGGGCTCTCCAACCCTGTTCCTGGAGAGCTACCCTCCTGTCGGTTTTCACTCCAACCCCAGTGGTCTCTTACCTGATTCATCTTATCAACTAGGTAATTATTAGAATCAGGTGTGCTAGGTTAGGGTTGGAGGGAACCTACAGGACGGTAGCTCTCCAGGAACAGGGTTGGAGAGACCTCCCCTGTGTAGGTTGTGAAGTTGACCCAGCCAGAGCCAGCGGTTAGTGGTTTATTTCCTCAGATCATAGTAGGCTCATAGTAAGCTATCCATCCACTGGGAAGGACTCCATATTAACTCAGTTCATCCAGATAGGCTTGAGTTTTTCTGGCATTGCAAGAGATATGGTTTGTGTGATTAACTGACAGAGAAAGACATGTCGGTAGCTGACCAGCGATACCCTGGCACATTGAATAGATGGTGACCCATTGATTGGTGTAACGGTTTTCTTGAGTTGAAGGAGAGGAGGACCAAAATGCAGCGTGGCTATTTAGATTTAATGATTAAGAACACGAACAGTACAAAAACGTAACGAGAAAACCTAAACAGCCTATACTGGTGCAAACTAACACAGAGACAGGAACAATCACCTACAAACACACAGTGAAACCCAGGCTACCTAAGTATGATTCTCAATCAGAGACAACTAATGACACCTGCCTCTGATTGAGAACCATACTAGGCCGAAACATAGAAATACCCAAATCATAGAAAAACAAACATAGACTGCCCACCCCAACTCACGCCCTGACCATACTAAATAATGACAAAACAAAGGAAATAAAGGTCAGAACGTGACAATTGGTTGGTTGATGAGTGACCATAGCTGTGTTTTAAACAGGCAGCCCAATTCTGATATTTTTTTTCCACTAATTGGACTTTTGACCAATCAGAGCAGCTCTGAAAAAGCTTTGATTAGGTAATTCTCATGAAACTGTAAATAAAAAAATAAAAAAATTATAATACATTTTCCCCCAAATTTCCTCTTGAATCACTGAGATTAGGATCTGCACTTATCTATTTCATAATTATTCAACTTTTTTTGATCAGATATTATACATTTGACTGACCTTTTCACAAAAAGTCCAAAAAAGTTATAAACAAATCTATATTTCTAATATTTGTTAATATTGCTCCTCTAATGACAAGGCCTGAGTTTAACATAACAGTGACATTCTTTATACAGTTATTATAAAATTAAATCCGACTTCCCAATTTGAGCTCTTTAGCTTATTCGGTAATAAGACAAGTCCTCAGACACTATTTGTATATAATGGATATTATAGTGTAATGTAAACTTCAACTAGTATACAATTTTTCTGATTTATGGACACATTTATGATTTATGTACAGCAACATATTTTGTTTGGTTTTCTGAAGAGAAAGTTTCGTAATGACCTGAGAATTTAATCCGGACGCATTTCGCTAATGAGAATTTGGGGTGAAAATGTACAAAATTCTGGCGAAAATGTTACATTTATTTAAAATAGGACACTTAGTCCTTTTGCAGATGCATCATGGTTTTGTAAGTCAATTTGCTACAGACTTTTTTTTTTTTTAAAGATAAGTTTGGTCAAAAGACCAATTAGTGAGGGGAGACACAAATCTGAAATTGGCTGCCTGAATAAGCGTAGCCATGGCGACAGACCAAATGTACCATGTCTTGTTCAGTCAGAAAGCAATGGCACAATAGAAACAGACCAAATTGTATTTTTCTAACGGAAAAGCTTGTTAAACCAGGTCTCGGACTGATGTACATATTAACTATCATATGGATGGTATAAACAATAGATATATTGGCAGATGTATAGTTTTTGTTTGTATCTCCCTGAAAAGTAGAGATATTGTATGTTGGTTACATACAGTGGGGCAAAAAAGTATTTAGTCAGCCACCAATTGTGCAAGTTCTCCCACTTAAAAATATGAAAGATTTTCATTATAGGTACACTTCAACTATGACAGACAAAATTAGAAACAAAATCCAGAAAATCACACTGTAGGATTTCTAATGAATTTATTAGCAAATTATGGTGGAAAATAAGTATTTGGTCACCTACAAACAAGCAAGATTTCTGGCAGACCTGTAAATTCTTCTTTAAGAGGCTCCTCTCTGTCCTCCACTCGTTACCTGTATTAATGGCACCTGTTTGAACTTGTTATCAGTATAAAAGACACCTGTCCACAACCTCAAACAGTCACACTCCAAACTCCACTATGGCCAAGACCAAAGAGCTGTCAAAGGACACCAGAAACAAAATTGTAGACCTGCACCAGGCTGGGAAGACTGAATCTGCAATAGCTTAGCAGCTTGGTTTGAAGAAATCAACTGTGGGAGCAATTATTAGGAAATGGAAGACATACAAGACCACTGATAGTCTCCCTCGATCTGGGGGCTCCACGCAAAATCTCACCCCGTGGGGTCAAAATGATCACAAGAACGGTGAGCAAAAATCCCAGAAGCAAACGGGGGGACCTAGTGAATGACCTGCAGAGAGCTGGGACCAAAGTAACAAAGCCTACCATCAGTAACACACTACGCCGCCAATGACTCAAATCCTGCAGTGCCAGACGTGTCCCCCTGCTTAAGCCAGTACATGTCCAGGCCCGTCTGAAGTTTGCTCGAGAGCATTTGGATGATCCAGAAGAAGATTGGGAGAATGTCATATGGTCAGATGAAACCAAAATATAACTTTTTGGTAAAAACTCAACTCGTCGTGTTTGGAGGACAAAGAATGCTGAGTTGCATCCAAAGAACACCATACCTACTGTGAAGCATGGGGGTGGAAACATCATGCTTTGGGGCTGTTTTTCCGCAAAGGGACCAGGACGACTGATCTGTGTAAAGGAAAGAATGAATGGGACCCTGTATCGTGAAATTTTGAGTGAAAACCTCCTTCCATCAGCAAGGGCATTGAAGATGAAACGTGGCTGGGTCTTTCAGCATGACAATGATCTCAACCCCATAGAAAATCTTTGGAGGGAGTTGAAAGTCCGTGTTGCCCAGCAACAGCCCCAAAACATCACTGCTCTAGAGGAGATCTGCATGGAGGAATGGGCCAAAATACCAGCAACAGTGTGTGAAAAGCTTGTGAAGACTTACAGAAAACATTTGACCTCTGTCATTGCCAACAAAGGGTATATAACAAAGTATTGAGATAAACTTTTGTTATTGACAAAATACTTATTTTCCACCATAATTTGCAAATAAATTCATAAAAAATCCTACAATGTGATTTTCTGGATTTTTTTTCTAATTTTGTCTGTCATAGTTGAAGTGTACCTATGATGAAAATTACAGCCCTCATCTTTTTAAGTGCGAGAACGTGCACAATTGGTGGCTGACTAAATACTTTTTTGCCCCACTGTATTCTCCAATATCTCTGAATATTGAGATATTTTTGTTTTTCTCTGTGTTCAAAGCACTGAAGAATCTATTATTTTCAGACTCTCGCTCATATGACTGTGTCAAAACCAGATGGTGAAATGACGTTGAGCGTTTCCTTTCTTTCTTTAAAAGAGAGGATGTGTGTTTTGGCAGCACATCTGTGACAGAGCAGAAGGGAAATTAAGTGATTTGACTTTTCAAGACTGACTTTCCTTATTTGTCCTCTACATTCGGATATAAACGAGCGTAGCCATTTCCCAGGACTGTGTACTAACTAACCTGAATGCCTCCATAGGATAAGGAGAAGAGTAGATCAGTTGGGCTTCCTGTTGAAAATAATATAACCCATAAACCCATCCTGAAGAAATCAACTGTTACTCCAATAATAAACCACCCAAAAGGAAAATGTGTTCTTGTGTTTTTATTTTGAAGTTGTGAAATGTATATTTCCCCCACTATTTCAGCTAGAATCAATTGAGATAATCAAACCTTCAACATTTCTTTGGAGCGCTGTGAATGAAATATTCAGTTTATGGTTATTCTGTCTGAATTTATTATGGCCCCCCTTGTCTCAAACCCAGGCCATATTATGCAGCATTGTGGCTTACACACAGACACACACCTCATTCAGTAATTATGCTGGTGTCATGGTACTGATGGCTTGTACAGCTCAGTCTAGCTGTCGTGTCAGGGACAACTGTAGAATTTTTGGCTAAGCCTAACCCTTTTCCTAACCTTAACCTAATTCTCATAACCTGCTGCGTTAGTTCTCCTATCCTGCTGCGTTCGTTCTCCTAACCGACGTTAAGTCCATAGCTGAACTCCATCTAGCCACAATCATAGAAGCCACCTGTCCCAGAGAAACCATCAGTAGGCTATCACCCACCAGGGGTTAAATTGGTCCGGGTTCCATCAAGACCTATGATCCATATGAGAGCCAGGCGGAGCTGAGACGCGGTACCTTTTGGTTATGGGATTTTAAAAAAATGATTTAATGAAAAATTGTTGTCCACATAAAATTTTCCTCAGCTAACAACACGAGTAAGCAAAAGCTAAATCATACAACCCCGTATGTGAAAAAACAATATTCCTCTTGAGGTGCTTTGCGAAGTGGAACACGGGGAGAGACACATGCTTTCACAGTCATTGTAGCCTTCAACATTCTCAATGCAGTCGTGGGGAAACACACCTTTGAAAGCAGTTTTGATGGCCACTCTTAAAAGAGGACGACCATAGAGCATTCTAGTGTTGAACTGCACCATTTTAGACGTTTTTAGCAGTAGCATGGTTTCTGGGTCCTTGCTATCTGGGATCCTTAGGATGTTCCTACCCATTGAAGTTGACATTTTAAAGAGTTAACACAGTGCATTCGGAAAGTTTTCAGACCCTTCACTCTAAACTTCATTAAATATATATGTTTTCCTCATCAATCTACACAATACCCCATAATGACAAAGTGAAAACAGGTTTTAGAAATGTTTGCAAATGTATTAGATATAAAAAAAACAATACCTGATTTACATAAGTATTCAGACCCTTTGGTATGAGACTCGAAATTGAGCTCAGGTGCATCCTGTTTCCATTGATCATTCTGGAGATATTTCTACAACTTGATTGAAGTCCAACTGTGGTAAATTCAATTGATTGAACATGATTTTGAAAGGCACACACCTGTCTATATAACCCTAACCCACAGGTGACAGTGCATGTCAGCAAAAACCAAGCCATGAGGTCAAAGGAATTGTCCGTAGAGCTCCGAGACAGGATTGTGTCAAGGCACAGATCTGGGGAAGGGTAACAAAAAATGTCTGCAACATTGAAAGGCCCCACGAACACAGTGTCCTCCATCATTCTTAAATGGAAGATGTTTGGAACCACCAAGACTCTTCCTAGAGCTGGCAGCCCGGCCAAACTGATCAATTGGAGGAGAAGGACCTTGGTCAGGAAGGTGACCAAGAACCCCATAGTCACTCTGACAGAGCTCCAGAGTTCATCTGTGGATTCTACAAGTCGGAAATGTTCCACAGGGATGTTGGCCCATGCTGACGCGATGGCATCAGTGGTTCTGCAGAATGGAAGCCGGTACATCACCGCCACCAGCATGTACCGTACCAGGCAGGATGGGTCCATGGACTCACGCTGCTTTATGCCTAATCCTAACTCTGCCATCAGCATGACGCAACAGGACCCGGGATTTGTCGAACCAGGCGATGAGGAGTGGAACCCGATGTGGTCGTCTGCCCATCTGTGACAAGGATCGATGAGATAGTGTTCTGCACACCACTGCTGTACTGCGTTGTTCTTTATCTGTAGCTTGCCTGTTGGCTTGCACGATTCTTGCCATGCTACTTCGACCTCTCATCAGTATATACTCTGTTAATTAGGTACACCCATTTAGTACCGGGTTGGATCCCCCTTTGCCCCCAGAACAGCCGGAATTCTCCGGGACATGGATTCTACAAGTCAGGACATGTTCCACGGGGATGTTGGTCCATGCTGACGCGATGGCATCACACAGTTTCTGCGGCTAATTGATTGGAAAATAATTTTGGTTCCAACCCCTGCTTTAGAGTGCAATAAAAATAGCTTACGAGCAGTTTTACTATGACTTCTGCAGTGCATGGCCAGATTAATCAAAATATGAATTCGGAGGGCAGAAATGATTAAATATTAAGACATTAGACCACTCACTAAAAGGAATCAGTCATATAAAAGTTATATTTAAATCCAAAATGGAAAAATATATGGGGGTTTGGAAATTATGCAGACATTGACGGAAGCAACAACCTATCCGCAATATTAAAGCTGATCCACCCCCCTAAAAAAAAAAGATTTACAAAAAAAAAAGTCTAGAGCCCTGGGGGGAAAAAACCTTTTAAAGGCCTCCCCACTTGTCATCAGAGAGCTAATTCCATGCTATTCTACACATTTGTCCGTGGGGCAGAGAGAACGCTGCAGTGTAAAGCATAAAGGACAGTGAATTTATGTTCAAAACAACATTCTTAGGTAATACAAGAATTGAGTTGATTATTTGTGTCAGAGGCGGCTGGTGGGAGGAACTATAGGAGGAAGGGAATCAAACATGTGGTTTCCATTCCAGCCATTACAGTGAGCCCATCCTCCTATAGCTCCTCCCCCCCAGCAGCCTCTGCTAAATGTGACTGCCAATATATGTGTAAACTAGGCCCATGCTGTGCATCTAAGGGTAAAGATTGAATTTGAATGAATAATATTACTCTGTGTTGTACCCTCAACTTTTTCCAATGATCCCTTGCCTAAAATTCGTTAAATCTGTTGTTTATAGCCATAAAAATTGAAATAGTAACGTTTTACACACACTGAGTGTACAAAACATTAGGAACACCTGCTCTTTCCATAACATAGACTGACCAGGTGAATCCAGGTGAAAGCCTTGATCCCTTATTGATGTCACTTTTTAACCTGTCTCCTCCCCCAATCATCCACGGCGATTGAAGTAGATTTGAAGAAGTATTTTTAAGTATTTTCTTTAGCCGTTTAGTTTATTAGGTACCGTTCACGAAAATGGTTCGCTCGTACAGACAGTGAGTCACTTGGCCTTGGCTTGCTATACAAAGCAGCCCGACAGGCGGTGTGAACTGTAAATGATACAGTATTTTGTGATCAGGCAGCGGACCCCTTGTAGTACCTCCGCTGACCCCTTGTAGTACCTCCGCTGACCCCCAGGCGTCTTTGGGCTAGGCTACTTTGGATATTGAGGCTCGGATTTAAGTAGGTATATTATTGGTGGATTTTAATTGTTTTTGCGTATTGATATAGTCTATCCCTGAAAAAAAAGTATCCTTAGGTTGATTCAACCTATGGGATTTTTTTAACAGAAGAGCTAAAATCAATAGTTTGCCATGAATTGACATGACCAAAGTTTCGTTTCTAGACCTACTGTGGGCTACGTAACGCTAGATGGCGATAGTGCTCTATCTAGTGAGGCGCTCGCCCCTAAAGTCATGACACAATTTTATCACGTCTCGCACATTAGCCTCATTGAACGTAAAATACTTTTTTTGTTGATGAATCAGCTGCCTGACATTTGCTCGTACTTCCGTTCGTATTCATTTTGGTTGTTAATTACCAATATATAGCATAAGTTAATATACATTTATATAAATATAATTTAATATAAATTGATAATTTGCAACCAATAGGCCAATTGATTAGAATTCGCCTATTTGCATGTAGCAACACATGCACAATTGGTATGAGCGTTCGAGAGGAATCAATGCCTGCGTTTTTTGTCGGCTATTATGCAGATAGTAGATGGAGGCTTATTGATGTCGTCTCAGATGTCTTGTTTACAGATGTTGATTTCAATCATAACTGATTCATTTAATGGACTCTTCTGGACAGATGCATCAGAATGTGACTGCTTAAATGTTGCATTCCATACAGTTTCTGTGTAATTTATGCTACAGATAAATGGTGTCGATGCTGATAAAGCGAGAAGGGGGGTATGCGGAGAGAAAGAGAGAGAGAGAGAGAGAGAGAGAAAGAAAGATGGTGAGAGAGAAAGAGAGAGAGAGAGAGAAGAGAGAGAGAGAGAGAGAGAGAGAGAGAGAGAGATGGAGAGAGAGAGAGAGAGAGGTGAGAGAGAGAGAGAGAGAGAGAGAGAGAGAGAGAGAGAGAGAGAGAGAGAGAGAAAAGATGGTGAGAGAGAGAGAGAGAGAGAGAGAGAGAGAGAGAGAGAGAGAGAGAGAGAGAGAGAGAGGAGAGAGAGAGTTGGGAGACCAATCGCTGCCGGTGGGTGTTTTTTTGTGATTCATTTGGCGGAGACGCGCGCTCGCTGCTTGGCTGGATGGCTGCATGCGCTGTCCCTTTCAGCACCGAAAACCAGAGGCGCGTGCATCTGTGAGTGGGTTGCGAAGGCGCGAGGAACCCTCAATCAAGTCACGGAAAAGCAGGTAGGCATTTTTTTAAACTACATATTTCGTTTAATAGATTTCGTATGTCTGATAAGGTCCCATCAAACATCATTCTTCCAGATTTCCCCTATCTTCCTCTATCTGAAGAATCCATCGCTCCTCATCCATCTGCATTTTTTTTTCTCCCTCATTGTTAAATTAATTACCCTCGGTGGCTCTGCAAATTAGCCCTTAAATAACTATTTATCCTTTCATTATCGATATGCATAGTTGATGCTGACAGTCCACTGTATCGTCAATCAGTCGTGACCTGTAGCTAAATGAGAGGGTTCAGGGTTGGGAAAGGAAACTGCTGAGCTCCGCAATGAAGTTCCAATATTGACCCAAAGGAATGCGCTCTCTGCTCTGTTCCGCGCGCCAAGAAACAGCATCCGCTCTGACGGCATTTAGGAATGATCCATACATCTGATCTCATCCGGAGCCCAAACGTCGTATTTTGTGATATAATTCATTATAATGAATATGGGGATAATTATATGAAAATAATTGGGATATGAATGGTGTGATTTTCAGAGCTCACTGAATAAGGACGCACTATTTCACACACATGAACGACTCCGTCTCAATTGAAAGACTCAAAATGTTATATTGAACTTCAATTAAAAACATTATGTCTTGATAATGTTTTTTATCTAATTATATGTAGCCTAGCATGAAGACATCATTAGGTCGTTATTTATCTTTGGAGCACAAACAAGATGTGTATTCCACCGTTGCCTGCTTCATGCCACTGCTTTAATCAGTCGTATGTATCACTCACATTGAACCCTATCTATCCCCGCAACAAATCATACTAACACACCACTTCCACCACGTCTTCTGTAAGGAGTTCCGTTGCATCCCTCATCTGCAAGAACGGGTCAAGGGAATTGTAGGATCACAAGTCAATTTAGGGGAGGAGGAGGGGGGCGTTGGAGGGATTTGGGATGTGTTTGATTCGTTCCCGTTTGTTGGTGTCTTTACCTGCCTGTGATCTGAATGCAAAAGAAAAACAGATGTCATATTCAACGGGTGCGGTGAGAGGTGGGAAACGAATGGGGTGGAGGAGGGAGAGGAACGGGCGGGGAGAGGGGAGAGAAACGGGCGGGGAGAGGGAAACGAGCAGAGGGAGGGAGAGAGGGAGAGAGAGAGAGAGAGAGAGAGAGAGAGAGAGAGAGAGAGAGAGAGAGAGAGAGAGAGAGAGAGAGAGGCGAAAAAGAGAGAAGAGCCATCACTTTGTGGAAAGAGCAGTGTGCTTCCCTCCCAGAGAACGTATCTGTACACGAGGAAACCTAATATAATGACCGGTAGAGCGGATGGTGCAGCCTGACACCTAGTGATTGGTGTAAATTAAAAAGTGAAATGTGCCAGCCTCTGCCTCGCAGGGTAATACTCCCTTCATCTTACTGCCAACAATAACGATCACACTGCTGGAATTTCTACCGTTCTGTCAATTCTCTCTTATTAGTGAGTCACACGTTCCAGCACGAGCAGGATCGAAAGGTATAACGTTTTATTCCAGAAGTGAAATAAAATAGTGTAAAAGAAATCAATATGTTGAAAGATCCATTCTTACACTGTAAACCCCAAGCCATTATTAACTCAAATACTTCTAGTAAGTGGAACTCAAAGTCAATGAAAAGTCATTATTACTTAAAATGTTTATGTGGTACTGACTCAAAACTAAATGAGAAATCACATCAACTCAATTTTTTAAAAAGTTATAAATAACAACAAAATACCTTTTTCCCAGCATGCTCTACTGCAGGTCGATTTTTAAAATTTGTTTTTCATATCTGTGTTTTTGCATGTAGGTTGAGGGATGGATTGATAGATCAATCTTATGCTAAATAAAGATAAGGTATTATTTTATAAACTAATCTTTTTTTTTTAAATGCACCCTTTACTGAAATGGTTATTCCAGTTTAATTGGCTTAGATCGTCTCCTTATAATTTTCCTGATCCTTGCAGTCATTGTGAATGCAGAGTGTTGGTGAATAAGAATTCCAACTGTTGAATATCCTATCTCTGGCTGGTTTCCAATAGGAATTACGCATCACTTTGCAAGCCAGCATAAAGTGACTTGAGTCAGAAATTGTGGTTGGAAGATTCCTGGAAATCTGTCAACCAGGATTTTGTTCAACCTCTAAACAAGGCCTTATGTATTGTCATAAAGAGTTTAATTACAATAACATTTGCCTAGGAACTCACTTGGTGAAGGCCACAGGAAGGAAATTGAATGAATTCAACAACCATGTCTCTGTCATTAACAATACAGTCATGGGTGGTGACTACAATTCACTTGAAAAGGCAAGGCACACTGGGAAATTATACTGGATACGTGGCTTAATGGGGACGTTACTCAAAATGTTCAAGCTGATGCAACCCCTACAGGCTCACAGTGACTATAGTATTGAATAAAGACTACACAATTACTGTACTCAAATATATTTAGTGAAATGGATTTCCTCAAAGGTTTGGCGTAAAGACAGCACATTGGGGTTTACAGTGTACGCATGAATACAGCCTGAATAGCCAATTAGGAATATAACCTAAGCATAAAGGTGTACTATTTAATATTAATATGCGTGTGCCTTACCCAAGTGCATTATATATATATATTTTATTGTTAAAGTGCTTGGTAAAGTGCTACAGTAATGTTATCCTTTCAAGGTAAATGACTCATGTATTTCCTTAGAGTATAGTTAGCAACCATAGGGACTATACACTGAGTGTACAAAACATTGTGAACACCTGCTCTTTCCATGACAGACTGACCAAGTGAATCCAGGTGAAGGCTAGGATCCCTTGTTGCTGTCCCTTGTTAAATCCACTTCAATCAGTGTAGACGAAGGGGAGAAGACAGATTAAAGAAGGATTTGTAGGCCTTGAGACACTTGAGACGTGGATTGTGTGTGGGTGCCATTCAGAGTGTGAATGGACAAGACAATATATTGAAGTACCTTTGAACGGGGTATGGCAATAGGTGCCAGGTGGCACCGGGTTTGGGTTAAGAACTGCAATGCTGCTGGGTTTCTCACGCTCAACAGTTTCGCATATGTTTCAAGAATGGTCCACCACTCAAAGGACATCCAGCCAACTTGACACAACTGTGGGAGGTGTTGGAGTCAACATGGGCCAGCATCACTGTGGAACGCTTTCAACATCTTTTAAGAGGCCACAACCCGATGAATTGAGGCTGTTCTGAAGGCAAAAAGGCTGTTCTGAGGGCAACTCAATATTAGGAATGTGTTCTTAATGTTTTGTACACTCAATGTATGTGAAAGTGCTGGATGTGTGGAAAGGTGATATTGATATGTGTGGAAATATGGGTACATGGAGGGGGAGGTAGGGAGAAATATTGCCACGATGTCCCGAATATACATTAGGCTATTTATATGCAATGATGCAGCAGTTCCCTAGCATCTCAGCATCCGAGAAACGCGCAGCCGGTTCAGCCCACACAAGCATACTGCGCAGCATCTGTGCCTTTTGGAACGCAAAGGGACGCGCGCAAAAGTGGTCATGTCACGCAGGAGGAAGTTTAGACTTATTTAGCCAATACTGCCATATGTACAGTATCGCTACGAATGTGAAACTCATTGATACTTCCACATTGTGATGTTATTAATATGCTCTTCTATCCTACTCAGAAGAATATCCACACATTTGACTCTTTTGGGGAGGCGGGTGTGGTCAAACCATTACCGATCAAACACACTATTAGGAAGAGCTCTGACGAAGGCCGTGAGGCCGATACGTAAAAGCTTATTAAGTATCAGTGATACTATCAAGAGCAGTGTGCGGTTTCCTTTTTCCTTCATGATATGAATGATAAAAGTGAATTAGTGGGCTACAGATAAACTAGGCCGGCCAGTGGATATTATATTTTGAGGTAAAGAGGGCACCCAGTAACCTAATCTGATTGGCCAGCAATCACTTCCATTCGTGAAGGGCATTCAAAGCGGGATGAGACCAGCGAGAAAACAAAGAGAGTTAAACCAAACCTGCTCCACGAAAGCCTTGCTGTTCTCACTGACTCGCGTACTAGGATGGCTTGCTACATCATTACTCTACTGTTTCTGATGACAATGATTAGGTAGCTGAGGTGACACCTTCCAGGTTTTGATTCCCACGCAGCTGTCAGTCAAACAGGTGTAGAACCAGTAGATGTTTATACTGAATGACTGAATGATTACATACTGAGTAACCTTCACTCTGTCCACGTGAATAATGCATTCTGGAGCTTTGTTGATGTGTTTGACAGGCTTGGCACTTTGTGTTTGACATGCTTGGCACTGGCGGATAGGATGGACTTGTCAGTGGAATAGGATTGGCGGTTGTGTGTGTGTGTGTGAGGGGAGAGGGGGCTGTACTGTGTGTGTGTGAGGGGAGAGGGGGCTGTACTGTGTGTGTGTGTGAGGGGAGAGGGGGCTGTACTGTGTGTGTGGCAAATGCTCATCTCTCTTGCTCTTGAATCTAGAAGACAGGTGTTGCAGCATGAACAGTGATTTGTGAATGCCAGTGTGTGTGTGTGTGTGTGTGTGTGTGTGTGTGTGTGTGTGTGTGTGTGTGTGTGTGTGTGTGTGTGTGTGTGTGTGGGAGGGGAGGGAGGGAGGGAGAGACTGTGTGGTACCCAGTAGATGGCTGACTGAGGCACTGACTGCTTTGTGTTCTCTGTGTGTATCTTGCAGGGTCTGCTGAAGATGTGAGTTCAGGATTATCATCGCTGCAGCTGCACTCACCTCCTCTACTAGTGTCTCTCTCTCTCTCTCTCTCTCCTCTACTGGGACATGCATGCCTCATGGGCCCGGGACATCTTAGAGCGGCCTGCTAACTCCTTCCCAAACTCCTCCCCCGGGGGACTGACGCCCTTTCACCTATGATCCCGCCCATACTCTCCACAGTAACTTCTCAGTAACTCCTCCCACAACCGCCATCCAACTGTTACCATGGCGTTGTCGGAACCCCAACGCCTTCCTTCCCTCCTCGCCACAGGCCACTTCCTTTTCCACTTCCTTACCTCATGTTCCTGGCTCCTCCCCCTGGCCTTCCCTCAGCGAATCACGGACCCCGCCATCGGCACTGCGCCCAATCAGGAGTACGCCCACTCCATCCGATTGGAAGGCGACATCATCCTGGGTGGCCTGTTCCCGGTGCACTCCCGGGGAGGCGGTGGCATGCCCTGTGGGGAACTGAAGAAGGAGAAAGGGATCCACCGTCTTGAGGCCATGATGTTCGCCATCGACCTGATCAACAAGGACACGGAGCTGCTCCCCAACATCACCCTGGGGGCCCGGATCCTGGACACCTGCTCCAGAGACACCTACGCCCTGGAGCAGTCGCTGACCTTTGTCCAGGCCCTCATCGAGAAGGACGGCTCGGATGTACGCTGTGCCAACGGCGACCTGCCCATCTTCGCCAAGCCTGATAAGATTGTGGGGGTGATCGGGGCGGCGGCCAGCTCCGTGTCCATCATGGTTGCCAATATACTGAGGCTGTTCAAGGTAAGGACACTGGAACGGGTCTGGGTTGGTTTCTGGTTGGTCTGGTTTAGTTTGACTTGAGTTTGGTTGGGTTAGTCAGGCTGGGTCTGGTTTAGTTTGACATGAGTTTGGTTGGGTTTGTCAGGCTGGGTTTGGTTTACATTGATATCGGAGCCATACCGTGGATATTTGTGTTGTGTTCGTGCAGATACTATTGCACTGTGTGTGTAGGTGCGGAACACCAGCCACTGTGTGTTGGATGTCTCTTTACAGTAAATGGAGTATATTGCCGGCTGCCAGGGCCTGGACTTCATCATGTCTATCTCGCCTCCTCCTCCTCCTCCTCTTATCCTCTCCTCCTCAGATGGATGCTTATTGTTCCAGCAGGATATTACCCTGACCTGTGTGTGTGTGTGTGTCTGTCAGTCAGAGCCGTTATTGTGTTCTCAGCCTGGCTTCTGACATTGGTTCTCTGGTATTACACACGGAGACGCCACTTCAGCCAGCCGTGCTCTCTCACTACTGCAGGCAGATCAAGTTCAATTGTGACAACCAATTAAAATGCAATCAATCTTGTTGAAGAACACTCCACTTCACTCTGCCCCCCCCAGTCCAAGAGACTGTGTGTGTGTGTGTGTGTGTGTATGAGGTTTTGGTCATGGGAGTTTGATCTATGCTAGACTGGTCTAGACTGGGCTTTCTAGAACACGGAGAAACAATGAAATCAATTACTGTCTAGGGTACAAAAGCCAATTAATGGGAGAGTGGTTGGAACAGAGGAGTGTGTGTATACGAGCACAAGAGTGTCTGTGTCGCCGCCATCATTAGTCCAACAAGGTTGATCGATGCGAGCGCAATGTGGAAATATGTGCCTCCTAATGATCCATGTGACGTTCTCAGCCGTACACCTTCATCTTCTTTCCCTCTCTTTCTCTCTCTCTCTCTCTCTCTCTCTCTCTCTTTCTTTCTCTCTCTCTCTTTTTCTTTCTCTCTCTCTCTTTCTCTTTCTTTCTCTCTCTCTCTCTCTCTCTTTCTCTCTTTCTCTTTCTTTCTCTTTCTTTCTCTCTTTCTCTCTCTCTTTCTCTCTTTCTCTCTCTCTCTTTTATTTTCTCTCTCTCTCTCTCTCTTTTTCATTTTCTCTCTCATATTTATCCTTTTTCTCACCATATCACTGCCCTGGTTCTGTGTGAGTGGCAGTGCTGTATTCTAACTCTGTGCATAATAATATTAAACATGATTTAGGGAGGAGTCTGTCATGGAAACGGCACACACAGGGACTTGAGTTTGGGTCGCTGCGCAGAGCTCTCATTTTTCTAATAGGATTTAGAGCAGGGGATTGGTAGGCTTGTGCGTGTGTCTGTCTGTGTGTTTGCATTGTAGCATTTGTGTGTGTATGTATACACTGAGTGTACAAAACATTAAGACATAATATTGAGTTCGACCCCCCCCGACCTTTGGGCGGTGGACCATTCTTGATACATACAGGAAACTGTTGAGCATGAAAAACCCAGCAGCATTGCAGTTTTTGAGTCAAACTGGTGCGCCTGGCACCTACTACCATACCCCGTTCAAAGGCACTTAGATCACCCTCTGAATGGCACACATACATAATCCACCACCGACTCTGGTTGAAGTGGATTTAACAAGTGACATCAATAAGGGATCGTAACGTTCACCTGGATTCCCCTGGTCAGTCTGAGTCATGGAAAGAGCAGATGTTGTTAATGTTTTTTACACTTAATGTATGTGTGTGTGATAATGTGTGCCTCTGTGTGTGTGTGTGTGTGTGTGGTGTGTGTGTGTGTGTGTGTGTGTGTGTGTGTGTGTGTGCATTGGAAGGATGGATTGTGCTCCGTATCACATTACTATGTAGATGCTTTATCTGCAGCTTCATGTCTCATGAATGATGCAGTGTGTGTTGCCGTCTGGAAATAGCATGTTGGAGAAGATGTCATACTGGGTGGCATGGGCCAGCTAATCTCCCCACTGGCTCCCTCAGACTCCCTTAGCAGCACAGAGGAGAACCCAGATGCATTGAGCAGCATGGTAAAACCCAAATGGGGAAGCCCAGTGATGGTGGAAACTGTGAGGAATTAGATCCAAGATGGAGGTTGGATGGATGGAGGTTCCTGCCCTGGATATTTCAAACACAACATACTCTCCTACTCAGCCCAGAGTTCTTCACATCCTAACAGCAACCAGGAGATCTTATTAGAGAGGAGAGACTGACTGCTTCCCAAATGGCACCCTATTCCCTATATAGTGCATTACCTTAGATCGAGGCCCATAGGGCTCTGGTGAAAAGTAGTGGACTGCTTAGGGAATAGGTGGGACACAGACATAGACTCTCTCTGCCTGTCTCAAATAAGAGGAGAACCCAGATGCACCTAGCAGACACTACCAGAATGGTGGTGGTGGAGACGGGGAGAAATGAGATGGAGGATGGATGTATGGACGTTCCAGCCCTGGATACCCCAACCAGATACAACAGTTTCCCTCCAGTAACCCTTCCTCCTTGCTGCTCCATGTTTCACCCCCCCATCTCTCTACAGAGCAGGGCTGGTAGTGGACACAGACTGTGGGTATCTCCTCCCTCCGTTGCACCCCTGTAAGGCAGGTTAACCAGGCCTACACCCGTCCTGCCTGCCTGCCTGCCTGGTTGGGTATTGATTGAGAAGCTCCTGAGGGGCCAGGTTGGTGATTATACTGTTGATTATTAGATCTATGGGACTCTGGATCACTGTGTAGACAGGCTCGGGATCCATTCTGTTTCAACCATTTAAAACTGAAGAAAAGGTCAGATAGAAAAAGGAAAGTTAGTGATGCCTTTGCCCATCATTTCCCGTGCTATTCAAAATGCTTTGTGTTGGGGAGGAATAAGGGGTGTCTGTGTGTGCAGGCGGGCGTTGGTGCGCGAGTGCATGTGTGTGTGTGTGAAGGTTTAGTAGATAACGCGACGCTCCAACAATGCAGCCTCTGGAGCAGTATTATCTGCTGCGATGGATGATATTACCCAGAGTCTCTGTATTACTGTGTTACTGTCGTCTGATAGGATGAGGAGAAGATCGTTTCTCTGTTGCCTGAGCTGGATTTCCTAGTCTGTCCATGAATCTCTCTGCTCCCAACTGGCCAAGAGGTAAGAGGATTGAGGGGGTGTGAGGGAATGATTATTTCAGAGTCTTGCTGAGAATCAAATTGGAGAGAGCAAATATTTTCAGGCCCCCCGGAACATCATGCACTCTGTAGTTGAACTAAGAACACGTTGATAAAAGAGGATCATTTCAAAGGCTGCTCAGTGGATTATTAACAAAATTGTGTTGCTCCATAACACTTCGAAGACCACAATTAGACTGGAATGGAATTAACAAATACATGGCACATAGAAGTCATTGTGTTGATTTCTCCCTCTTCATTGAAGAGTTTAAAAGACAGAGTTACAGACGACCAGAAGGCCAGAAGGCAAGACTTCTGAGGATGTGATTGGACAGGTTCAGACAGAAAGTGGGCTAATATGTGTCTGTATTACTGTGAACTGAGTTAGGAAGGGAGAGAGAGGGAAGAGAGAGCGATTTAGAGACGGAGAGAAGAGAGAGATTGAGATCAACAGAGAGAAATAGAGAGAGTGTCTCTCTCAGGAGTCTCAGGACTCCTGATTGTGCTGATTGTGCTGTTGATCTCCTTAATGATGAGAGAATTAAGTGGCTGATAATGAAGCCAGGGGTTCTTCACATCACAACAACAACAACCAGGAGATCTCATTAGAGAGGAGCAACTGACTGCTTCCCAAATAGCAACCTATTCCCTAAGCCGTCCACTACTTTTGACCAGAGCCCTATGGGCCCTGGTCAAAAGTAGTGCACTACATAGGGAATAAGGGGGACACAGACGTAGACTCTCTCTGCCTGTCTCAAACAAGATGGCCGCCACACTACACAGAGCGAAGACCAGGCCCTCACTAATGAGGAGAGCTCTAATTGTCCGTCTGAAATGATGTCTTTTCAGCCAAGTTGACATACTGATGATTCATCAAACGAGCCCCGCTGGCAACACACTCATGACCACACACACGCACGCAAGCACGCACGCAAGCACGCACGCACACACACAAACAGACACACACACACACAGCTTTTTGAGTGACGTTTGTTTACGTAGTAAGTTATGATGTGTCTACCAGTTCCTCCTCAAGCTCTTTGAGAGTGAGTCGAGGTCACCAGAGTTTGTTTTCATAATCAATCTGATTGTGTGGTCGGGGCATCTATCCCTTTAAGAGAATGGGGGTGACACATGTTATTGGGTCAGGTCTGTAAGGAAGTTGTGTAAGGGGTGAGAGTACTGTGTTTGGGCTAAGTGTGTGTAACGCGTTTGTGTGAGGAGATTGTGAAATGGGTGTGAATGAAATATGTGTGGGATTGTCAGGAGTGTGTTTGGGGTGGATGTGTTAGGTTTGTGTGTTTGTCTGTGTTTGTGCGTATATGGATGTGGGATGTGTGTTTGAGGATTATGTGAGTTTTAAAAGTCTCTGTGAGGAGTGTTCTTGGTCTGCTTGTGCAAGAAGTGTGTGTTAGTAGTGTTCTTGGTCTGCTTGTGTAAGAAGTGTGTGTTAGTAGTGTTCTTGGTCTGCTTGTGTTAGAAGTGTGTGTTAGTAGTGTTCTTGGTCTGCTTGTGTTAGAAGTGTGTGTTAGTAGTGTTCTTGGTCTGCTTGTGTTAGAAGTGTGTGTTAGTAGTGTTCTTGGTCTGCTTGTGTTAGAAGTGTGTGTTAGTAGTGTTCTTGGTCTGCTTGTGTTAGAAGTGTGTGTTAGTAGTGTTCTTGGTCTGCTTGTGTTAGAAGTGTGTGTTAATAGGTTTCTTGGTCTCCTTGTGTAAGAAGTGTGTGTTAGTAGTGTTCTTGGTCTGCTTGTGTTAGAAGTGTGTGTTAATAGGTTTCTTGGTCTGCTTGTGTTAGAAGTGTGTGTTAATAGGTTTCTTGGTCTGCTTGTGTTAGAAGTGTGTGTTAATAGGTTTCTTGGTCTCCTTGTGTAAGAAGTGTGTGTTAGTAGTGTTCTTGGTCTGCTTGTGTTAGAAGTGTGTGTTAATAGGTTTCTTGGTCTGCTTGTGTTAGAAGTGTGTGTTAATAGGTTTCTTGGTCTGCTTGTGTTAGAAGTGTGTGTTAATAGGTTTCTTGGTCTGCTTGTGTTAGAAGTGTGTGTTAGTAGTGTTCTTGGTCTGCTTGTGTTAGAAGTGTGTGTTAATAGGTTTCTTGGTCTCCTTGTGTTAGAAGTGTGTGTTAGTAGTGTTCTTGGTCTGCTTGTGTAAGAAGTGTGTGTAAGTTGTGTTCTTGGTCTGCTTGTGTTAGAAGTGTGTGTTAGTAGTGTTCTTGGTCTGCTTGTGTAAGAAGTGTGTGTTAGTAGTGTTCTTGGTCTAATTGTGTTAGAAGTGTGTGTTAGTAGTGTTCTTGGTCTGCTTGTGTAAGAAGTGTGTGTTAGTAGTGTTCTTGGTCTGCTTGTGTAAGAAGTGTGTGTTAGTTGTGTTCTTGGTCTGTGTGTGTAAGAAGTGTGTGTTAGTTGTGTTCTTGGTCTGCTTGTGTTAGAAGTGTGTGTTAGTAGTGTTCTTGGTCTGCTTGTGTAAGAAGTGTGTGTTAGTTGTGTTCTTGGTCTGTGTGTGTAAGAAGTGTGTGTGTGTTAGCATCGTGCTTGGTCTGTGTGTGTGTGTGTTAGCAGTGTTCTTGGTCTGCTTGTGTAAGAAGTGTGTGTTAGTAGGGCTCTTGGTCTGCTTGTGTTAGAAGTGTGTGTTAGTAGTGTTCTTGGTCTGCTTGTGTTAGAAGTGTGTGTTAGTAGTGTTCTTGGTCTGTGTGTGTAAGAAGTGTGTGTGTGTGTTAGCATCGTGCTTGGTCTCTGTGTGTGTGTGTGTGTGTGTTAGCAGTGTTCTTGGTCTGCTTGTGTTAGAAGTGTGTGTTAGTAGTGTTCTTGGTCTGCTTGTGTTAGAAGTGTGTGTGTGTTAGCATCGTGCTTGGTCTGCTTGTGTAAGAAGTGTGTGTTAGTTGTGTTCTTGGTCTGCTTGTGTTAGAAGTGTGTGTTAGTAGTGTTCTTGATCTGTGTGTGTAAGAAGTGTGTGTGTGTTAGCATCGTTCTTGGTCGGTGTGTGTGTGTTAGAAGTGTGTCTGGGCTGTTCTCTGAGACTTGTCACCTGCCTCTAAGGAGGCCCCCAGGGTTGAGGAGGGGTTGTGTAAAATGACTCCGTAGGCTGCCTCTTATAAACTGCCTGTCAGAGTGACACACTGCAAAACAGCTTTTGCCTGAGAGAGAAACTGTCTGGTTATTATTATGCAGTATATCTCTATGGGTAGTCCAAGCAGGATGGTCAGGGCAAGTGACTGCACCGTGTTATGTCTTCTTAACGTTATCCTGTCTATCTACGGTATACGGGTAGTCAAAGCAAGATGGTTGCATGGCGTGAACAAGAGCTCTGTTTTTTGTTGCTGAACAACATAAGGAGACAGGTGGACGTTTGATACTCAATGGTTGGTTCTCTTGGTTGCGATTGAGTGATGGCGTAGTCCCAAAGGGCAAACCTCAAGCTAAATCACCCTCACCTCTGTACTTTCCAAGTTATTTGAAAATATTCAAATTCTGGACTTGACCCAGGTTTTGTGCACTGGCTCTTACTGGCTCCTAGGGCTTTGTTAGAATACAGGGAACGAGGGGAACGAGAGGGTTGGAAGAGAATGAGGGGAAAAGAAGGGAAGAAAGATGAACTCTCCTCTCTTTTCCCAGGCTCCTGTCCAGAGGGAGCTGTTTCTACGTTTTATCAGCACCCCCAGAATTATTTTTAAAAGGATTGTGGGAAAACATGGAAACAACATTAGTGGACGAGGAGAGAGAGCTGAAAATAGGCCGTGAATACTTAAACAGAGGTTAAATGGCGGTCGGCAGCTCGGCACTATGGTTTGCATCATTCACAACTACAGTTGCCAAATATCTCTAAATCGAGTGTATAGGACCTGTTTCAAATGATCCCCTTTACATAGCTACTTCATATTCACACTCGCTCTGGAATGGGAAAAATATCCTTTCTACTGTATTCAGCTAAGTTCAACTATGTTCTTTTACTATAAAATCATATCATAGAAAATAATGTCAGGGGACTTATATCTTGTCTGCTAGATGAACAAGCCTACAGCCCATAGCATGGCACATAGCCAGATAACATACGGTAGGCCAACTCATATCCTGTTCTTCTGAAATACATTTTCTTCATATCATAATGGTTCTCTCCACCTGCCTCAAATAAATAATGGATTTACTGTGGTGGTGTTTAATCAGTTGAGTTATTAGACTTTTAAGAAATGTAGATGTTCCAAATGTGCAGCTTGTTTGCGTGGAGGCCTGGAGATGCTAAACGTGTTTATGTTAATTAACGGTCAATTACTGTGAGACCGGCAGTCTTTAGCCTGACAATAACCGGCTGACACAAATTTCACGACCACCACAGACCTAGTGTAGACTTTGACTTGCCTCCAGAAACATAACACCGGAGTACGAAACGGACTAAAACGTCACAAAATGTTGTCATAATATATGCATAATATATGCCACCCATTTCCGGACTCGTCATCAGGATGTCTATGTCTATGTGTATTCTTCCTCTCTACTATCCCTCTACCTCATATCCCTCTGTCAATGGATGGATTTGCTGATGTACAGCGCCTTCGGAAAGAATTCAGACCCCTTGACTTTTTCCACATTTAGTTACTTTACGGCCTTTCCCAAAAATGTATTAAATAAAAAGATATGCCCTCAGCAATCTATACACAATACCCCATAATGACAAAGTGAAAACAGTTTTTTATTTTATTTTTTGCAAGTATACAAAAACTAACAGAAATATCTTTACATAAGTATTCAGACCCTTTGCTATGAGACTCTCAATTGAGCTCAGATGCATCCTGTTTCCATTGATCATCCACGAGCTGTTTCTACAACTTGATTAGAGTCCACCTGTGTTAAATTCAATTGATTGGACATGATTTGGAAAGGCACACACCTGTCTATATAAGGTCCCACAGTTGACAGTGCATGTCAGAGCAAAAACCAAGCCATGAGGTCAAAGGAATTGTCCGTAGAGCTCAGAGACAGGATTGTGTCGAGGCACAGATCTGGGGAAGGGTACCAAAACATTTCTGCAGCATTGAAGGTCCCCAAGAACACAGTGGCCTCCATCATTCTTAAATGGAAGAAGTTTAGAACCACCAAGACCCTTCCTAGAGCTGGCCGCCAGGCCAAACTGAGCAATCGAGGGAGACGGTCCTTGGTCAGGGAGGTGACAGAGAACGCAATGGTCACTCTGACAGAGCTCTAGAGTACCTCTGTGGAGATGGGAGAACCTTCCAGAAGGGCAACCATCTCTGCAGCACTCCACCAATCAGGCCTTTATGGTAGAATGGCCAGACGGAAGCCACTCCTCAGTAAAAGGCACATGACGGCCCGCTTGGAGTTTGCCAAAAGGCACCTAAAGACTCTCAGACCACGAGAAACAAGATTGAACTCTTTGGCCTCAATGCTAAGCGTCACTACTAGAGGAAACCTGGCACCATCCCTACGGTGAAGCATGGTGGTGGCAGAATCATGCTGAGGGGATGTTATTCAGTGGCAGGGACTGGGAGACTAGTCAGCATCGAGGGAATGATGAACATGGCAAAGTACAGAGAGATCCTTAATGAAAACCTGCTCCAGAGCGCTCAGGACCTCAGACTGGGGTGAAGGTTTACCTTCCAACAGGACAACGACCCTAAGCACACAGGCAAGACAACGGAGTGGCTTCGGGACAAGTCTCTTAATATCCTTGAGGCCCAGCCAGAGCCCGGACTTGAACCCGATCGAACATCTCTAAAGAGACCTGAAAATAGCTATGCCGCATCGTTCCCCATCCAACCTGACAGAGCTTGAGAGGATCTGCAGAGAAGAATGGGAGAAACTCCCCAAATACAGGTGTGCCAAGCTTGTAGCATCATACCCAAGAAGACTCGCGGCGGTAATTGCTGCCAAAGGTGCTTCAACAAAGTACTGAGTAAAGGATCTGAATACTTATGTAAATGTAATATTTCAGCTGTTTATTTTTAATAAATTAGCAAAAATGTCTGAACCTGTTTTTGCTTCGTCATTATGGGGGCATTGTGTGTAGATTGATGAGGGGAAAAAACTATGTAATAAATTGTAGATTAAGGCTGTAACCTAACAAAATGTGGAAAAAGTCAAGGGGCCTGAATGCTTTCACGAATGCACTGTTTTTGCAGAGACTGAGGGAATATGTAACAGATAGGTATATCTACTACACGAAATCTGACCTCCATTTCCACCCAATCCACTTTGAGACAAAAGAGCGGGTTCTTCATAACTATCTTTAAGAGCAGGTGTGTGTGTGTGTGTGTGTGTGTGTGTGTGTGTGTGTGTGTGCGTGTGTGTGCGTGTGTGTGTGTGTGTGTGTGTGTGTGTGTGTGTGTGTGTGTGTGTGTGTGTGTGTGTGTGTGTGTGTGTGTGTGTGTGTGTGTGTGTGTGCGCATAGCTATAGAAAGAGACTGGCGAGACCCAGAGAGCAGAATAGGAAAAGGTAAGAAAGCCTCTAAACTGTGTTGGCCTTGTCCATGTATTTTTAACTGTCTGTCTTTTTGGATCTGTGTGAATAACATGAATAATACATAGAGGGAGAGAAGGAATAGCCAATAAGTGTCAGAGTCTAATAGCCTTTGTGGCAGAGCAGGGCCCCACCGCAACCCCTCTTTCATCCATCCTCCTCTCCATTCCCGATCTCTCCATCCCTCCCTCCTTCACAGGCTACCTGGGGACCTGTGTGTGGCTGAAGACGTCAGTAAGCTTCAGGTTGGCTGGCGTCTCGCCGAAGTCGACTGGGCGAACCGAAGGATTGCGTTCGCATACTCCCTTAAAGGGACACCAAAAAACCATTCTTTTGGAATTGGTTTCAGTAGTCCATTGTTGACGCGGTCCCAAAATGTTTTGCGTGTCACCAATCATGTGTTCAACACATGGAACTTTCAAAATACAGAGATCATCCCTGTATGATGCATTTTGCATACCAAAGGTTTTTGGTGCAGTTTTTTTTTCAATGGAAAAAAATGTGCATGACAACGAGTCGTCTCTCGTTGAATGACAACAAGGACTATTGAAGAATCCCTACCGTCGACCAATCACTGACGGAAGGGGCGTAGACTAGAGCTGTTGCGGGACCGCATTACCGACCACACCAGCAGTCATGAAGTCATGACCGCAGTAAAATTCTACGTGAATGTAATCTCCTATGCACTCTGGACACGTGTTAGTAGCACCCAACTCACTAATCATCAGGTCCCGAATGGCATGGTACTCAGGACTCTATTATCCCTCTTATCACTCTGACATCAATGCAAATTCAATAAAAAAATGACACCAAACACTTCTCATCAAAACAGTATGTGCTTTTGAAACTCGCCACACTGTGATGATCGACTGTGGATGTCATTGTGGATGTTGTTTCAAAGCCTAGCACAGCGAAATGGAAAGGCATTCTAAGGTGATGATTAATTCAAACCCCCATATGCATATTAGAGCTTATGCATATGCGTAGGCCTATATATGAGCCCAATATAATGTGCCATTATACAATATTCCTTTCTCCATTGTGCAGAGAGCGGGGCTGTCAACAGTTTAATGAAATATGTTTTATTGTGAAAACCTTATTATAGATGTTCCCGTACAGATTGCACTTGGTTTCCCAAATGAAGCACTGGGTAGCTGCAGGACCAGGGTTGGACAGCCCCTTGGCATACATAGTTTGGGCGGAATGCCACCTGTTGCACAGCCAGATAACTGGAGTAGCCTACCTGACATGAGTGAAACCAACTGGCAGGGTAAGTGGCCTCCATTCGCTATTCGAGTGCATACGGATGAACTGTCTTTTTCCTCTGCCCCTGTTCTTGCCCGTTTTTTTAATGGGCCATTTCTAAATCAAAACTGATTTGACATATTAGTAAAGACGAGATTGAATTGAGAATAGTTTGACGGGTGAAAATATGGTCACTTGATGAGAGAACAGTGTGTGCAAGCCTGAGGCCAAGGAACAGAGTGTGAATTGGAAGTGGCTATGTTGAGCGTAAAAGTGATCATTTGAAACAGGTTGACTTTAAAATTTTTTTTTTAGATGTGCGCATCTGCAGCTTGTATGCGTGGAGGCCTGGAGATGCTAAACGTGTTTACGTTAATTAACGGTCAATTACCGTGCGACCGGCAGTCTTTAGCCTGACAAAGACCGGCTGACACACATTTCATGACCGCCACAGCCCTAGTGTAGACTTTGGCTTGCCTCCGGAATTTTGTTTTTGTGAGCCTGAACAGCTGGAAAAATCACTCACAGAAGTCCAAAACGAACAGAAGCAACACAAAATGTTGTCATAATATAGGCACACTCTTCGAAACTGTATCGGTTGGGAAGCATGTGGACACCTCAAGATGACATCACCAAAGACCAGGGTACCCACAGGCAGGGAAGGAGAGACGGGGATGGAGGGAGAGAGGGGGGAGAGGTAGAGCGAGAGGAAAGGAAGGAGTTTACTGGTCTCAGATCTCTATAATTTGTCTTGTAGCGTGACAGCCACCCTCTGATTGCCATTATGAAGTGACAGAGAGAGGGAGCGAGAGAGTGAGTTTTTGTGTATGTGTGTCCACAGAAAATTGGCCAGTGTTACCTCGTGTTGATTTTTCAAGTGTAACATTTCTAGTGTTGATTCAGGTGTTAAATTAACTCTGTAAGTATTAAAATAACACTCATTGGGTGGAAAAGAATCCAGGTGTTGGTGTTAATAACCAGTGTTTACCCCAAACCACGCTCATCATTATCGTTTTCCCAGCATACTGTATTGCAGGTAGATCTTTTTTTGAATTGTTTGTTTCAATATCTCTGTGTGGCATGTACATTGATTGACTAAATAATCTTATACTCAAATATCAATAATATACATTTTTCAATGGAAATGGATGCTCCGGTTTAGATGGTTTTAGACGGAGGTAGTATGTGTTTTATTTCTTCCTCTCGATCATCGCTCTATCACACGTCCTTTTGTCAGTGGATTGACTGTTTTACATGTCGAGACTGAGGGTGTGCGTAACAGACGGGTGTACCCACGACAAGAAACCTGACCTCCCTTTCTGCTCAACCTACTGTTGAGACAAAAGATAGTTATGAAGAATCCTACCTTTTTAAGAGCAGGGCTGTGCGTGTGCGTAGCTATAGAGAGAGACCGGTGAGACCCAGAGAGCAGAATAATAAAAGGTAAGGAAGCCTTTAAACTGCTGTGGCCTTCGGACCTGTGTGTGACGAAGGCTGACATCACCAAAGACCAGGGCGCCCTCAGGAAGGGAGGGAGAGATAGGGATGTGCGGGAGGGGAGCAAGAGAAAGAGAAAGAGAGAGAGGTAAAGAGAGAGGAGTTTACTGGCCTCAAATCTCTATAATTTGTCCTGTGGCATGACGGCCACCCTCTGATTTTCAGTATAAAGTGAGAGAGGAGCGAGAGAGAGAGAGAGCGAGACAGAGAGTGAGAGAGAGAGAGAGGGGGGGTGGGAGAGAGTGTGTGTGTGTGTGTGTATGTGCGTATAAGAAGGAGTATGGCACTGCAGTGCTAATCAATAGCTGCTCTCAGCCCTCCCTCTCTCCCCTCCCCTCCCCTCCCCTCCCCTCCCCTCCCCTCCCCTCCCCTCCCCTCCCCTCCCCTCCCCTCCCCTCCCCTCCCCCCCCTCCCCCATGGGGAAGGAGTGTATTTGCCTGAATAATTGGTGCTGTGCCTCTCCAGCCTCTGAAGTTTCCCACTTTTTCACCGACTAGCAAGACTCCAGGTAGAAATTGCTCTCACATCAAGGCCTAGATCTTAACTTGTTAACTGATGAAATACAGAACACTTGGTCTGCATGTGGGACCATTTTCATGCGTTTTTGGCCACGAACAGTGCTATGACATTCACATCTCAAATTGAATGAATTGAACCACCCCCCCCCCAACAGGTGCCCAGAAGTGTGATATCATGGCCCTTTGATCTCTCCAGCAGAGGGCCTGATGGGTAGCAGAGGGTGAAATCTCTCCTCTCTCCTCACTCTCTAATCTCCATCCCTTCATCTCTCTCATGGCATAGGGGAGAGCAGGAGAAAGGGGAGAGGAGATGTAGGTGCAAACCCTTAAATTCAGCAGCACCTCTCAGGAGTTAGGCTACACATGGGAGCCAACTGTTTCCAATCATTTCATTCATTGTGCCAGAAATGGAATGCTATTCCCTTCAGAAGCTAGTTAAATATCTGGGTCATACCCTGGACTTCCTGTTGTGAATGATTTAAGTTGATTTGATTCGATGTTGAAATGCATACTGATAGTTTGGTTATCGGTATAGCAGCACTGTTTATGTTTTTTCTGTGAACGTTATTAAATGTGAATCGTGTCAAATCAAATCAAATTGCATTTGTCACATACACCCGAAAACAACGGGTATCTACATTACTCGGAAACGCTTCTGAGCCCTTCCCAATGATGCAGAGTATTAAAAGAAAATCCCAATTATACACAAGGATGATGCTATATGCAGGGACTACCAGTACCATATCAATGTCACGTAATCAAATAGTCCAGATGGTTATATTTCTGTTCCTGTTGTGACACCTCTCCTGTGTGTAAAACATCCTCACTTTGGTCTCAGAACAGCACCGGCTACAAATTTGATTGAAAAATGAACTACCAAGAGACCACTTAGCCCTTCCATAAGGGACTAATCTAATGAATTATCAGTTTCACGCTGTTAGCCACACACACACACACACACAGTCTTGTACAGCTAACCTTGTGGGGACACACAGTTCAGTCCTATTCAATCTCCTATTTTCCCTGAACCCTAAACCTAACTGTAACCCATACTCTTACCCTAACCCTAAACTTAATCTTAGCTCCTAACCCTAAAACTAACCCTAACTCCCAACACTTAATGTAATTCTAACACTGATTCTAACCCTAAACCCCATAGAAATAGTATTTGACCTCGTGGGGACTAACAAAATGTCCCTAGTTGGTCAAAATGTTGTTTGTTTACTATTCTTATGGGACTGCTGGTCCCCAAAAGAATAGTCACGCACGCACACACACACACACACACACACACATGTATGTACAGAGGTTAGGTAAAACGCATTCTTTATTATATGTATGGCCTTATTTGAACCGAATCTGCACACAAACTCACCCACTCGGAGGGCAGAAAGCATCCCTTTCTGTATCCTCTCACAGCTCCCCTGCCTCTGCCAAGTGCCACTTCAACGATGGAATTATTTTTAATAGGCTACTTTAGGTGTCATATATAATTACCTGCAGGCCATTTCTACCCCACCTGCCACTGCATTAGCAATTTATTTAGTTGAAAAAGTCAACTGTTCATAAATCAAGCCGCCCCTAAATCTACATCTTTTCAAGCCAGGGAGTGAATATATAGGAGTGAATATATAAATATAATAATCTAGACTTTTAGTTTTCTGTTTGTGCCTGTCACTTGTGGCAGTAAAAAAAAATTCTCTCTTATTCACTTTGGTTGTGTCCCAAATGGAACCGTATCCCCTACGCAGAGCCCTGTGGGACGTGGTCAAAAGTAGTCCACTATATAGGGAATAGGGTGCCATTTGGGTTGAAGCCTTTCGCTCTGAGTGGAGAGGGAATCTAGCTATTAATCCTGGGTAAATGGAACGACTGAGATCCATAACAATATTAAACACGCTCAATTAAACACATACAGAGCGGCGAGGCAGACAAACCTCGTTAGTACAACCAACACCACGCCCATGTAATGAACTACATTCCACCACCAAATGGCCATCTCATTAGATACATACCGTTAGCCTGGTCCCAGATCTGTTTCTGCTCTTACCAACTCTATTGCACATTGTTAAGCCAAACATGACACTGATCGGTGGTGAACCCTGACTATTGGATCTAGGCCTTCAGAGGGACCATACATCTTCCAATACATTGTATCAAACTGAAAAATCCAGAAAATAACAGCGCATATAGCATCACTTAATGCTGCCGACATTATATTTTCTTGTAGTCGGACCGTTCTAGTTCTTGTGAAGGAGGAGCGATGCTTTTTGATGACATTATGAATGGATCAAACAAGCCTGGCTGTGCTTTGGGCTGCAGCACACACAGAACCGGCATGGACACACATCATAAAATAATGCCAACAGCAAAGCAAAAAGCACACTGTTCACACAACCTAATGGTAACCTAACACCACTATCACCAATAGCGACAACAACAGTGTCACATCAAAGGGGACAGGCTCGTGGTGCTGAAAGGACAGCGACCGTATCACCTGTGCACTCCATCATGGCGCTGAAGGAGAGCCAATGTTGGTCAAAACACACAGACACAGCTGATAGACAGAAGACTGCAGTCACACACAGCATCAAATCATGCTTATAGAATAAGCAGCCCATTCACTCCAGTAGGAACCATGCAAAAGCACAACCATTTCCGAAATGAACAAACCAGCTATTACTTCCCAGTGCAAATACATTTGATCATGTTTATCACACTAACACGCGATCGAAAGTTTAAATGCAGCAATGTCTCACTGTTATTATTTTCAAAGAGACGCAAGCGAGCTGCAACAAAAGACAAAGCCACAGCAGATGATGATGATTTGTGAACAAAGTTTGAAAGAAGTTTGAAAGTTCATCTTGAAAAGAGTGATGCTAAAAAATGTGCAGCAACTTCCACCTTGAAGTTGTTAAAAGCTGCTGCATCCGCCATCGCCATTGTCATACTGCCACAACACAGGCTGGCTAACATTGTCACACTGCCACAACACAGGCTGGCTAACATTGTCATACTGCCACAACACAAGCTGGCTAACATTGTCACACTGCCACAACACAAGCTGGCTAACATTGTCATACTGCCACAACACAGGCTGGCTAACATTGTCATACTGCCACAACACAAGCTGGCTAACATTGTCATACTGCCACAACACAGGCTGGCTAACACTGTCACACTGCCACAACACAGGCTGGCTAACATTGTCATACTGCCACAACACAGGCTGGCTAACACTGTCACACTGCCACAACACAGGCTGGCTAACATTGTCATACTGCCACAACACAGGCTGGCTAACACTGTCACACTGCCACAACACAGGCTGGCTAACATTGTCACACTGCCACAACACAGGCTGGCTAACATTGTCACACTGCCACAACACAGGCTGGCTAACATTGTCACACTGCCACAACACAGGCTGGCTAACATTGTCACACTGCCACAACACAGGCTGGCTAACATTGTCACACTGCCACAACACAGGCTGGCTAACATTGTCACACTGCCACAACACAGGCTGGCTAACATTGTCATACTGCCACAACACAAGCTGGCTAACATTGTCACACTGCCACAACACAAGCTGGCTAACATTGTCATACTGCCACAACACAGGCTGGCTAACATTGTCACACTGCCACAACACAAGCTGGCTAACATTGTCATACTGCCACAACACAGGCTGGCTAACATTGTCACACTGCCACAACACAGGCTGGCTAACATTGTCATACTGCCACAACACAAGCTGGCTAACATTGTCACACTGCCACAACACAGGCTGGCTAACATTGTCACACTGCCACAACACAAGCTGGCTAACATTGTCACACTGCCACAACACAAGCTGGCTAACATTGTCACACTGCCACAACACAAGCTGGCTAACATTGTCACACTGCCACAACACAAGCTGGCTAATATTGTCACACTGCCACAACACAAGCTGGCTAATATTGTCACACTGCCACAACACAAGCTGGCTAACATTGTCACACTGCCACAACACAAGCTGGCTAACATTGTCACACTGCCACAACACAAGCTGGCCTAACATTGTCACACTGCCACAACACAAGCTGGCTAACATTGTCCCACTGCCACAACACAAGCTGGCTAACATTGTCACACTGCCACAACACAGGCTGGCTAACATTGTCACAGTGCCACAACACAGGCTGGCTAACATTGTCACACTACCACAACACAGGCTGGCTAACATTGTCACACTGCCACAACACAGGCTGGCTAACATTGTCACACTGCCACAACACAAGCTGGCTAACATTGTCACACTGCCACAACACAAGCTGGCTAACATTGTCACATTGCCATAACACAAGCTGGCTAACATTGTCACACTACCACAACACAAACTAGCTAACATTGTCACTCTAGCTAACTTTACTAGCGTAGCGCCTCGATCACCCAACAGCATCATTGCTTTTTGGTACACCAGAAGTACATTAATTTCCAATCGAAGGCTGCGTTTGCCTTGCAGCATTGCGTCGCAGAGGCAGTTGCAGTGCGTTCTGTGTGGCGCACGCGTTGGATTCATTGAATGTGTACATCAAATTGTATACGTAGATGGCTTTGACACAAATGGTAGCAGAATGTGAATGTTGAACTTTCGTTGCACACATATTCAGATGATGTTGCGTACCATTTTGCACAAAGTAGCTGTACGCGTGCTCGAGGCATTAGCGTAGAGAAATTACTGCTTGCGCCACTGATTAATCTACTGATTATGTTTTCTTGCGGTATAAGTAGGGGTAGAAGGAAGGCCTACCCATCACATTGCTAGTCTAAATGTGATTGGTTCATTCCACTGTCACTCCAAGATTCTGCTGAACGGCAGAGGCCTTCTGTACAGCTTCTGAAGGCCTAGCTAATGGCTGGCTGAGCTCGATTTCTCTTCCCAGAGATCACCAACTAAAATCCTGATTGGATATTTTTTTATTTTCAGTATTAACTCTTCTCTTTCCAACACAACTGAAGAGAAATCAGAAGATCATTACAATTCTTTAAAAGATGAAGTAGGAGTTAAAACAACATTATTTTATTTTGTCTCTGAAGGCCTAGAAGCCTCTCATGGTTCCCCACTGACTATGATTGACAAGGAGTTGGCATGATATCACAAGCAGACTGGCACTCAGGCTACCATGTAATATTATCTTTTAACATACTGTAATCCCTTTTCTTATTTCAGTTCTTGTCTATATCCCTAAGTCATCATCTCAGTTGTTATCTTTATTTCTGGCAACCCATTTGATTTATACAGATCCACAACACATTTGCAATCTCAGCTGAGATGTACAGTGGGGTTGGAAATGATTGACAACCTTGATAAAAATGAGCAATAATGACTGTATAAAATGCATAATTCAAATAATGAAATGTATTGTATGCAATTTAAAAATATATATATATCCACTTTATTATTTTTAATAACGTGGATATATTGCTCCGAGAAAGAGATTTCGTTTAACAAGTAATTCTTATATTTATTTTCAAAAAGGTAGGGGTATAAATCATTGACACCCCGAAATATTATTTTAAATGTAGTAGTCAAAAGTTTAGTATTTGGTCCCATATTCCTAGCACACAATGACTACATCAAGTTTGTGACAAACTGGCTGGATGCATTTGGTCGTGTTTCAAATTATTTTGTGCCCAATAGAAATGAATGGTAAATAATGTATCGTGTCATTTTGGAATCACTTTTATTTTAAATAAGAATAGAATATGTTTCTAAACACTTCTGCATTAATGTGGCTGTTACCATGGTTCTGGATCATTCTGAATGAACTGTGAATAATGATGAGTGAGTAACGTACAGATGATGGGCCAAAGGTCATACCTCCAAGACATGCCAAGGTTAGCATGTCTTGGGGGTATGACCTTTGACCCTTTGTAACTTTCTCACTCCTCATTATTCACTATATCTCAACATTTGAAATATTTATTCTAATTAGTCATTATTGCTAATCTTTATCAAGGGTGTCAATCATTTCTGACCCTATTGTAAATGAGAAGGTTTAAGTCCGGATTGGTCTTGTGTGAATGTGCTTTTGGAGAGGCATGGAACCGCACTCAGAGTATAACACAGCTGTATCTACAACTTGCTCTCAATAGGATGCGTTCTCACCCCAATAATAAAAGAAAATGCGCTGAGATAGAGTCTCCAATTACTCTCGGAGAGACCTCTGAGAAAAGCAAGGCTTTGATAAACACGACTAGTGTTTTTAATGTTGTGATGGTGTTTTAGGAGGTGAAGCTATTGCAAGGAAGCAGACTCTTAGGGTCTCGAGATGCCTTAGTCGACGAGTATTATTTGTCATGCTCCAACGTTCTGTCACGCTCCCAGGGACAGACCATTTCCTTATTTCCAAACAGACTGGCTGTATTTCTTGTGCTAGCTAGCTTGAAATTGAAATAAACACCATTAAAACGATATATCCAAACTTCTGACGATGTGGTTAAATAGTTATTATGAGAGAGTTGGGCCTAATGAGATATAAAAAGTCTACAGCTCTGTTGGCAGGTGTAAAATGTTTTTCTGTCAGTTACTGTGGTCTGATGGTCTGATGACTGGCTGCTGAAGTTCATAGTAGGACACAAGGAGTCTGGCAGGGGAGGCCGCTGAAGGGAGAACGGCTCATAATAATGGCCGGGATGGAGGCAATGGAATGGCATAAAACATTTGGAAACTACAGTGGCGCAAAAAAGTATTTAGTAAGCCACCAATTGTGCAAGTTCTCCCACTTAAAAAGAGGTGAGAGAGGCCTGTAATTTTCATCATAGGTACACTTCAACTATGACAGACAAAATGATTTTTTTTCTCCAGAAAATCACATTGTAGGATGTTTAAGACCAAAGAGCTGTCAAAGGACACCAGAAACAAAATTGTAGACCTGCACCAGGCTGGGAAGACTGAATCTGCAATAGGTAAGCAGCTTGGTTTGAAGAAATCAACCTTGGGAGCAATTATTAGGAAATGGAAGACATACTGTACAAGACCACTGATAATCTCCCTCGATCTGGGGCTCCACGCAAGATCTCACCCCGTGGGGTCAAAATGATCACAAGAACGGTGAGCAAAAATCTCAGAACCACACGGGGGGACCTAGTGAATGACCTGCAGAGAGCTGGGACCAAAGTAACAAAGCCTACCATCAGTAACACACTACGCCGCCAGGGACTCAAATCCTGCAGTGCCAGACATGTCCCCCTGCTTAAACCAGTACATGTCCAGGCCCGTCTGAAGTTTGCTAGAGAGCATTTGGATGATCCAGAAGAAGATTGGGAGAATGTCATATGGTCAGATGAAACCAAAATATAACTTTTTGGTAAAAACTAAACTCGTTGTGTTTGGAGGACAAAGAATGCTGAGTTGCATCCAAAGAACACCATACCTACTGTGAAGTATGGGGGTGGAAACATCATGCTTTGGGGCTGTTTTTCTGCAAAGGGACCAGGACGACTGATCCGTGTGAAGGAAAGAATGAATGGGGCCATGTATTGTGAGATTTTGAGTGAAAACCTCCTTCCATCAGCAAGGGAATTGAAGATGAAACGTAACTGGGTCTTTCAGCATGACAATGCTTCGTAAGAAGCATTTCAAGGTCCTGGAGTGGCCTAGCCAGTCTCCAGATCTCAACCCCATAGAAAATCTTTGGAGGGAGTTGAAAGTCCGTGTTGCCCAGCAACAGCCCCAAAACATCACTACGCTAGAGGAGAATGACATTGAGGAATGGGCCAAAATACCAGCAACAGTGTGTGAAAACCTTATGAAGACTTACAGAAAACGTTTGACCTCTGTCTTTGCCAACAAAGGGTATATAACAAAGTATTGAGATAAACTTTTGTTATTGACCAAATACTTATTTTCCACCATAATTTGTAAATAAATTCATAAAAAATCCTACAATGTGATTTTCTGGATTTTTTTTTCTCATTTTGTTTAACATAGTTGAAGTGTACCTATGATGAAAATTACAGGTCTCTATCATCTTTTTAAGAGGGAGAACTTGCACAATTGGTGTCTGACTAAATACTTTTTTGCCCCACTGTATGTGTTTGATGGATTTGATACCCTTCCACGGATTCCGTTCCAGTCGTCACCACGAGCCTGTCCTGCCAAACGAAGGTGCCACCAATCTCCCCGGAGGAGTCCACTGTCGGTGGAATCAACAGGAGAAGATGACGCAAGAGCTGGCTTCTATAGGCCTACACCAGTGAAAAACCATCACAGTAAATATGTTATTGTTGTTAAAGGACTGTGTGTTCTCCCCCTCTCATTGACATCAGGCTGTGCTTCAGCATGCTGGTGTGTGTGTGTGTGTGTGTGTGTGTGTGTGTGTGTGTGTGTGTGTGTGTGTGTGTGTGTGTGTGTGTGTGTGTGTGTGTGTGTGTGTGTGTGTGTGTGTGTGTGTGTGTAACTAATATGTGTAGAACTGCATAACTGCTGTAACTGTTAAAGAGAAGCTATGCCAGTCTCAAGGCTGTGTACAACCACCTGGTGCTAATGGACACACACATTACTCTGAGTGCCTTCGCTTGAATAGTTGCACATAGATGCACATGCTAATTATGCACATTGAGACATTGCAGTGACTCATGTCAACCACCAGCGAACAATGTGTGTGTGTGTGTGAGAGCAGTGTGTCTTTGTGTGTGTCTGGTCGTGCGGGTGATACGGTGAGATGCCGCAGCGGTGTAACTCTTCCCATTTCCATAATGGCACCTCCCTGCTGAGAAACTGTCCCATCTCACGCATGCACACACACCATAGGTCAGTGGTGTGTGATGATTGTAGCCCTGGGTGAGTGGTGTGTGGTGTGACCTCCCTGTGTTGTCGTTCTGGGGTTATGAGTACACACACACACCTTCATCCCTGTCGCCCTCTTTCAGTGTTTCTTGATGGGGTGATGTTTTGTCGACCGTACTCCACGAGTGGAGGGTTGACTCCAGATTGCTACACCAAAAGGGGTTGGCGGCACCTTAACTGGGGAGGATGGGCTTGTGGTAAGGATTTGAGTGGCATTAGTGGAATGGTATCAATTACACCAATCACATGATTTCTACTCCATTCCTCCCCTCAGCGGTCTCCTGAGTGCTGCTTCACAGAACATGACTGTGTCCATGGCACCTGGATGGGACTGAGCAAAGGCATAGATATGTCAACAAGAACCCAAGTATCCCTGACTGTGTGTGTGCAGTCCCCACTAGGAGAGAGAGAGAGAGAGAGAGAGAGAGAGAGAGAGAGAGAGAGAGAGAGAGAGAGAGAGAGAGAGAGAGAGAGAGAGAGAGATGAGTTGTTCTGTGGATATGGAAGTTCTCGTGCTGTTAGGTTAGATATGCTGATGTCTCTGACTGTGGTCTCAGCTGAGGTGGCAGCTTGTGGAGAAATGAAAAACAAAATGTACTTTGTGTACATGTCTGCTACCCATCTACCTACGCACCTCTCCTGCTCTCTCACACTGTTCACACATATCTCTGCGAAAACCATGCTGCCACAGTAGAAAAACAACATCTCTCTCAACCTCTCTGTAGGCAGGTTTCCATTGACCCAGGTTTATTCCACAAAAACTATTTAGCAGAAAAAAAGAAAAGGAAACATGGAAACGGCAGAAATGGGAGAAATGTTCCAAAGATCGACAACATCTGTATCTCTTCGACAGGATGGATTTGTCTTTTGTCTATAACTTTCTTTATTGCAAACGAATGATGACGGAGACGGCGTTTCTTAGGATAAATGATCATTGCCGAATAGTTTCGAAGTCTTGTTTTTTCCCCCCCACTATAAAACGTGTTTCTTTGCAGGACATCAATTGCTCTGACTTTCGAGAATGCTTGAATTCCTTTGCCTTTGCTTTTCTGTCTGGCCGGATGCAAGTTTCACCATCCTGACGGAGGCCTTGATACGTAAAAGCCTAATAAAGAGCAGTGATACTATCAACAGCAGTTTGCGGGTTTCCTTCTTATTTACCCAGATCTATCAGAGAGACAGCTTCACCACGGCATGGACTATGGTGATATGTTGGCACATGAGAATTGTCCGAATATGGCAAATATTAGTCCGTTCTTGCATTCTATCTACACTGGCTTTCGCAGGACACCTGAGACATGAAACAGGGCATGCACACTCTTAGAAAATGTGATATTTTATAACATGTTCCTTTTAACACAATCACTGTGTTGGCACAACATGATTTGTGTACATTTTTCAACGCGTGTGTCAATTCCTGTCATTAATGTGTTAAAGGCTGAAAACCACACAACACACTCTTTTTGGCCACCACTACATGTCACTCCAGTTCATCTTTTCTATTGTTATTGTCAACACATGTTAAGGTTGAGCACTGATACTTTTGTAGTGCATGAGTTCCTTCAGTGCCTATGCATATCCCAATGTTGGGCTTGTTAGCGTTTCTAATTTTCTTTAGGACAATGTTATTCATTGCTCCGAATAGGCCATGCCTTTTGATTACCCAAACAGTGGTTCATTGAACCATCGGTTGGGTTTTTATTCACTTTTGTACTGGGTTGACCCAGAAGATGGGTCTTTTTGTAATGTAATCCATAGGTTATTTTCAGGAGGCATGGCCTGTTGGGGCATTGGCTTTCAGTTAGGTATTTCCTCTTCATCATGTTATGTTTGTACACTAAAAGTGAAAATCTCCTTTCAAGACTTTGGCACATCACATATTTAAATATACAATTAATAATACTATTAGTTAAAATACTGTAAAGTGGTAACTATCTCAACGTTAGGATCCACATAGGCACTTTAGGAACTGAACTTGTGTAAGCCTCAACATGTGTTTACTGCAACAGAAAAGAAGAACTGGAATGACATTTACTCTCACAGGTGGCCAAAATGAACTATCTAAAACCCACACCTCTACTAAGCCATGCCTCCAGTCTTCTGTTCTGACCCGTTGGAAAATAGCTCAATAACCCAACTAAGTCACCCAACTGGCTGGGTCAAAAAGAACCCAATCTGTGTTCTGTCCACTATTTACCCAGCGCTGGGTTGTTTTTTAACCCAGCATTTCTTTTGAGTGTAGCGGGCAATCTGTTACTCTCTCTCTCTATCTTTCTCTCACTTAAAAAAATGCTTTGTTGTTTATTTGACCAAACTGCTGGGTTGCAGGTGTTTGGTCACTTTGTTGGGTTCTTTTCTTTAAAAACGCTGGGTTATTGATGCTGGGTGCTGGGTTATTGGTGCTGGTTTATTGAGATATGACCCATCGGGTCAGATCAGAAGACTGGAGGGGTAGTTTATTAGGGGCGTGGCTTTCAGATATTTATTTTTATCCACCCATGAGAGTAAATGTCATTCCTGTTCATCTGTTCTGTTGCATAGTTAATACATATTGAGATTGAGAATGTACATTTTTTGTAGCGTCACTGTTGCCTACATAAGTTTATGAGTTCTTTAAATTACAAAATTATTAAAGTTATTACATACAGCTACTGTTAATGTGATTCAGCTCTTTAGGGGTTTAACAACTGTCTCTGGATCAGTGACCAACTGCTGTCAGTGCTCTAATTCTAGCAGAGCAGACACGGACGGCTGATCTAAAAACCTGTCCTGCTGTCTCTGCTCTGCTCTGCTTTGTTGACACTGCAGGGTATATAGAGAACCAAACCCACAGAAATAGTCTTTCATCCTGTTGGTATATGCACAGCTAGAGGAGCAGACTCTAACTGCAGTCTGAGCGAGGGAAAGACTTCAACTCATCGGTGACTGTTCCCTCAGAGACTTATTGGGATGGATATTCACTCTTCAAATAGGGTGGTCGCAACATAGGTTGGGGTTTGGGACAAAAGTAGTGCACTATATGGACTGTGGATGCAGGGCCGGTTCCAGGCATAAGCGACATAAGCGGCTGTTTAGGGGCCTTCATTTTTTTTAGGAACTCAGTCGGGGTCTCAAATTACTATGGAGAGTACGACTAGTGGAATAGACAAGATGCAATTTAGAAATTTGTTTGTGAATCAGCCGTTTGTCTCTTTATTATGTCAGTGACTGACAGTCACTCAATTAGCCATGTCAGCTAACAATTATTTGTGGATTGAATGGTGCTGCTCTGATCTCATCACTGCTGTGTCATAGCTGGTATGGCCTGTAGGTGTGTTTTAGTCTTAGGCTGTGGTAATATGTGTACACATTAAGAGGATGGGTGGATTACAGACCAGTATCCCTTCTTTCTTTTCTCTCCAAAACTCTTGAACGTGCCGTCCTTGGCCAGCTCTCCCGCTATCTCTCTCTGAATGACCTTCTTGATCCAAATCAGTCAGGTTTCAAGACTAGTCATTCAACTGAGACTGCTCTCCTCTGTATCACGGAGGCGCTCCGCACTGCTAAAGCTAACTCTCTCTCCTCTGCTCTCATCCTTCTAGATCTATCGGCTGCCTTCGATACTGTGAACCATCAGATCCTCCTCTCCACCCTCTCCGAGTTGGGCATCTCCGGCGCGGCCCACGCTTGGATTGCGTCCTACCTGACAGGTCGCTCCTACCAGGTGGCGTGGCGAGAATCTGTCTCCTCACCACGCGCTCTCACCACTGGTGTCCCCCAGGGCTCTGTTCTTGGCCCTCTCCTATTCTCGCTATACACCAAGTCACTTGGCTCTGTCATAACCTCACATGGTCTCTCTTATCATTGCTATGCAGACGACACACAATTAATCTTCTCCTTTCCCCCTTCTGATGACCAGGTGGCGAATCGCATCTCTGCATGTCTGGCAGACATATCAGTGTGGATGACGGATCACCACCTCAAGCTGAACCTCGGCAAGACGGAGCTGCTCTTCCTCCCGGGGAAGGACTGCCCGTTCCATGATCTCGCCATCACGGTTGACAACTCCATTGTGTCCTCCTCCCAGAGCGCCAAGAACCTTGGCGTGATCCTGGACAACACCCTGTCGTTCTCAACTAACATCAAGGCGGTGGCCCGTTCCTGTAGGTTCATGCTCTACAACATCCGCAGAGTACGACCCTGCCTCACACAGGAAGCGGCGCAGGTCCTAATCCAGGCACTTGTCATCTCCCGTCTGGATTACTGCAACTCGCTGTTGGCTGGGCTCCCTGCCTGTGCCATTAAACCCCTTCAACTCATCCAGAACGCCGCAGCCCGTCTGGTGTTCAACCTTCCCAAGTTCTCTCACGTCACCCCGCTCCTCCGTTCTCTCCACTGGCTTCCAGTTGAAGCTCGCATCCGCTACAAGACCATGGTGCTTGCCTACGGAGCTGTGAGGGGAACGGCACCTCAGTACCTCCAGGCTCTGATCAGGCCCTACACCCAAACAAGGGCACTGCGTTCATCCACCTCTGGCCTGCTCGCCTCCCTACCACTGAGGAAGTACAGCTCCCGCTCAGCCCAGTCAAAACTGTTCGCTGCCCTGGCCCCCCAATGGTGGAACAAACTCCCTCACGACGCCAGGACAGCGGAGTCAATCACCACCTTCCGGAGACACCTGAAACCCCACCTCTTTAAGGAATACCTAGGATAGGTTAAGTAATCCCTCTCACCCCACCCCCCCTAAGTTTTAGATGCACTATTGTAAAGTGACTGTTCCACTGGATCTGGATGTCATAAGGTGAATGCACCAATTTGTAAGTCGCTCTGGATAAGAGCGTCTGCTAAATGACTTAAATGTAAATGTAAATGTATAGTACTGTACTTTTCACCACAAACCAGAACTACACACACACACACACACACACACACACACACACACACACACACACACACACACACACACACACACACACACACACACACACACACACACACACACACACACACACACACACACACACACACACACACACACCGAGCTTCTTGGGGGCATCATTCTATGTCTTCACAGGAAGTGCCTCTTGGCGATGTCAACGTGAAGGTAACATCCTCCGCTGCTCACCACAAACCCATCCACCCCTCCTTCCTTCCTCCTCTCCATCCCACTGCGTGCCACGGCTCTCTTCTCCTCCGTCGTCTGCACCCCTCCTTCCTTCCTTCCTCCTCTCCATCCCACTGCGCGCCACGGCTCTCTTCTCCTCCGTCGTCTGCACCCCTCCTTCCTTCCTTCCTTCCTTCCTCCTCTCCATCCCACTGCGCGCCACGGCTCTCTTCTCCTCCGTCGTCTGCACCCCTCTTTCCTTCCTTCCTTTCTCCTCTCCATCCCACTGCGCGCCACGGCTCTCTTCTCCTCCGTCGTCTGCACCCTTCCTTCCTTCCTTCCTTCCTTCCTTCCTTCCTTCCTTCCTTCCTTCCTTCCTTCCTTCCTTCCTTCCTTCCTTCCTTCCTCCTCTCCATCCCACTGCGCGCCACGGCTCTCTTCTCCTCCGTCGTCTGCAACCCTCCTTCCTTCCTTCCTTCCTTCCTTCCTCCTCTCCATCCCACTGCGCGCCACGGCTCTCTTCTCCTCCGTCGTCTGCACCCCTCCTTCCTTCCTTCCTTCCTCCTCTCCATCCCACTGCGCGCCACGGCTCTCTTCTCCTCCGTCGTCTGCAACCCTCCTTCCTTCCTTCCTTCCTTCCTTCCTTCCTTCCTTCCTTCCTTCCTTCCTTCCTTCCTTCCTTCCTTCCTTCCTTCCTTCCTTCCTTCCTTCCTTCCTTCCTTCCTTCCTTCCTTCCTTCCTTCCTTCCTTCCTTCCTTCCTTCCTTCCTCCTCTCCATCCCACTGCGCGCCACGGCTCTCTTCTCCTCCGTCGTCTGCACCCCTCTTTCCTTCCTTCCTTCCTCCTCTCCATCCCACTGCGCTCCACGGCTCTCTTCTCCTCCGTCGTCTGCACCCCTCTTTCCTTCCTTCCTTCCTCCTCTCCATCCCACTGCGCTCCACGGCTCTCTTCTCCTCCGTCGTCTGCACCCCTCCTTCCTTCCTTCCTTCCTTCCTCCTCTCCATCCCACTGCGCTCCACGGCTCTCTTCTCCTCCGTCGTCTGCACCCCTCCTTCCTTCCTTCCTTCCTCCTCTCCATCCCACTGCGCTCCACGGCTCTCTTCTCCTCCGTCGTCTGCACTCCTCCTTTCCTCCCTTCATCTCTCCCTAATTGCGTCATGGTTATCTCCTTCACTCTATCCCTCCATCATTCAATCCCAAAGTGCAACCTCTCACTCCATCCTGAGTAGTACGGTGTGGTTCTCCTCTCGTCTTCCTCCCCCTCCTCTCTTCCCTCCCTCCTTCCTTCTGCGGTGTTCCTCAGAGCGTGAGCCACAACCATTACCAGCCGTCAGAATGGCACACAGCACCTCTCCTCCCTGTGGAGGGCAAACAGTGTTGTGAAAGACGTGGTTTCTGGTTAAAAGTGGCTCCTGGGGAATTAGTCACGTAATCTCCCCCCAGCCCCTCCCCCCAAACATTTCCTGTGTGCCAGTAATTACGAATCACGAATTGACTCAATGGTGTGTTTGTGTATTTGTGTGTGTGTCAGAGGACCAGAGAGTGTTAGTGTACAATAAACTGAACAAATCTCCACTCAGAAAGGCCACCAGGCTCCTCATGTAATATTAATCAGGTAGCGAGAGAAAGAGAGGGAAAGAGGAAGATATGGAAGCGATGCTCCTTTAGCCTTTTATCCGCTAAAATATTCATCCTGCTGTAGCTTTCCTGGCCTGCTCTACTCTACATCTGTACACCTATATCTGGGAGTGCATACAAAACTCTCTCCATCCTCCATGGACAGACACAGCGAGCCATACTCGGGATACTCATTGGTGGTGGATGAGGTGAGTTTACCCCTTACAAAGTGCTTTGAGCCTCTTGAAAAGCACTCTGGAAGCCGAGCAAAATACACATTTCCTTCGCAGGAAGGAATTCTATTCTATTCTCTCTTGTCTGATACCTGTGTGTTAATTCACATATCTGGCCTTCACTTTGCCCTCCATTTATGACCATTCAATGATAGAGACCATTGTGAAGTCATGGAGCGTGGAGCAGCCCTCAGGGGGGGTTGTGAAAAAACCATGGGATGAGTCGTGGTTTGATGATGTTATTAAACAGCTCTAGGTCACCCCGAACCTCACTTTATCACCTAGCTCGCAGGTCACATACACACACACACACACACACGCGGTCTCACACACACACACGCGGTCTCACACACACACACACACACACACACACACACACACACACACACACACACACACACACACACACACACACACACACACACACACACACACACACACACACACACACACACACACACACACACACACACACACACACACACACACACACACACCTGTGTATGGAGTTGGCTGGATTGTCACTGATTGCAGTACTCTGGCACTGTCTCACCAGACTAGATGGATAAGTTGTACCTGAAGTTCATTCATTCTCTATGGTGTTTTATGATGTCCCAGCCACAGTAGTTAAGCTTGAGGGGAGTCAGTAGATTGAGTGATAAAGCTTAAGTTGTGTCTCAGTTTGGGGCTGTTGGCACGGTAATGTCTGCCTTTACGAGGTGAGAGAGGAGGACATTGGGGTGCACTGATGGGGAACCCCCTGATTCCTCCCACTCACTCACTCACTCACTCACTCACTCACTCACTCACTCTCTCCCTCTCTTTATCTCTGTCTTCTCTCTCTGTCTATCTCTTACACCCCCAACCCCCCCACCCCCCACACACACACCGCGTGTACGTGTTTTCTCAGGGGTGTTAGCCCGTGAACGGGGGAATTCAGGAAGAGCAGATGAGGCTTGAAATTCATTTTTGAACAACAAGGAAAGTTTTTTTCCCCCCTTTGCCTGGTTAAATGACACTTGTGTTCCTGCAAGCATGAAATCCTTTGACAGAAACAGCTACCTCCTGCTCCCCAGGCTCTACGGCTAATAAATCAGATAGACAGAGAGAGAAATGGAGGAAGGAAGAGAGGGAAGGAGAGAGAGGGTGGAGGGAGAGAGGAGGAAAGGGTAGAGGGAGGGATGGAGAGAGTGGGGAAGAGAGTGGGAGTGAGAAAGAGAGAGAAAGAGAAATGGATGCCCGTTTGACGTGCGCCCTCAGGCCCTGGAAGATTACCCACGCCGCACTGCAACCACAGCCCACAACAAGACAGGTGCAGCCAGCAGGTGGGTCACATGATGAATGGGTCCGTCACACAGAGGAATGCTGGTCCACGTAATCCTCCAACCTGCTGAGAGGGAGAGAGGTAAGGGAGGGAGGGGGGGACTGGGAGATAGAGAATGATACTGGAACCATAGCTCTGTGATAGTTGACACATTGACTATTAGGAGTGAGTCTGTCTGTGCCATTAGCATCTTTCTTGGTCTGAGTATGTGTCTCAGATGTGTTTGGTGAGTTTATGACACCTGTTCTATTCCTGTAGGGGAGATTTTGTGTCTCTGTCGTCTAATCTTCTGTAATGAGATGCTGATTAGTTGTACCTCATCTCACCTCACTGACTCTCTACCTCTGAGACACACTAACAAGGGGATCAGTGTGTGTGTGTGTGTGTGTGTGTGTGTGTGTGTGTGTGTGTGTGTGTGTGTGTGTGTGTGTGTGTGTGTGTGTGTGTGTGTGTGTGTGTGTGTGTGTGTGTGTGTGTGTGTGTGAGAGAGAGATATGCCTGGGTGAGGTTGCGTATTTTATAGAAGTGTTGCATTGTGATGTAGAGGAGTGTTACATATTTAACATGCAGTAAACAGAAGCAGGTCTGTAAAATTAGTCAGAGGAACAAAACACTGCCAGCACCGTATGGCAACAGAGAGGAGAGGGGGAAGGAGAGAGGAGAGAGGGAAGGAGGGGGGAAGGAGAGAGGAGAGAGGGAAGGAGAGGGGGAAGGAGAGAGGAGAGAGGGAAGGAGAGAGGAGAGGGGAAGGAGAGAGGAGAGAGGGAAGGAGAGTGGGATGGAGAGAGGAGAGAGGGAAGGAGAGGGAGAATGAGAGAGGAGAGAGGGAAGGAGAGAGGAGAGGGGAAGGAGAGAGGAGAGAGGGAAGGAGAGAGGAGAGAGGGAAGGAGAGAGGAGAGAGGGAAGGAGAGAGGAGAGAGGGAAGGAGAGGGGGATGGAGAGAGAGAGTGGAAAGGTAAAGAGGAGAAGGAAAGGGACTGAAAAGGGATGAAGTCCACACAGCAAATTGGCCAGTGTTACCTTGTGTTGATTTTGCAGTATAACATTTCTAGTGTTGATTCAGGTGTTCAATTAACTCTGTAAGTAAAATAACTCAAGTGTTGGTGTTAATAACCAGTGTTAAACCAAAACCACGCCCATCATTATCATATTTCCCTGCATGCTCTGTTGCAGGTGGATTTAAAAAAAATATTGTATCTTTCAATATTGATTGATTGATTCATGAATTAATCGTATGCTACTCAAATATAAATAACATACATTTTTTTCTAAACTAATCCAATCTGTTATTGCACCCCTCACTGAAATGGTTATTTCAGTTTAGATGGTCGAGCTAGTCTCGTAGGTTGCGGGTGAAGACAAACTCAAAATGTTGGCTATACCTGCTCTGGCTGGGTTCAAATGGCACCAGCATAATTTGACTTGCAGGCCTGATTGTAAAACTAGAGTTTCAGGCCACTGTGTTAGGGAAACTCTAGGCCCTCAAAATAAGGTCTTATGTAATATGTGTTGCAGTGCTTTAAATAATAATATTAACATATTTGCTTAGAGTGACACTTGAAGAAAACCACAACTAAAAATGGATCAATGTCAACAACCATGTCTCTGTCACTAACAAATAAAGTCATGGGTGGTAACTCTACAATTCAATTGAAAGGCAAGGCACTCTGGGAAATATGCAAATAATGTTTGACACTAAGTAGCGTGTTAATTTAACACTGAAAAATGTGGACCAGCATAGACACCGAACCACTGTTAAAATGAACACTCTCAGTGTTGATTTAACACTGGAGAGTTAGCCGTGAAAATCAGCATGTTCCTAGTCCTTCTAGATCCATTGTTGGAGGAGGGGAGCTACAGCATATCTGCACTGCAAGGACCTACTGCTGACTGACAGCTGTTCACAGATCGTCAGTGCTGTGTGTGCGTACGTGGGAGTGTCTGCAATACTAGTTTCCTGTGAGAATATGAAACATATGTTTGTGTGGGTGGCTAACTATCAGGACATTGCTCTCTCTTTCTCTCTCTTTTTCTCTCTCTGTGTGAGAGAGTGTGGTCAGTGGCATTGGAGATTGGAGACACACCCTTCAAGACATTTTTGTCGGAGAAGCATTCGTTTAGGCTGAAGTATTTTGCTTGAGAACAAATGTTGAACCTCTTGAAAGAAGCATGTCAGAAATCCTGTTGCTGCAGTGCTTTCAGGCTGATGGAAGTGTGTGTGTGTGTGTTAGGAGAGATTAGTGTGTGTGTGTGTGCGTGTGTTTGTGTGTTCTACGAAGGCTGGGAGAGAGCCAAAGTAGCTCCATTTCAGAGCCTTCACCCAGAGTTCACACGCTCTGACCTCTACAGTGCTAATCACCAGCTCAGAGAGAGAGAGAGGGATGAAGAGAGTGAAAGAGAGAGAGATGGAGAGAGAGGGAAGGAGTTTGAAGTTGAGAGGAGGGGGTTCTAAAAGCACTCCGGCCTTATAAGGGTGGAGAAAGAGAGAGGGATTGAGAAGAAGGAGAAGAGAGGATTTAAGCAGCATGGAGCAGTACTGTCAGACTCATCATAGGAACTCTCTCCTTCCGCCTGGGGGCACAGCACACTCATACTCCCACTGCTCTCTACTAATGGGACACACACACACACACACACACACACACACACACACACACACACACACACACACACACACACACACACACACACACACACACACACACACACACACACACACACACACACACACACACACACACACACACACACACACACACACACACACACACACTACCGTTCAAAAGTTTGAGGTCAATTAGAAATGTCCTTCTTTTTGAAAGAAAAGCCATTTTTTTCTATTAAAAAATAACATCAAATTCATCAGAAATACAGTGTAGACATTGTTAATGTTGTAAATGACTATTGTAGCTGGAAACTATTGCTATCAGCAACCATCACCCCTGTGTTCCAATGGCACATTGTGTTAGCTAATCCAAGCTTATAATTTTAAAAGGATTGATCATTAGAAAACCCTTTTGCAATTATGTTAGGACAGCTGAAAACTGTTCTGATTAAAGAAGCAATAAAACTGGCCTTCTTTAGACTAGTTGTGTACCTGGAGCATCAACATTTGTGGGTTCGATTACAGGCTCAAAATGTCCAGAAACAAAGAACTTTGTTCTGAAACTCATCAGCCTATTCTTGTTCTGAGAAATTAAGGCTATTCCATGCGAAAAATTGCTAAGAAACTGAAGATCTCGTACAACGCTGTGTACTACTCCCTTCGCAGAACAGCGCAAACGAGAGTTCAAGTAACACACATCTCAACATCAGCTGTTCAGAGGAGACTGCGTGAATCAGGCCTTCATGGTCGATTTTTATGCAAAGAAACGACTACCAAAGGACACCAATTAGAAGAATAGACTTGCTTGGGCCGAGAAACACGAGCAATGGACATTAGACTGGTGGAAATCTGTCCTTTTGTCTGATGAGTCCAAATTTGAGATTTTTGGTGAATGGATGATCTCCACATATGTGCTTCCCACCTTGAAGCATGGAGGAAGAGTGGTAATGGTGTGGGGGTGCTTTTCTGGTGACACTGTCAATTTATTTATTTAGAATTCAAGGCACACTTAACCAGCACGGTTACAACAGCATTCTGCAGTGATACGCCATCCCATCTGGTTTGCGCTTAGTGGGACTATAATTTGTTTTTCAACAGGATAATGACTCAACACGCATACAGGCTGTGTAAAGGCTATTTGACCAAGAAGGAGAATGATGGTGCTGCATCAGGTGACCTGGACTCCACATCACCCAACCTCAATCCACTTGAGATTGTTTGCGTAGAGTTTGACCGCAGAGTGAGGGACCGCAGAGTGAGGGACCGCAGAGTGAGGGACCGCAGAGTGAGGGACCGCAGAGTGAGGGACCGCAGAGTGAAGGAAAAGCAGCCAACAAGTGCTCAGTATATGTGGGGACTCCTTCAAGACTGTTGGAAAAGCATTCCCCATGAAGCTGGTTGAGAGAATACCAAATGTATGCTAAGCTGTCATCAAGGCAAAGGTTGGCTACTCAACTATGACATTTTTATTTATTTATTTCACCTTTATTTAACCAGGTAGGCAAGTTGAGAACAAGTTCTCATTTACAATTGCAACCTGGCCAAGATAAAGCAAAGCAGTTCAACACATACAACAACACAGAGTTACACATGGAGTAAAACAAACATACAGTCAATAATTCAGTAGAAAAATAAGTCTATATACAATTTGAGCAAATGAGGTGAGATAAGGGAGGTAAAGGTAAAAAAGGCCAAGGTGGCGAAGTAAATACAATATAGCAAGTAAAACACTGGAATGGAAGATTTGCAGTGGAAGAATGTGCAAAGTAGAGAAAAATAATGGGGTGCAAATGAGCAAAATAAATAAATAAATACAGTAGGGGGAGAGGTAGTTGTTTGGGCTAAATTATAGATGGGCTATGTACAGGTGCAGTAATCTGTGAGCTGCTCTGACAGCTGGTGCTTAAAGCTAGTGAGGGAGATAAGTGTTTCCAGTTTCAGAGATTTTTGTAGTTCGTTCCAGTCATTGGCAGCAGAGAACTGGAAGGAGAGGCGGCCAAAGGAAGAATTGGTTTTGGGGTTGACCAGAGAGATATACCTGCTAGAGCGTGTGCTACAGGTAGGTGCTATGGTGACCAGCGAGCTGAGATAAGGGGGACTTTACCTAGCAGGGTCTTGTAGATGACCTGGAGCCAGTGGGTTTGGCGATGAGTATGAAGCGAGGGCCAGCCAACAGGTCGCAGTGGTGGGTAGTATATGGGGCTTTGGTGACAAAACAGATGGCACTGTGATAGACATCCAATTTATTGAGTAGGGTATTGGAGGCTATTTTGTAAATGACATCGCAGAAGTCGAGGATCGGCAGGATGGTCAGTTTTACAAGGGTGTGTTTGGCAACATGAGTGAAGGATGCTTTTTTGCGAAATAAATTCTAGATTTAACTTTGGATTGTATATGTTTGATGGGAGTCTGGAAGGAGAGTTTACAGTCTAACCAGACACCTAGGTATTTGTAGTTGTCCACATATTCTAAGTCAGAACCGTCCAGAGTAGTGATGCTGGACGGGCATGCAGATGCAGGCAGCGATCGGTTGAAGAGTATGCATTTAGTTTTACTTGTATTTAAGAGTAATTGGAGGCCATGGATGGAGAGTTGTATGGCATTGAAGCTCGTCTGGAAGGTTGTTAACACAGTGTCCAAAGAAGGGCCAGAAGTATACAGAATGGTGTCGTCTGCGTAGAGGTGGATCAGAGACTCACCAGCAGCAAGAGCGACATCATTGATGTATACAGAGAAGAGAGTCGGTCCAAGAATTTAACCCTTTGGCACTCCCATAGACACTGCCAGAGGCCCGGACAACAGGCCCTCCGATTTGACATTCTGAACTCTATCAGAGAAGTAGTTGGTTAACCAGGAGATGCAATCATTTGAGAAACCAAGGCTATCGAGTCTGCCGATGAGGATGTGGTGATTGACAGAGTCGAAAGCTTTGGCCAGGTCAATGAATACGGCTGCACAGTATTGTTTCTTATCGATGGCGGTTAAGATATCATTTAGGACCTTGAGCGTGGCTGAAGTGCACCCATGACCAGCTCAGAAACCAGATTGCATAGCGGAGAAGTTATAGTGGGATTCGAAATGGTCGGTAATCTGTTTGTTGACTTGGCTTTCAAAGACCTTAGAAAGGCAGGGTAGGATAGATATAGGTTTGAAGCAGTTTGGGTCAAGAGTGTGTCCCCCCCTTTGAGGAGGGGGGTGACTGCAGCTGCTTTCCAATCTTTGGGAATCTCAGACAACACGAAAGAGATGTTGAACAGGCTAGTAATAGGGGTTGCAACAATTTGGGCAGATAATTTTAGAAAGAAAGTGTCCAGATTGTCTAGCCCGGCTGATTTGTAGAGGTCCAGATTTTGCAGCTCTTTCTGAACATCGGCTGACTGGATTTGGGTGAAGGAGAAATGGGGAAGGCTTGGGCGAGTTGCTGTGGGGGGTGCAGTGCTGTTGACCGGGGGTAGGGGTAGCCAGGTGGAAAGCATCGCCAGCCGTAGAAAAATGCTTTTTGAAATTCTCAATTATAGTGGATTTATCGGTGGTGACAGTGTTTCCTATCCTCAGTGCAGTGGCAGCCGGGAGTAGGTGTTCTTATTCTCCATGTACTTTACAGTGTCCCAGAACTTTTTTGAGTTTGTGTTGCAGAAAGCAAATTTCTGCTTGAAAAAGCTAGCCTTTGCTTTTCTAACTGCCTGTGTATATTGGTTTCTAGCTTCCCTGAAAAGTTGCATATCACGGGGGCTGTTCGACGCTAAGGCCATAGGATGTTTTTGTGTTCGTTAAGGGCAGTCAGGTCTGGAGAGAACCAAGGGCTATATCGGTTCCTGGTTCTACATTTCTTGAATGGGGCATGCTTATTTAAGATGGTGAGGAAGGCATTTAAAAAAAAACAGGCATCCTCTACTGATGGTGTGAGATCAATATCCTTCCATGATACCCCGGCCAGGTCGATTAGAAAGGCCTGCTCACTGAAGTGTTTCAGGGAGTGTTTGACAGTGATGAGTGGAGGCCTTTTAACCGCTGACCCATTACAGATGCAGGCAATGAGGCAGTGATTGCTGAGATCTTGGTTGAAAACAGCAGAGGTGTATTTCGAGGGCATGTTGGTTAGGATGATATCTATGAGGGTGCCTGTTGTTTACGGCTTTGGGGTGGTACCTGGTAGGTTCATTGATAATTTGTTTGAGATTGAGGGCATCAAGCATAGATTGTAGGATGGCTGGGGTGTTAAGCATGTTCCAGTTTAGGTCGCCTAGCAGCACGAGCTCTGAAGATAGATGGGGGTTCACATATGGTGTCCAGAGCACAGCTGGGGCAGAGGGTGGTCTATAGCAGGCGGCAACGGTGAGAGACTTGTTTTTAGAGAGGTGGATTTTTAAAAGTAGAAGTTCAAATTGTTTGGATACAGACCTGGATAGTAGGACATAACTCTGCAGGCTATCTTTGCAGTAGATTGCAACACCGCCCCCTTTGGCCTTTCTATCTTGTCTGAAAATGTTGTAGTTAGGGATGAAGATTTTTGAATTTTTGGTGGTCTTCCTAAGCCAGGATTTAGATACGGCTGGAACATCCGGGTCACTATAGCAGTGAATAAAACAAATTTGAGGAGGCTTCTAATGTTAACATGCATGAAACCAAGGCTATTACGGTTCCCGAAGTCATCAAAAGAGAGCGCCTGGGGAATAGGAGTGGAGCTAGGCACTGCAGGGCCTGGTTTCACCTCTACATCACCAGAGGAACAGAGGATGAATAGGATAAGGGTATGGCTAAAAGCTATGAGAATTGGTCGTAATAGAATGTCCGGAACAGAAAGTAAACAGAGGATTCTGGGGGCGATAAAATAGCTTCAAGGTATAATGTACAGACAAAGGTATGGTAGGATGTGAATACAGTGGAGGTAAACCTAGGTATTGAGTGATGATGAGAGAGATATTGTCTCTAGAAACATCATTGAAACCAGGTGATGTCATTGCAAGTGTGTGTGGTGGAACTGAAATGTTGGATAAGGTATAGTGAGCAGGGCTAGAGGCTCTACAGTGAAATAAGCCAATAAACACTAACCAGAACAGCAATGGACAAGGCATATTTCCATTAAGGAGAGGCATGCTTAGTCGAGTGATCATAAGGGTCCAGTGAGTAGTGAGGTTGGTTGGGGTCACGGCGATTCAGACAGCTAGCCGGGCCATCGGTAGCAAGCTAGCATAGGATAGAGGTCTGTGTTAAACAAGTCAAAGTCTAAAATCTAAAATATATTTTGACAAGTTTAAAACTTTTTTGGTTACTACAGTATATGATTCCATATGTGTTATTTCATAGTTTTAGTTACAATGTAGAAAATAGTAAAAATCTAGAAAAACCTTTGAGTCGGTTTATCCAAATTTTTGACTGGTACTATACATACACAAAACATAAATATCTATAGTGTATATATCTCTGTGAATTTGCCCAGTCCCTTTCTCCATCCTCGAAATAGGAATGGTAAAGAGCCATCCAGCCATTCAGTAACAGCAATGTAGCATTGAAGTTATAAATAACACGCTGGCTTTGAATCCCCTTACGTTTCCCAGGGCTCTAATTGGACGCATCAGTCGGGAGAGAAGCAGCTTGTGGATGGAGAAGTTATTCTCAATGTGACGATGGATGATGCTTGGATGGATGGACGCACGTGAAAAATGACAGATTTAAAGGTGGCTGTTGCCACACATTTCGAGCTCTGGGTTAACGGAGAGGATCCTCTTTACCTAAATACTGTAATACAGTGGTAAAGTCTCTAACTCTGACATATCACCTATTTTTCTGTGTCCCTGTCGAGTTATACTGTGCTACTGTGTGTGTGGTTTAGTATGTTGTGCACCTGTCGACTCCTATATTTAGTGGGTGTGTGTGTGTATGTGTTCTATTGTGGTTGATCAGAACAGCCCTGTAGAGGGCACTGGTCACTGAAGCTGGCACAAACAGTCTCTTTCTCTGGCACCATGCACTGGCTGGCCCTGTGTGTGTGTGTGTGTCTCTCTCTCCTGGCATCACTCACTAACACAGGAAGTAAACGTCTGATGCTGGGCTTCCTCGGACAGAGTGTGTGTTTGTGAGTGTGTGTACATGACTTAGCGTGCCTCACACTGTTCCCATGGTGCTTCGCGCTGCCACATGTCCCACTGCAGACGCATGCACCAACACTCTCCTCTCCATGTCATTTGTCACCAATACTCCCCCCATTGGTCACCAATACTTTTGGAGAACTTAGTTACCTGTCCAAAATTGTAATCAGTTACTTTTGGAGAACCCAAACTCAGTTATGTAATCTGATTACTCACAGAGACACTGATTCTGTATCCCAGGGAGAGACCGTCTGAAAGAGGGGAATGTTCATTCATAATGGAACAAGTACAGAACACTACTGAACCCTCTCACACAGCAGTTTCGTTCCCGTCAGCTGATCTCAAGTGTTCCCATCAGCAGCAGTCCGTCTCAGTCAATGCTGTGGGCCAAAGAGATGCTCTTTTCTCTTTCTGTCTGTCTATCTCCAGTTGTCTTCTGGGCGGGATGCGATGCTGTGTTTAGTCTCGGCAGGAAGTGAAGTGTGTATGTGTGCGTGTGAAGGCTGTGTTCTGTCGGGGCAGGAAGTGTGTGCGTCTCATGCTGTGAATTTCTAATAGCAGTCACTAAGCGGTCCCCTCGGTGGGTCCTTGGCTTGACGTCAGAGCGACAACAAGGAGAAAGGAACCAGACAGAAAGAAAGAGGAGCAACCATTGATCTGGCTGCTGTGAATTCCTTCCCTCTCTTTATACGTTGATGGATAACTGTATGGCCACAGACAGGCGTTGATCCCAGACAAGCTCGCTATCCTATACACACACCACGCACACTATTCAATTGAACAGAAGTAGAGAGCGCAGCAGGGAACATAGGATCTTAAGGCCATGTAACTGGACAGTAAAGAAAAGCCCTTGTTAGGAGCATTGTTCCGCACTGTTAAACAGGAATGATTGTCTGTCCGTATCGCAGCCAGGTGGTTATTACCGATACAAGGCTTTAATCTATATGCTGTTGCTGGTGGTCCAGTCAATTGCTCTCTGCCTACTCCACAATCAGCCTGGCCTCCATTTCTGCAGACACACACTATGGATCCCCCCTCAACCATCTCAGATAACCAGCCAATCAATGGCTTCACTTCAATTAGCTCCTGATAGGCCAGAGAGGGAGGTCCTCCAACCAATATTGGCATTTTAATACCGTTACCCGTTAGGAGAGCTCTCTTTCCAGCCACGCACAGGAAGGAATGCACAAACACACGCGGTGGCAGGCACGCCTGCACACACACACACACACACACACACACACACACACACACACACACACACACACACACACACACACACACACACACACACACACACACACACACACACACACACACACACACACACACACACACACACACACACACACACACAGATCCATAATACTGCAAAGAGACCCTCCACATCAGGAGCTATAAATCAAATCCATACTGCTGCAGAGTGACCAGATCACTGTCTCATCCCAAGACAGACGGCTACTTTCTCTGTGATTGGGCCTCTCAGAGAGCTGCTCACATCCATACTACTGCATATTGACTAGAGACCCTCCCCACCACAGGACTTTCTGTCTGCTACTGTCAGCTACTATCTTTCTCAGGCAAGGCCTAGCCCTATTCTCTCAGAGAGGAACTACAGAGTGGTTTGATTACAGCCTCGCTACTGTGTGCCTCTGATCAGATAGAGAATTATGTTGAATGTCTCTCAGGGAGGGACTTGTTTCTTTAGCTTTGATACAGAGCCCTATTGTTTGACCTCCGCCTTCCCTGTCTCTCTGTAATGGCAGCCTTTGTCCAGTTTGATTAAGTGTTAACACCAGGCTCTCATCCCATCACAGGAAAGAGGGGGAGAGAGAGACAGAGCGGAGAGAGAGGGATTAATCATCCTCGGTTGGTTCATTACAAGGCACTAATGCCTTTATCAGGCCTGCTGTTAGAAGGCTGTGTGTGTGTGTGTGTGTGTGTGTGTGTGTGTGGGTGTGTGTGTGTGTGTTATACTACAGTACCTTTATCACCTTAATCTGTTCAAACACAGATCTAAGTGATGAACGTGCCCAGGGCACCGTACGACACTCACACAGGCCCTCCTCATCCATCCTCATCCAGCAGCTGCCTTTCTATCTCTGCCATATATATATTATATATATATATACGGCAGATATATATATATATATATATATATATATATATATATATATATATATATGGATGGACGCACAGCAGGCCTCCACACTGTGTAACACAGGTATCTGGCATTGTGTGTTTGTGTGTCTGTGTCTTTGTATCTTTGTAGGTTGGCTCGTCAGTCCTGTTCCATAATGACAGCATATGATGGGATGACAGACTGAACAACCAGGTTTTCTGCTTCGATTCACTCACATCTGCCTGCATAATGTCCCCTGAACACACACACACACACACACACACACACACACACACACACACACACACACACACACACACACACACACACACACACACACACACACACACACACACACACACACACACACACACACACACACACACACACACACACACACACACACAGAGCCCTCCTATGGGTTTTAAATGCAAAGTGCTTTTGGTGTAAAAAGTGAATCGCTTGGGTGGTGGAGAAAAACAAAGAAATGAAACGAGGCCTGAGAGCTATAATGCCCACCGTGGACACAAATCACTCTGTGTGTGTTTGTCTGCCTGAGCGCTCAGTCTGTCTACAGGAAATGGAATCTGATGATGAAGGTACCCTTGGCGCAGACAGTGGCTGGTGCGCCTCCTAATGTCCCTGACACGGCAGCAGTAAGATGGAGAATGTGTTTTTCTGGTATGCGCCGCCAGCATCAGCACATGTCGTAGCTGGGGATGAGTGAGTTAAGGCGTCCACATGGATAGGTTTGGTTTGCTCCTTGCAGAACTCGGCTAGACGAACTGAACGCCTGGCCTCGCACATTCCCTTACGATACCTTAGATTGAAAAACAAGAAAAAAGGGGTAATATTGCTGTTTGTCCCTCTTCAGACGCCGTAGCCAGTACATTTCCTCAACATAGTCAGAATTCATCAAGGTAACTCAAGAAATCTGTCATTCCTTTTTTGCAGAGGTCTTAGTCTTGCAATATTACATCTAACTAGGATGTTTGGTGCAGTATTTCTTGATTTTTATTTGCCTCGTGAAAACCAGTTGTCTGTCATTGAATGACAACAAACACTTGAAGGATCCCTACTGTTGACCAATCACCTAAGAAGGGGTGTAAGACTTTGTGTGCTCGAATATCCGGAAGAAAACCTGACGAACGCTCACCAAAATGTCGTCATAATATACAGTACCGGTCAAAGGTTTGGACACACCTACTCACGTACTCATTCCAGGGTTTTTAATTCATTTCACTATTTTCTACATTGTAGAATAAGAGTGAATAGATCAGAACTATGAAATAACACATATGGAATCATGTAGTAACCAAAAAAGGGTTTAAATATATTTTAGGTGTTAGATTCTTTAAAGTAGCCAGCTTTACCTTGATGACAGCTTTGCATTCTCTAAACCAGTTTCACCTGGAATGCTTTTCCAACAGTCTTGAAGGAGTTCCCACATATGCTGAGCACTTGTTGGTTGCTTTTCCTTCACTCTGCGGTCCAACTCCTCACAAACCATCTCAATTAGGTTGAGGTCGGGTGATTGTGGAAGCCAGGTCATCTGTTGCAGTACACCAACTTTCTTCTAGGTCGAATAGCTCTTTCATAGCCTGGAGGTGTGTTGGGTCATTGTCCTGTTGAAAAACAAATGATGGTCCCACTAATCTCAAACCAGATGGGACGGTATATCGCTGCAGAATGCTGTGGGAGCCATGCTGGTTGAGTGTGCCTTGAATTCTAAATAAATCACTGACAGTGTCACCAGCAAAGCATCCCCACACTGTCACATTTCCTCCTCCTTGCTACACAGTGGGAACTACACATGCGGAGATCATCCGTTCACCTACTCTGCGTCTCACAAAGACACAGCGGTTGGAACGAAAAATCTCTAATTTGGACTCATCAGACAAAAGGACAGATTTCCACCGGTCTAATGTCCATTGCTCGTGTTTCTCGGCCCATACAAGTCTCTTCTTCTTATTTGTGTCCTTTATAGTCGTTTCTTTGCAGAAATTCGACCACGAAGGCCTGATTCACGCAGTCTCCTCTGAACAGCTGATGTTGAGATGTGTCTGTTACTTGAACTCTGTGAAGCATTTATTTGGGCTGCAATCTGAGGTGCAGTTAACTCTAATGAACTTATCCTCTACAGCAGAGGTAACCCTGGGTCTTCCTTTCCTGTGGCGGTCCTCATGAGAGCTAGTTTCATCATAGCGCTGGATGGTTTTTGCGACTGCACTTGAAGAAACGTTCAAAGTTCTTGACATTTTCCAGATTGACTGACCTTCATGTCTTAAAGTAATGATGGATTGTCATTTCTCTTTGCCTATTTGAGCTGTTCTTGCCATAATATGGTCTTGGTCTTTTTACCAAATAGGTCTATCTTCTGTATACCACCCCTACCATGTCACAACACAACTGATTGGCCCAATTGCAATAATTAACTTTTAACAAGGCACACCTGTTAATTTAAATGTATTCCAGGTGACTATCTCATGAAGCTAGTTGAGAGAATGCCAATAGTGTGCAAAGCTGTCATCAAGGCAAAGGGTGGCTACTTTGAAGAATCTCAAATCTCAAATATATTTTGATTTGTTTAAAACTTTTTTGGTTACTACATGATCCCATGTGTGTTATTTCATAGTTTATTATTCTAGAATGTAGAATATAGTAAAAATAAAGCAGAGACATGACTATTATGGCTTCAATTACCAGCAGTGTCAACTGATTAACAGCAGCATCAGCTATTATTGATCCATTGCTGGTGTTGGCTGGTTGAACGAACATCTTCTAGCGATTCTCACAGTGCTGTTGTGGTAACGTTGTGGTTAGGTCTATGCTATGGAGACGTTGTGGTTATGTTGTGTTTATATGGTCATATATCAGACCCTGGTGTTACCAGCAACATTATTTTACAAACGGAACTTATGTTCTGGTAATGACCGTGTTTTGTAGTTTGTTGTGTTGAGGTCGATTCCATTTCAATCATTCAATCCATTCGGGGAGAAAATTGAAGAAGTAAATACCACACGTTTCCATCCCTGTGGGGATCCAGGAGTGTTATACAATATATCAATGAAAGCCTCTTTACCACTTATCTCCCTCTTTGTAAAAAGCTGTTTCACCCTCCCTATCCTTCCCTACTGTCATGTTTTGTCTTAGATTGTCTTGTCATTATGCTTTCCCTTCTGTTCGTTTCCCCCTGCTGGTCTTATTAGGTTCGTTCCCTTTTTCTATCCCTCTCTCTCCCCCTCCCTCTCTCTCCTCTCTCTATCGTTCCGTTCCTGCTCCCAGCTGTTCCTATTCCTCTAATCATCATTTAGTCTTCCCACACCTGTTCCTTATCTTTTCCCCTGATTAGAGTCCCTATTTCTTCCCTTGTTTTCCGTTCCTGTCCTGTCGGATCCTTGTCTATTGTTCACCGTGCTGTGTCTATGTATTGCCCTGTCGTGTCGTGTTTCCCTCAGATGCTGCGTGGTGAGCAGGTGTCTGAGTCTGCTACGTTCAAGTGCCTTCCCGAGGCAACCTGCAGTTCTTGATCAAGTCTCCAGTCTGTTCTCGTCATTACGAGTAGTATTATGCCTTTTGTTTGTAAAGTAACTTTACTGGATTAAAAACTCTGTTTTCGCCAAGTCGCTTTTGGGTCCTCATTCACCTGCATAACAGAAGGATCCGACCAAGGAATGGACCCAGCGACTACAGATGCTCGTAACACTGCCGTCGAGATCCAAGGAGCCATGCTCGGCAGACACGAGCAGGAATTGTCTGCTGCTCGCCATGCCGTGGAGAACCTGGCCGCTCAGGTTTCCGACCTCTCTGGACAGTTCCAGAGTCTTCGTCTCGTGCCACCTGTTACTTCCTGGCCTGCCGAGCCTCCGGAACCTAGGGTTAATAACCCACCTTGCTACTCCGGGCAGCCCACGGAGTGCCGCTCCTTTCTCACCCAGTGTGATATTGTGTTCTCTCTCCAACCCAACACATACTCTAGCGAGAGAGCTCGGGTTGCTTACGTCATTTCACTCCTTACTGGCCGGGCTCGAGAGTGGGGCACAGCTATCTGGGAGGCAAGGGCTGATTGTTCTAACAATTACCAGAACTTTAAAGAGGAGATGATTCGGGTTTTTGACCGTTCAGTTTTTGGTAGGGAGGCTTCTAGGGCCCTGGCTTCCCTATGCCAAGGTGATCGATCCATAACGGATTACTCTATAGAGTTTCGCACTCTTGCTGCCTCTAGTGACTGGAACGAGCCGGCGCTGCTCGCTCGTTTTCTGGAGGGACTCCACGCAGTGGTCAAAGATGAGATTCTCTCTCGGGAGGTTCCTTCCAGTGTGGACTCTTTGATTGCTCTCGCCATCCGCATAGAACGACGGGTAGATCTTCGTCACCAAGCTCGTGGAAGAGAGCTCGCGTCAACGGTGTTTCCCTGCTCCGCATCGCAACCATCTCCCTCCTCTGGCTCAGAGACTGAGCCCATGCAGCTGGGAGGTATTCGCATCTCGACCAAGGAGAGGGAACGGAGGATCACCAACCGCCTGTGCCTCTATTGCGGATTTGATGGACATTTTGTCAATTCATGTCCAGTAAAAGGCCGGAGCTCATCAGTAAGCGGAGGGCTACTGGTGAGCGCTACTACTCAGGTCTCTTCATCTAGATCCTGTACTACTATGTCGGTCCATCTACGCTGGACCGGTTCGGGTGCTACATGCAGTGCCTTGATTGACTCTGGGGCTGAGGGTTGTTTCATGGACGAAGCATGGGCTCGGAAACATGACATTCCTTTCAGACAGTTAGACAAGCCTACGCACATGTTTGCCTTAGATGGTAGTCATCTTCCCAGTATCAGATTTGAGACACTACCTTTAACTCTCACAGTATCTGGTAACCACAGTGAGACTATTTCTTTTTTGATTTTTCGTTCACCTTTTACACCTGTTGTTTTGGGTCATCCCTGGCTAGTATGTCATAATCCTTCTATTAATTGGTCTAGTAATTCTATCCTATCCTGGAACGTTTCTTGTCATGTGAAGTGTTTAATGTCTGCCATCCCTCCCATTTCTTCTGTCCCCACTTCTCAGGAGGAACCTGGCGATTTGACAGGAGTGCCGGAGGAATATCATGATCTGCGCACGGTCTTCAGTCGGTCCCGAGCCAACTCCTTCCTCCTCACCGGTCGTATGATTGTAGTATTGATCTCCTTCCGGGGACCACTCCTCCTCGGGGTAGACTATACTCTCTGTCGGCTCGAACGTAAGGCTCTCGAGGATTATTTATCTGTGTCTCTTGACACCGGTACCATAGTGCCTTCTTCCTCTCCGGCCGGGGCGGGGTTCTTTTTGTTAAGAAGAAGGACGGTACTCTGCGCCCCTGCGTGGATTATCGAGGCTGAATGACATAACGGTTAAGAATCGTTATCCGCTTCCCCTTATGTCATCAGCCTTCGAGATTCTGCAGGGAGCCAGGTGCTTTACTAAGTTGGACCTTCGTAACGCTTACCATCTCGTGCGCATCAGAGAGGGGGACGAGTGGAAAACGGCGTTTAACACTCCGTTAGGGCATTTTGAGTACCGGGTTCTGCCGTTTGGTCTCGCCAATGCGCCAGCTGTTTTTCAGGCATTAGTTAATGATGTTCTGAGAGACATGCTGAACATCTTTGTTTTTGTCTATCTTGACGATATCCTGATTTTTTCACCGTCACTCGAGATTCATGTTCAGCACGTTCGACGTGTTCTACAGCGCCTTTTAGAGAATTGTCTCTACGTAAAGGCTGAGAAGTGCTCTTTTCATGTCTCCTCCGTTACTTTTCTCGGTTCCGTTATTTCCGCTGAAGGCATTCAGATGGATTCCGCTAAGGTCCAAGCTGTCAGTGATTGGCCCGTTCAAGGTCACGTGTCGAGTTGCAGCGCTTTTAGGTTTCGCTAATTTCTATCGGCGTTTCATTCGTAATTTCGGTCAAGTTGCTGCCCCTCTCACAGCTCTTACTTCTGTCAAGACGTGTTTTAAGTGGTCGGTTCCGCCCAGGGAGCTTTTGATCTTCTAAAAGAACGTTTTACGTCCGCTCCTATCCTCGTTACTCCTGACATCACTAGACAATTCATTGACGAGGTTGACGCTTCAGAGGTAGGCGTGGGAGCCATTCTATCCCAGCGCTTCCAGTCTGACGATAAGGTTCATCCTTGCGCTTATTTTTCTCATCGCCTGTCGCCATCTGAGCGCAACTATGATGTGGGTAACCGTGAACTGCTCGCCATCCGCTTAGCCCTAGGCGAATGGCGACAGTGGTTGGAGGGGGCGACCGTTCCTTTGTCGTTTGGACAGACCATAAGAACCTTGAGTACATCCGTTCTGCCAAACGACTTAATGCCCGTCAAGCTCGTTGGGCGTTGTTTTTCGCTCGTTTCGAGTTTGTGATTTCTTACCGTCCGGGTAGCAAAAACACCAAGCCTGATGCCTTATCCCGTCTGTTTAGTTCTTCTGTGGCTTCTACTGATCCCGAGGGGATTCTTCCTTATGGGCGTGTTGTCGGGTTGACAGTCTGGGAATTGAAAGACAGGTTAAGCAAGCACTCACGCACACTGCGTCGCCGCGCGCTTGTCCTAGTAACCTCCTTTTCGTTCCTGTTTCCACTCGTCTGGCTGTTCTTCAGTGGGCTCACTCTGCCAAGTTAGCTGGTCATCCCGGTGTTCGAGGCACTCTTGCGTCTATTCGCCAGCGCTTTTGGTGGCCGACTCAGGAGCGTGACACGCGCCGTTTCGTGGCTGCTTGTTCGGACTGCGCGCAGACTAAGTCGGGTAACTCTCCTCCTGCCGGTCGTCTCAGACCGCTCCCCATTCCTTCTCGACCATGGTCTCACATCGCCCTAGACTTCATTACCGGTCTGCCTTTGTCTGCGGGGAAGACTGTGATTCTTACGGTTGTCGATAGGTTCTCTAAGGCGGCACATTTCATTCCCCTCGCTAAACTTCCTTCCGCTAAGGAGACGGCACAAATCATTATCGAGAATGTGTTCAGAATTCATGGCCTCCCGTTAGACGCCGTTTCAGACAGAGGCCCGCAATTCACGTCACAGTTTTGGAGGGAGTTCTGTCGTTTGATTGGTGCGTCCGTCAGTCTCTCTTCCGGGTTTCATCCCCAGTCTAACGGTCAAGCAGAGAGGGCCAATCAGACGATTGGTCGCATACTACGCAGCCTTTCTTTCAGAAACCCTGCGTCTTGGGCAGAACAGCTCCCTGGGCAGAATACGCTCACAACTCGCTTCCTTCGTCTGCTACCGGGTTATCTCCGTTTCAGAGTAGTCTGGGTTACCAGCCTCCTCTGTTCTCATCCCAGCTTGCCGAGTCCAGCGTTCCCTCCGCTCAAGCGTTTGTCCAACGTTGTGAGCGCACCTGGAGGAGGGTGAGGTCTGCACTTTGCCGTTACAGGGCACAGACTGTGAGAGCCGCCAATAAACGCAGGATTAAGAGTCCAAGGTATTGTTGCGGCCAGAGAGTGTGGCTTTCCACTCGCAACCTTCCTCTTACGACAGCTTCTCGTAAGTTGACTCCGCGGTTCATTGGTCCGTTCCGTGTCTCCCAGGTCGTCAATCCTGTCGCTGTGCGACTGCTTCTTCCGCGACATCTTCGTCGCGTCCATCCTGTCTTCCATGTCTCCTGTGTCAAGCCCTTTCTTCGCACCCCGTTCGTCTTCCCTCCCCCCCTCCCGTCCTTGTCGAGAGCGCACCTATTTACAAGGTACGTAAGATCATGGACATGCGTTCTCGGGGACGGGGTCACCAATACTTAGTGGATTGGGAGGGTTACGGTCCTGAGGAGAGGAGTTGGGTTCCGTCTCGGGACGTGCTGGACCGTTCACTTATTGATGATTTCCTCCGTTGCCGCCAGGATTCCTCCTCGAGTGCGCCAGGAGGCGCTCGGTGAGTGGGGGGGTACTGTCATGTTTTGTCTTAGATTGTCTTGTCATTATGCTTTCCCTTCTGTTCGTTTCCCCCTGCTGGTCTTATTAGGTTCGTTCCCTTTTTCTATCCCTCTCTCTCCCCCTCCCTCTCTCTCCTCTCTCTATCGTTCCGTTCCTGCTCCCAGCTGTTCCTATTCCTCTAATCATCATTTAGTCTTCCCACACCTGTTCCTTATCTTTTCCCCTGATTAGAGTCCCTATTTCTTCCCTTGTTTTCCGTTCCTGTCCTGTCGGATCCTTGTCTATTGTTCACCGTGCTGTGTCTATGTATTGCCCTGTCGTGTCGTGTTTCCCTCAGATGCTGCGTGGTGAGCAGGTGTCTGAGTCTGCTACGTTCAAGTGCCTTCCCGAGGCAACCTGCAGTTCTTGATCAAGTCTCCAGTCTGTTCTCGTCATTACGAGTAGTATTATGCCTTTTGTTTGTAAAGTAACTTTACTGGATTAAAAACTCTGTTTTCGCCAAGTCGCTTTTGGGTCCTCATTCACCTGCATAACCCCTACTTCACTCCCTCCCTCCCTCCCTCCCATATTTCTGTTCTGAGCATGTTCGACCGTCAACCATCTCCTCTCTCCTGTCATTGCACATTAATGACCGCAACCGTCTTCTTCAAACTGTAGTGTGGTTCAACACAACCCTTCCAGCAAGTAGTTGATCTAAGAGTTCTGGTCAGAAGGGGTTACAGAACCCCTCTCATCCCCCCTCGGCCTCCGGCCCTCATCCTTTCACTCAGGACTGTGTCTGGTCAGAACTGAACCCCACAGAGCAGTCTCTGTTATGTATCTGTGAGGTTGTTGTTACATATTTTAAAAGGTGTTTTAGTCCATTCCCAGGGGTGCTGTAGGGTTGCAGTTGTGTGTTGGTGCATTTCGTCTCAGGGATTTCATCTCTAGTGTTGTGCTCTTGTGTGCTGTGATAGTTGTGTTGCGGTGCACTCCACGCACGCTGAAGTAATGAGGTCTGACAGGACTGAGGGTCTCCGAGGCAACTTGGTGAAGGGTGTAACACCGACCCCACCCCCTCTCTCTGTCTACAGCCTGCAGCCTGCCACTATAACCCGACCTCTCTTTCTCTTTCCCATCTCTCTCTGTCTCTCTCCCTGTCTCTCTCTCTCTCTCTCTCTGTGTGTCTCCGTCTCTTTTTCTCTTTCTAGCATTCTCTTTTCTTTCCTCTATCTCCCCTCTATTCCCACCATGTAAACTACTACTCATCTCCCGTCTCTACAGGGTCCATATTGTTCGTAACCACTCTCCTTTCTCTGCCCCACACAGTTTCTGGCGAATGGATCCTGACAAGAGAACAGCTCCCTGCTGCTTCCTTGAAGTGAGCGTAGTGTATTCTACCACATCGAACGTGGTGCGTAAGTCTGTCTATGAGGAGATCTGCTGCCTGCTGTAGTGGCGCTGTGAGAGAGGCTCTTACAGTGAGATTATCAGGGGGGCATTATGGGGCTATGGTTCTGTCGGTCCAGGGACACGACACTATGAGTCTGGAGACACTCACTCAGATATAAGGGTCTATATCTGGTGGGAGGAAAAGAGATGCAACGCTATTTACCCATTTTTGCTGCTCTGTTGCGATGCAGATTTAGTGTGTGTTGTGTTTGTGAGTGTTTTGTGTGTGTGTGTGTGCTTATGTTTGTGTGTGTGTGTGTGTGTGTGGGGGGGGGTGTATGTGTGCTATGCAGATGTGTGTGGGAGTATATCTCATCCTGCCGTTCAACCACAGGCACACACAGAGAGCTCTCTCTCTCTCTCCTCTCCGTATTACGTGATTTCCTAATGTATGTACATAATGAACTTCTAAATGCCTTCTCTCGGACAGTGGAGAGGAATGCATCTCGGTGTTCACTCTCCCTCAATCTCTCTCTCTCTCTCTCTTCTTCCCTCCCTCTCTCCATCTCGCCCCCTCAAGGACCTTTCCATTAACAAAATACTCTCTCCTTCCTTAAGAAGGGCAGCAGGCTCTGTTATCTTCTAAAAATAGCGTGGGTGTGACGCCTCACAAAATGCATGTTGGGGGGGGGAGAATTAGCATTGTAAAGGAGAGTCCGAATGCTTCCTAGGAAGAGAAGGACATTTAGAATTCAGTCATGTTTAAGAATGTAAGACTAGGCCAGATGTATCCATCTTAAATGACATTGTCTGAGGGTGAGAGTGGTAGTCAGTGAACTCCTAGTCTGAGGTAGTCAGCCCATGCAGGTTAGCCTGTGACACACGCAAACAAAGGGAGAATCTAGAACCTTAAAGGGTTATTTGGCTGTCCCCATAGGATAACTCTTTGAATGATCCGTTTTGGTTCCGGGTTTCTACAAATCTGCATCCAGGTCCTCGAGCGACCCGGTGTATTATATACTGTAGGTAGCTGTGTGTGTTGGAGAGAGCTGATACTGTTACTGCAGTAAAAGTGTTCTGTCATTGACTCTCTCCTCTCCTCAACACTCCTTTCCTCTACTCTTCTCTCAGCTCCTCTCATAATAAATCTAGAATCTGTCAGTCAAAAACAAGTCTTTGTTCTTCAACACACCAATTACCTCAACTCTCTCGTTTGCTCCGTTCTCCATCTCTCTCCTCTCTTTTTCGTGTTCTGCTCCCTTTTCTCCCTGTCTCTCTCTCTCTCTCTCTCTCTCTCTCTCTCTCTCTCTCTCTCTCTCTCCGTCCTGGATTATTAGGGAGATATTTGGTAATTAGTGGAGGCCTAAGCTCTCTAAGTAGCCGGCCGGTTCCTATGGGTACACTCTTATCAGCAGTTTGAGAGAGAAGGAGAGGAATGTGAGGAGAAAAGAGAGAGGAAGAGTGGAGGAATGAGGACGAAAGGAGAAAGAGAGCGGTAGGAGGAGAGGAGAGAGCGAAGGGAGGACAGGAGAGAGATAAGTGGAAAGGAGAGGAGAGGAAAGAGTGATTGCAGCGAAGGAGGAGAGGAGATCCAGCTGTGTCCGAGGACCCAAATGAGTGGAACCAAAGCAGTTGTGAGATATCCAACCAGTGGGTGTGTGGGTCTGAGATAGTGTTGTTACTCACAGTAATAGTGGTACAGCACCATGAGAGAGAGGAACATTCTGGCTTAAATGTCAAGACAGGGAAATAGCTTTTATATAAGGCTTAGAGGTGTGTGCGTGTCTTCAAGAGGGCTGGAAGGTGCATGAGGGTGATAACCGGTGATGAGTCACCATGTGTGATGACCTTTCATAATGGCACGCAAACCGTGACTGAGAATCAGACAACACACACACACACGCACACACACACACACACACACACACACACACACACACACACACACACACACACACACACACACACACACACACACACACACACACACACACACACACACACACACACACACACACACACACACACACACACACACACACACACACACACACGGAAACCGTGACTGAGACCTAGGCGAACATTAAGTGTATCTGAAGCTTTTCTCATCTAATTCTAAGCCTTACCTCAAGGATCACCTGTCTGTCTGCGTGTGTGTGTTGTTAGCCAAACGGGGAATGAAGGATTCTGATAAAATCAACTACGTACTGTGAGGATGCTCCCTGGGTGTAGTCAATAACACTGGACACACACACACACACACACACACACACACACACACACACACACACACACACACACACACACACACACACACACACACACACACACACACACACACACACACACACACACACACACACACACACACACACACACACACACACACACACACACACACACACACACACACACACACACACACACACGGGTTTAATAATATATGCCATTTAGCAGACGCATTTATCCAAAGCGACTTACAGTCATGTGTGCATACATTCTACGTATGGGTGGTCCCGGGGATCGAACCCACTACCCTGGCGTTACAAGCGCCATGCTCTACCAACTGAGCTACAGAACGATCAGTCAATGGTCAAGGACTATGGAAGACAGCTTACGTGTCTCTGGCTCTGCTACACACTTCTGCAGGATTAAACAGAGGTGACTGACATCGACAGAACACTGAGATGTTATCATTATACAGTAATACCACACACAAACACAGCTAAAAGGTATTTTTCGATGATGGCCGCTTTTCACCCAGCATGATACACATACAAATTCTGCAGTGCCGTGGGTTTTGTAGTGTCACCAATGTGTAAATAATGGCATCTTCTGTCCGTTTGAACGGACACACACACACACACACACACACACACATGCACACACACACCCACACACGAAAACACTGTTCACTTAGATGGAAATAATGTGTGCTTCGTAGGTGGGAATGACAGACTCACACCCATAAACAATTGCAGCAGGATCTGATAACATGTCTCGCCCTTTGACCCCTACTGAGTAGCAGGCTAGTGGCTGGTGCCTGACTATCACTCTGCATTCTGCCCAGGTCCTCCCAACCCTCCCTGTCCTCCGCCTCCACCCTCGGGCCTAATCAATGGATATCTGCTGCCATTGATCCACAGCAGGGATCTTTGCCGCGCATGGATAAGCCAGGTCTGGGCCATCTCCCCTGCAGTCCCTCCCAGCTTAGTGACCCCATGACTCTGCACTGAATATGTGCTTTCAGCTACACCATTACACAGCAGTACACAGAGTAAACTCACACACAGATAGTTCTACAGGAGTAGGATGACATTGCCTCTCGATACACACTAGTCTAAGGTCAGTGTGCCTATCATTTTCTACCCAGAGAACTCCTGTTGTGCATGTGTTTTTACGTGTGTGTGTGTGTGTCCCTTTTTAGAGAGAGGTGTCTCTTTACGCACGACGCAAACTTCACAGGTTTGTGTGCGTGTGTGTTTGTCTAGCGTCTAGACGCCCTGCAAGCAGTGGTCCACGATACCAATCACTCTAACATGGGGTGTAAAATCTAACTATATAACGAAGAAAGACCAGACAAATGAATGTGAAACTGTGTGTGTGTGTGTGTGTGGATGACATATCCTCTATCTAGTCACTCTCTGCATCTACACTCTTCAGCCCACACAGAAACCCTTGAGTTGGCCAGACAGCAGACAGACACTCAGACCTAGAGAAAGCCCGATACCCCGGTATCACTATCCATCCTCCTCTCCTCCCCCTCTCATCTTCTCCCAGGGCTGATGAGTTGGTGTTTTTCGGTCTGTTTCTTCTCTGTGAAGCACGGCGATCCCGGGCTGAGACGACAGTAAGGCAGTTATCCCGGGCTGAGACGACAGTAAGGCAGTTATCCCGGGACACAGCACTTTTCAACAGAGTGCTGTTGAAAAACAGACAAGCCGCTAAATGGATATGATGACCATGACCCCACATACAGACAGAACAGCCTTTCTCCGCTACATCTCTTTTTTTTCCCACAGTTCTGTTCTGATCGTTGACTTGACGGAAACTTCAGAAAGGAAGTGTTGACTTCCTAACATGATTCCGATGCCGTTCCTCCCTCTTCCCTGACCTGAGGTGCTTCTTTGAACCTTCAGCACAGTGGAGCCCAATGCAATGTTAATCACTGCGCGTACACATACAAATGAGCTCGTTGTAAATGTGTCAGGGTTACGAATCACGTCTCGTTTTGATCATCCCGTGCTCTTTGAGAGGCCTCTAGTTCTTTGTTCAAATCCATTTGGCATCGTACGTTACATCTGTGACGTTCACAATTCTGCAGTGTTCGTCTCTCCCTGGCCTGGTCAACCGATACTAACCCAATCATAACCACGGCAAGGGTTATTGTTACGTTACGCCGCGTGGAGGAGGGAACGCAACACCCTGCTACATCTCAACTCCCGGTGGAGTGAAAAAGTACGTGGTCGTGGGGGCGGCGGAAGGACGGCGGAGGCAGAGCTATTGACCATTTACAGGGACTTTATTATTCCTTAACATAGTAATGTGGGGAAAAGATCCTGGATGGAACCAAAGCAAAGAAAGTAAAAATGTAAGAGTCCCTTTTCCTTCCTTCCCACTTCTTACCTAACCTTCTGGCACGCTAACCACAATACAGGGGGTGGTCTGCCCAGGTCTTACCTAGTCTGCATCGACAGATTAAATGCTTCAGGTTATTTATGACCGCAGGCCTCTTGCCTAAACACTCCCAAGGTGCGTTCCCCTTCCCCCCCGGGAACAAATGAAACAGAATAATTGACTAATACTTTAAGTGAACAACAAGTCCTATTGGCACACACATACAGTGGGGAGAACAATTATTTGATAACCTGCAAAATCGGCAGTGTTTCCTACTTACAAAGCATGTAGAGGGCTGTAATTGTCATCATAGGTACACTTCAACTGTGAGAGACGGAATCTCACATTGTATCCAGAAAATCACAAATCCAGAAAATCACATTGTATGATTTTTAAGTAATTCATTTGCATTTTATTGCATGACATAAGTATTTGATCACCTACCAACCAGTAAGAATTCCAGCTGTCACAGACCTGTTAGTTTTTCTTTAAGGAGCACTCCTGTTCTCCACTCATTAACTGCACCTGTTTGAACTCGTTACCTGTATAAAAGACACCTGTCCACACACTCAATCAAACAGACTCCAACCTCTTCACAATGGCCAAGACTGGAGCGCTGTGTAAGGACATCAGGGTTATCGAAGCACAAGGCTGGGATGGGCTACAGGACGTAGGCAAGCAGCTTGGTGAGAAGGCAACAACTGTTGGCACAATTATTAGAAAATGAAAGAAGTTCAAGATTACGGTCAATCACCCTCGGTCTGGGACTCTTTGCAAGATCTCACCTCGTGGGGCATCAATGATCATGAGAAAGGTGAGCTCAAGGTGGGCTCAGCCCAGAACTACACCGCAGGACCTGGTCAATGACCTGAAGAGAGCTGGGACCACAATCTCAAAGAAAACCATTAGTAACACACTACGCCATCATGGATTAAAATCCTGCAGCGCATGCAAGGTCCCCCTGCTCAAGCCAGCGCATGTCCAGGCCCGTCTGAAGTTTGCCAATGACCATCTGGATGATCCAGAGGAGGAATGGGAGAAGGTCATAAGGTCTGATGAGACAAAAATAGAGCTTTTTGGTCTAAACTCCACTCGCCGTGTTTGGAGGAAGACGAAGGATGAGTACAACCAAGAACACCATCCCAACCGTGAAGCATGGAGGTGGAAACATCATTATTCGGGGATGCTTTTCTGCAAAGGGGAAAGGATGACTGCACCGTTTTGAGGGGAGGATGGATGGGGCCATGTATCGTGAGATCTTGGCAAACAACCTCCTTCCCTCAGTAAGAGCATTGAAGATGGGTCGTGGCTGGGTCTTCCCAGTGACCCAAAACACAATGACCCAAAAGACACAGCCAGGGCAACTGAGTGGCTCCGTAAGAAGCATCTCAAGGTCCTGGAGTGGCCTAGTCAGTCTCCAGACCTGAACCCAATGGAAAATCTTTGGAGGGAGCTGAAAGTCCGTATTGCCCAGCGATAGCCCCGACACCTCAAGGATCTGGAGAAGGTCTGTATGGAGGAGTGGGCCAAAATCCCTGCTGCAGTGTGTGCAAACCTGGTCAAGAACTACAGGAAACGTATGATCTCTGTAATTGCAAAAAAAAGGTTTCTGTACCAAATATTAAGTTCTGCTTTTCTGATGTATCAAATACTAATGTCATGCAATAAAATGCAAATTAGTTACTTAAATTACACAAAAAACATAAAAAGAAGTTCTCCGCCCTGACGAAGGAACACTGTCTTTTATCAAGCTGGAGAAGGAGTTGGTAATTGAAGAGACAGCTGTTTCCACTGACGAGAGGGAGGGGTCAGAGCGCCACTCAGCGATGGGGCTGACCAATCAGCTGCTTTAGGATGCCAGGAAGCCATTTCCTGAAATACGCACACATACAAACCCACAACAACACAGAACCTGGGGAACGTAACAGTTATGTACAGACTAACTCTCCCCCATAGACTTTCCTTCCACTGTGGAACCAGAATGTATTCCTTTACCATTACATCTAATATAGACGGCCTACAGATCATTCTCTGTTTAACTCGACGTTGGCTCCACTTAAAGCCTGCTCCAGTTTCCTTAGCGGGGAATGAGCTGTTAACAGCGGCCAATGGTAATTATGGCTGCACTCTGATGGAGAGAACACTTCTATGGCTTTATAATGTGTTTGGGATTGGATCATAACCGTTTGAAAGCCATTGCAATGCCATTTCTAAGAGCACGCACGGCGTAGCACCTGCGAGTGCGATTGTGCATTCGTGTGTGTTAGTGTGACCATCTGAATTTATGCTGCGTTTGCTATGGCGTTGACATCTGGAATTGTTTTGTAAGTGGGTATGTGAAGTAGCGTGTTTTTGTATTGTTTCACACCGTGTGTGTGTGTGTGTGTGTGTGTGTGTGTGTGTGTGTGTGTGTGTGTGTGTGACGTTTCAATAAAATAACTCACACACACTCAATCGTAAGCAGGAAGTGTACTTAATACCTCAGTGGAAAATAAATTATGTGGACGCCCTTCTAGCCTGTAACCCACATACACAAACGTGTGTGTGTGTGTGTTTGTGAAATTACATTGATGCCCTTTTGGCCTGTAACCAATACAGTGTATGTGTGACTGGTAAGATTGGCCGGGGATCAGGGGGATTCTAGGGGGAACTGTAATGCCTGTTTGCTGCACCTTGGTGTTAAATAGATGTAGAGATGAGCAGTCAGTCAAATCCCCCTTCCACCACGGCGGATAAGATAAACCTCTCAGGGGAGGGGAGGAGGAGGGGAGGAGATGGAGAAAGACGAATAGAGGGGAGTGGTGGAATGGGAGGACGCACATATAGACCGAGGAAGACAATTATTGGATGGAGAGTTTGAGTGAGAGACAAAGGAAGATGGGGGCATGGAGGAAGAGCGCGAGAGAGATGGAGAGATGGAGAAATAAAGAGGTAGAGCTGTTGATAGCAGACAGGTCACCCGCGATACAAGTCAGTATTCGATGCCCATCCATATCTGAGGATGTTGGGAGCATCCTCGGATATTTGACTTCGATGAGGAGGACCAAGAGCAAGAGAGGGAGTGCAGTGATGTCCACTAACTAAAGAATCTGAAAAGACACATCCCGAAAGCATGATGGTGTACTATGTGCACATGCTGACAGAAAGGAACGAGGTGTGTATGTCATGGTATTTATAAACCAAAAAATCAGATCTCTTAAACATGTTGTTCACTTTCATTCTATTATCTATACAATAGGCTATCATTCATTTTGGCCCAATATTCATGACATATCTCTTTTGAGGAGCTTTACATTTTGACAGGGGTATTTTGCCTAAAAAAAACTTTAGGCCTACCTATAGAGAAAATGAAAAAACAACTCTGCATCCCTGCCCAGCCGGGGAAGAGTGGCCCGAAGGGTGTTTAGCATCCCCAGTGACTCTGCAAAGCCTGTAGAGGGTATTCTCCGCTGCTAGTTTGCTCTCCAGGCACCATGGCATGAGCCTGAAGCCACAGATTCTGGCCAAAAGCCCCGTAGACTGAGCCTCATAAAGGATGTTTCTGTTTGATTCCAATTGAAATCTAAGTCAGTCACAGCCTATATGGGCCATTTATAGACTATAATGATTTAATACATCTGTCACGCCTGCTCCCGCTCCCCGCCAGTAATGCTTTGCTCCCCAGCATTACGCACTCACGCGCATCAGCAATTATTGGACTCACCTGGACTCAATCACCTGTGTCATTTCCTCCCCTATATCTGTCTTTTGCCAAGCTCTGTTCCCTGCTTCAGGATTCATGTTTGTTTGTCACCTGGTTCTGATGCTGGTCTCGTCCTGTTGCATGTCCGTTCCACGTTAAATGTTCAACTTACCTGCCTCTCTCCTCCAGCATCAGTCCTTACAACAACAACATGTTAAGTGCTGAGCGCCTAATGTTCCTGCCAGCCTAGTGTGTTGTACTCGAAGATTCTTCACAATTTATTTCTTTGTATGCTATAAGCCTTGAAATAATTCAAATAATAGGCTAATAAAATAGCCTAAATAATTAGGCTACCTGTCTGGCCTCTGACCTAGTTTATATGCTTATGCTGCTTCAAATGGCATGTAGCCTATTTGAAATGGTGAGTGCTTCTTACAGGCACCAAAAGGTTGTTGTTTATTTAAAATACTTTTCATTCAAATCATGTTTTTTTTTCTTTTCAATTCTTCAAAACCAAATGGTAGGTCCAGGTAGTCACAAAAATAAATGGGTGGTGGTTAAATTGTGGTGTTAATGAATGGAGCGAATTTGGAGCTACAGTCCCCCCCCCCGTGAGAAAGGATGCGTTTTTCTTTTTTTGCGGAGCAGTTGGAAAGGACGTGGAGCGCTGTGACAGATACATGGAATTTCCCGACTGTAACCTTCAAGTTGGTCAAGGTGTTGTGGACGGGGATGGCGGATAGGTGTAAGCATCTGCCTCTGATTCCAAAGGTTGCCAGTACGAATATAGTGATAGAACGTTTAAAAATATATATATATATTTGTTTTAAGCATATCCCAAACCTTAACCATTTTGGAGTTAATGGCTAGCTTTAGGAATTTGTAGTTGATGCCTGAACTTAATCCTAACCTTAAAAATGTGGATTTAATGCCTAAAATGTACATTAAACCTGAAACATGGATGAACATCAAATTCTGACATGAGACTGTGAGAAGTAGGTTGAAAGTAGGTTGAAAGAAGCAGGCAGAGAGCGAGAAGAGAAAGGGGGACAAGGATTGAGATATGGAGAGAGAGAGAAGTGGAGAGGGGGATAGAGTGAAGGGATGAGTGTCTGCTGTCGGCCTCTGAAGGCAGGCTGGGATGATTGGTTCACCCACCCATGCACGCACACACAAACCTCTCTGTGGAGAACAGAGGACCCTGCCTATACATGTGTTTCGACAGACAGACGTACAGAGAGAGAGATTGAAGAAACAAGAGCTGCAGAAATGTGTGGGAGGGGGAGGAGGAAGGTGAGAGGAGAGAGGGAGGGGGAGGGGGAGAAAACATGCCAGAGGGAGAGGGATTGAGATGGAGGTGCAAATAAGTGAAGAGAGAGAGAGAAAGAACGGGAGAGACGTACATTGGGAGGGAGGGAGAGAGCTACGATGAAAGAGTGGAGCAGACAAGGAAAAGAAGACAAGCGTCATCGATGACACCGCTGATGGTATGGAGAGGAGGAGAACAATGTTGTCCATGGGTTGAGGGAGGAAGAGAGAGAGAGAGAGAGAGAGAGAGAGAGAGAGAGAGAGGGGGGGAAAAGGAAGGGTATGGAAGGAGAGAAGAAGGAGCAGGGGTAAAGGGAGGAGGAGTGAAAAGGAAGAGGAAGAATGGTTGAAAAGCAGGGCTGGAGGCAGAGGAAGAGAAGAGGAAATGAATGACAGGTTGACAGGAAGGATAACATAGAAATGCAGATGGGGAGAGAGAGAGAAACTAGACCCAACCAAATCATGAGAAAATAAAAAGATAATTACTTGACTCATTGGAAAGAATTTACAAAAAGACAGAGCAAACTGGAATGCTATTTGGCCCTAAACACCTAGACAGAGAGTACACAGTGACCACTGTGACTGACCCAAAATGAAGGAAATCTTTGACTATGTACAGACTCAGTGAGCATAGCCTTGCTATTGAGAAAGGCAGTCAAAGGCAGACCTGGCTCTCAAGAGAAGACCGGCTATGTGCACACTGCCCACAAAATGAGGTGGAAACTGAGCTGCACTTCCTAACCTCCTGCCAAAAGTATGACCATATTAGGGACACATATTTCCCTCAGATTACACAGACCCACCAAGATTTAGAAAACAAATCCAATTTCGATAAACTCCCATGTCTATTGGGTGAAATACCATGGTGTGCAATCAGAGCAGCAAGATGTGTGACCTGGTGCTACAAGAGAAGGGCAACCAGTGAAGAACAAACACCATTGTTAATACAACCTATATTTATGTTTATTTATTTTCCCTTTTGTACTTTAACTATTTGCACAGCACTGTATTATATACATAATATGACATTTGAAATGTCTTTATACTTTTGGAACTTTTGTTAGTGTAATGTTTACTGTTAATTTGTCATTGTTTCCGTCACTTTTGTTTGTTATCTATTTCACTTGCTTTGGCAACGTAAACATATGTTTTCCAATAAAGCCCTGAAATTAAATTGAAATTAAATTGAGAAGCTCCGAGACACTACAGAAAGTGACAAATTGAAAGAGAGGAAGAGTGTGGAGGAGGGAGGGATGGATGGATAGAGGGAGAGAGAGAGAGAGAGAGAGACTGGGCGTGTGTCTACGAAAGCCCTTATTGGCAGGCTGTGGTATTAGACTGGTGATGAGTCAGAAGGGGTATGTTTAGAGTTTACCAGATCATTAGCAATTAGCACGTGAGCCCCAGAGCACCAGCCTCTCATCACAGACCTCTATAGTCCCAGACAGAGCAGCCGATCCTAGGCCGCCCCAGACCCAGTGCCCCCTTATCCCCCAGACCCCCCAGCCATTAGCCTGTCCTTCTAATCATTATCCATCATTATTCCGCTACATTTCATCAGCTGTCCCAACAGTGTGCATTAATACATTAAGTCCAAACGCGCATTGCTCGGCTTAGCTATTACGATTACTCAGTCAGCAGTGTGATGGCAGGTTGTTGCTATCTGCATTAATATTCAATGAGAGACACTAGACCTCCGGGCCCCCTGAGAGGCATTTCAATACAGCACTGAGTCACAACAGGACCAGCAGAATTAATGCAGGAAAACACACAGGATGCACCCACCCACCCACCCACTCTCTCACTCACTCACTCACTCACTCACTCACTCACTCACTCACTCACTCACTCACTCACTCACTCACTCACTCACTCACTCACACACACACACACACACACTCACACACACACACACACACACACACACACACACACACACACACACACACACACACACACACACACACACACAGGAAGCTCCTTGAATGAACTCCACCACCATACTTCCCTTAGCTGACAGAGGATTCTACAGGGTCAAGTGTTAAAGAGTAGTGCGTCTCACAGGAAGGGTATTTCACAGTCTTTAACCAGGACCAAGGAAGTAAAGTCACAAGCATACACACACACACACACACACACACACACACACACACACACACACACACACACACACACACACACACACACACACACACACACACACACACACACACACACACACACACACACACACACACACACTACCACCCTGGGAGCTGTGTGTCATCGAAGGAGAAGTCGTGTGAACCCTGCATGGTGAAAGAGTGTCTGTATGTATGTTTGTGAGCGAAAGAGAAACAGACACAGGGGGTAAGCAGGAAGTGGGATGTCTCAGCACAGCGGGGAGTCTATAAACCTTAAAAATACAACTGAGGAGCCGTTAATGAGTTCCAAAACTCTCCAGCCTTTTTTTACTGAGAACGGGCTGGATCTGATAACACAACATCTTATTCAGAATTAAGCTAGTTAAACTAGCAAAGTTTCAATCACACTCAAGTTTTGTATTGAAATGCTTGCCACAGCAGAATACACACAAAAGACAAAGTGTCAGAAGTTAAAGATACAATTGAAGATCAGAAACAACTGCAGTCGTCACAAACAGTGTTGTCGATCAGAGTCTTAAAAAACATGCAAAGACACTAAGTCCCCGAACTTTAAAATCTTCTGAAGCATGTTCCAGGATGAAGGGGCATTATGGGAAAAATATTTGTAGTTTTAGCCTTAGGCAAGGACAGCAGCGACTGTGAACGAAGACTATTCTGAGTGACTGATCTGGTCATTAAGGAACAGAGATACAAAGGGATTTGTCCCATCAATGCTTTGTACACAAAGTGTACCAGTTCTTTAGCCTCCTGGCGGAGAGAGAGGTCCATTGCACTATAGCATACACATCACAGTGATGGGTTAGTGGTCTCTAGCATTGGTAATGAATCTTGAAGCACCGTGATACACTGTGTCCATAGTTTTCAAGGTACTAGTTGAGGCCTGCATATAGACAATATCCCCATAATCCAGCACTGATTAAAAAAGATGCTTTGAACAAGATATTTTCTAACTAACATTGAAAGCAAGATTTGTTCCTGAAATATCAATTGGCTGGCCTGTTGTAGTTCAAATCTGCATCTGTTAACTTTCAGGGAAGAGAAAACCATAAACTTGGTTTTCCTTTCATTAAGCACAAGTTTCAATTGGAAAAGCTGCCTTTGAATAACATCAAAGGCCAAATGTAAGTCCTGAAAAGCCTTCTCATTATTAGATGTGCTAGAATAAATAATTGTATCATCAACATACATATGGAGATTTTCAGAGTCAACAGTCTTCCCTTTATAATTTATATACTGTCTAAAAAGGATCGGACCTAAAATTGAGCCCTGCGGAACTCCTTTTGTAAGCCTTCGAAACTCAGATTTCATACCCTCCTGAGCTACATACATCCAATGCATCAACACTTAAACCAACATTTTTTAGTCTATACAACAGCAGGGCATAGTTAACAGTGTCGAAGGCCTTCGATAAGTCAATAAAAAGTAAAACACTGATTTTTCTTGTCCTGAGCATCTAGAATATCACCTAAAACCTTAATTACAGCAGTAATTGTACTATGATTGGCTCTGATTGGCTCTTGGGATAAAACTGAGTTATTGTAAAGAAAGTCTTTGAACTGTAAGTTTACCAGGTTTTCCAAAACTTTTACCAGTGCAGACAGTTTAGATATGGGACGATAGTTATCCAACTGGGACGGATCTCCACCTTTATGTGAAGGCGTGACATAGGCTGCTTTCCAGACTTTTGAAATGGTATTACTCGCCAATGAAAGATTTAATATATGAGTGAGAGGGGCAATGATCTCTGCACTAATTTTTTGAAAATATGGGTTTAATTCATCTGGGCCAGCTGTTTTCTTAATATCAATGGATTTGAGAACCCCCCTATCCACATCGACGGGACAGTAGTGGAGAAGGTGGAAGGTATTAAGTTCCTCTGCGTACACATCACGGACAAACTGAAATGGTCCACCCACACAGACAGCGTGCTGAAGAAGGCGCAACAGCACCTCTTCAACCTCAGGAGGCTGAATAAATTTGGCATGTCACCAAAAACACTCACAAACTTCTACAGATGCACAATCGAGAGCATCCTGTCGGGCTGTATCACCGCCTGGTACGGCAACTGCTCCGCCCACAACCGCAAGGCTCTCCAGAGGGTAGTGAGGTCTGCACAACGCATCACCGGGGGCAAACTACCTACCCTCCAAGACACCTACACCACCCGATGTTACAGGAAGGCCAAAAAGATCATCAAGGACAACAACCACCCGAGCCACTGCCTGTTCACCCCGCTATCATCCAGAAGGCGAGGTCAGTACAGGTGCATCAAAGCCGGGACTGAGAGACTGAAAAACAGCTTCTATCTCAAGGCCATCAGACTGTTAAACAGCCACCACTAACATTGACTGGCTGCTGCCAACATGCTAACTCAAATCTCTAGCCACTTTCTTAATGAAAAATTTGATGTAATAAATGTATCACTAGTTACTTTAAACAATGCCACTTTATATAATGTTTACATACCCTACATTACTCATCTCATATGTATATACTGTACCCTATACCATCTACTGCATCTTGCCTATGCCGTTCGGTCATCGTTCATCCATATATTTATATGTACATATTCTTATTCATTCCTGTAACCTTGTGTGTATAAGGTAGTTGTTGTGAAATTGTTAGATCACTTGTTAGATATTACTGCATGGTCGGAACTAGAAGCACAAGCATTTTGCTACACTCGCATGAACATCTGCTAACCATGTGTAGGTGACCAATCAAATTTGATTTGATTTGATTTAAATAATCCAAACTACAGTCATCTGATATAACAAACACCGTTTTTAGCCAGACCAAACCCTGTAGATGAGACAGTTTTATGTGCATGTCACAATAGGAGTCAAATGGTAACACAATCGGATCCCTCTGAAAAAGAAAAAGCTGCAATACCAAAGTAGGGTTTAGCGGTACCTCTGGGTTAGGGAGATGAGATTTTTTGATCATTTAGACTATGCAATGAGCCATAAAACTAAAATAAAACCAAATGAAAATATACTGAGTCAATCTTTTGAAACCTCAAATTCCCCCCAAATGTACAGCTGTAGCCTACAGGTCTAGTAGAGGTAGAAAGCAAGTGGGTGCCCGAGCATTGTTGCCTTAGTTAGAATGGTCAGCGCGTTCAACAGCCACTACAGGAATCTATTGACAGGGATTTAGACCAGTGTGTGGGTCTGGTCAATGCACCCAGTCGCCTTGCAGAAGGCTACCGCACGTTGAGGCAGAGCGGGCCCAGTAGACCGGCCAAATCACCGGTGGCTAGTCAACCCGGCAGGGTTATCCTGGGCTAGGAAGCCCAGCGCATCTATACGTTATGTCACAGCGCAGATACCAACCTCCGGCTTCCACCGCACAACAAGGCAGGAGAGGAGTCAAAAGACTCTGGTAGAATGGCGAAACACAGATGAAGAGACTGACCGTCGAGGAGTATCCAAGGCCAGTCGGCCCAATCTGTGATCCGTCAGTCACAGCACAGATGTATCCTCTCTCGGCTTTCAGGGAGGGCACCGCACCGGCTTTATCTCCTCGTGTAGAAACCAGCAGATGTCAATTGAAAGCTTTAATTGCTTTGATCCTGTAGGATTTTAGATTTTGCCTGTTGTTTGATGATAACTCTCGCAGCCTATAACGGCTTTGCTAAGTAATGAAAACTTGTAACACTTGAAACAATCTAACAGTGTGTCACAACACGCTCAGCAAAACTGCTCTGACGCCATCTTGGAAACCTGGAGCTAGGCAGCGTGGGAAGTATCGCCTGGAGTGCCGTATCCAGGCCTGACATGACCCCTGATCCATGTCTCCACAAGCCTCCTCCATTGCCTGTAGAACGGGTAGGCGTTGGTGGGGTTGCCGATCATACACCTTCCAACGTCACGCAGAGAAGAATTCTTCAATGGGATTCAAGAATGGAGAGTATGGGGGGAGATTGAGTGCGATGAAAAGTGGGTGACCTGTGAACCAATTGCGGACCACAGCAGCCCAGTAATGTGATAATGTGTGCAGTGTTGTATGGGCCTAGGATTGCATGATGGTGAAGGATGCCGTTTTGACTAATAGCCGCACACATGTTATGTTTGCCACCACGTTGTCCTGGGACGTTGATGATGGCACAGTGTCTGATGATATTTCTGCCGCGGCCCCTTGTTTTTGCAGGGTTGAAACCTGCCACGTCCACATATATTAGCTCCATGACTCTCTGAAAGAGACAAGACAAAACAATGTAGCACAGTACGAAAAGACAGGGATCAGTCAATATGATGTAGCACCATACACTTCCAGATCCAGCACCAATGACAAAGGATACTATAGCTTACCTGCACATATTCATATCTCAGTTGTTTTACACAGTCTTGAGTTTCTTTCGAAAGGGACCCTATACAGCTGCTTCATCCTAATTCTCTTGCGTTTCAGCAGACGAGACAGTGCAGAGAGACTCACTCTGTTTCAGCAGACGAGACAGTGCAGAGAGACTCACTCTGTTTCAGCAGACGAGACAGTGCAGAGTTTCAGCAGACGAGACTCAGAGAGACTCACTCTGTTTCAGCAGACGAGACAGTGCAGAGAGTTTCAGCAGACTGCAGAGAGACTCTGTTTCAGCAGACGTTTGCAGAGAGACTCACTCTGTGACGTTATCTGCCATTATGTGGTCCTGCAGTTCTCTGAGTCTGATGCTGTTATTTGAGGTGACCATATTAACAATGTGGTTCTCCTGCTCTGGGGTGAACAGTTGACCTCTTCCACCAGATACTGGTTTTCATGCAGTTCTGTAAAAACATTTGGATGGTTTAAGTGATAGATCCTCCTCATTATGAAAGTACAGTACATATTACTGTACCAGTAAGACTACAGCATTTACAGTTACTTACCGGTTCTCATTTCGAAATATCTGGATGATACCTGCAACAGTATAACGACTCAGATTAGTTTGAACCCGTCGCCCAGCCTCCCTCATGCTCATCACATGGTTGACAACATGGTCAACCACAGTCGCTCTGATTTCATCAGTTATTGTGTTTCTGACTCCTCTTCCTCATCCCCGTCTTCTCCTTTTCCCCGCCCTACTTCACCTCCTCCTCCTCCTCCTCCTCCTTTCTTACTTCTTCACCTCCTCGTCCTCGTCCTCCTCGTCCCCCTCTTTCTCGTCCTTGTCCTCTTCTAGTTCTCACCCCTCTTACTCTCTGTCCAATATTGGCCTTCATTATTGTCCATACTAAGTGTTTACCTGTAGCCTATTTATAGTGCTCAAGCTCTGATTTGTAATTGAACTCATTATTTATTTATTTTTTCACGTGTCAATGTGGAAAGGCAATTGGCGAAATAGTGTAGCAATGTAGAGACCAATGTTTACAGTTTTGCCAACAGTGTGTTTTTAAATTGCAAACTGAGTGTAAAGCAGTGAGACACACACAGACACACACACACAGATACACACAGAGTGGAACAACCCCCCACCCACACCCGCTTTTTATGCGAAACATAATTTTAGGCAATGCGACTGGGACAGTTTAGAGTGTGTGTCTGCAGTGTACTGATGAGGCTTTCCTGAGGTAGCATGCACTAATGCATGCACACACACACACTCACAAATCTGATTAAAGGAATATGTCAGTGCTCCTAGTGCTGTCTTAATGCGGTATAGGGGCTGTGTTGTGTGTGTGTGTGTTTGACAGGGTAGAGCCATCAATTAGTCACTGCTGGCTGCTTGCTAATTACTGCGATTCGCTGCACCCGCCTCAAACACACACACACACACACACACACACACACACACACACACACACACACACACACACACACACACACACACACACACACACACACACACACACACACACACACACACACACACACACACACACACACACACACACACACACACACACACACACACACACACACACCTGCCCATGCCACTGGAGAATCCTGCCTGCTGCTCTATCGGTCCGGGGTCTGTGTCTGGGTCTGAGTCTGTCTGTGTGTGTGTCTGTGTCTGAGTCTGGGTCTGTGTCTGAGTGTGTCTGTGTTTGAGTCTGGGTCTGGGTCTGAGCCTGAGTCTGGGTCTGAGTCTGGGTCTGGGTGCTGTGCTGTTTTTTTGGGGGAGTGAGTTCCCTCTGGGGAGAGCAGGAGGAAATGTTCCTGTTAGCAAGTCCTCACAGGGAGATGGAGAGGAGGAGAGGTGGAAAGGAGGAGGGAGAAGGGGAGAGGAGACAGGGGGAGTGAAAGGAAAACCTTGATAACTGGGTCGTTCCACGAAAGGAGTGCCTTTTGCGCCCCTTTGAGATATTGTATGTTAAAAGCCTGTTATACTGTATTAAATTAAGTACACTTAAGCAATAAGGCCCAGGGGTGTGGTGTATGGCCAATATACAACGGCTAAGGGCTGTTCTTATGCACAACGCAACGTGGAGGAGCCCTTAGCCGTGATATATTGGCCATATATCACAAACTCCTGTGGTGCCTTATTGCTATTATAAACTGGTTACCAACATAATTAGAGCAGTAAATATAAATGTTTTGTCATAACAATGCTATACGGTCTGATATAGCATGGCTTTCAGCCAATCAGCACTCAGGGCTCAAACCATCCAGTTTATAATTTAATGTAGACCACATGGAGATTTCAATAGATTTGATTTTGATATGAATAAAGGCTTCCTAAAGTACCAAAATTCAGCATTTTCTTTTTCTTTGTCAACCAAGTGTCACTTCTAGGAATATTTTAACCCACTTAATCTCAACATTTCTACAAGTTTCACCATGATTGTAAAACCGTAGTTGTTTTGTTGCTTTGACAAAGTAATTTCTGAAGAATATTATTTATTTCATGTGATTAGTGAATCTTTCCCTCATTTTAAGGTCAAGCCTGTTATGTGATCTGAATTCTCATTTTAATGTGGTGAAACTATTCCTTTTAAAATATTTCTTCAAAAGAAACATTGAACATGGAATAGTCAAATCATAGTGTAAAAGCAGGTGAGCTGGTTCCATTTTCTTGACATTTTCTGGTGTTTTGTGGTGAAAAACTGAGCTGGTCAAGTGTAACATGTCAACCATGTTACCCATAGATAGACAGGCTAGAAAGCTTTATTTCAATTGCCACTCCCTGCTGCACACAACAATCTTCCATTCCCCATGTCACAAAGGGATTTATGTGTGATTTAAGAAGAAATCGTCAACCCTGTTACGGTCAACCCTGTTATTATTTTAGTTGCCACTTAATAGGCAGTTACTAAAATCTTTAAAAAAGATGGGAAAACATGATCTTTATGAAGTTGAACATGTGCTGTTTGTAACAATGTGCGCTGAGAGTCAGGAAGCAAGTTCAGGGAGGGAGGGAGGGAGTGATTTAATCAATAAACAAACCATGACCACCGCACAGACCAGAAACAATGACAATATAGGGAAGGTAATCAGGGGAGTGATGGAGTCCAGTTGAGTCTGATGACGCGCAGGTGCGCGTAACGATGGTGACAGGTGTGCGCCATAACGAGCAGACTGGTGATCTAGAGGCCGGAGAGGGAGCACACGTGACAGTACCAACCTCCCCGACGTGCTAATAGTTATGTGAAGAAAAAAAACACTCTTAGAAAAGGGTTCCAAAAGGGTTCTTTGCGGATAGCGTTCTACCAAGAACCGTTTTGATCGGAGGAACCCTTTTTGGGAGACAAGGCTTCTTTGTATGGCAAGGTTTCTACCTAGACCTTTAAAGTCCTAAGAATCCATTTTTGGAAGAAAGGGTTCTTTAGAAGGCAACAAGGCTTCTTTGGAAGGCAATAAAGTTTCTAGAAAGAACCATCTATCATATTTCCCAACATGTTCTATTGCAGGGTAATTTTCCCCTCCAAAGATGAAAGGGTTCTTGGTAGAACCCTTCATAGAGGGTTCGAGGTGGAACCAAATACAGGGGTTCTATGAAGAACCCCACATAGAGGGTTCTACGTAGCACCAAAAAGAGCGTAAAGAATCATTGTACCATTTTCACCGCTGTGAAATATAATTTTAATAACCCAAAATATTGTATTTTCAGCTGTTTGAAGCTGGTGTACAAAACCGAAACTAAAAGACGCAACATTTTTACTTCAGAATGGGAAGCATAGAAATGGCACACATAGAACAGATCTACTGCTTCTTAGACTTGCTTACAATGAGAGTTACATATATTTAACTCAAATTTCTATGTGAATTTCATTGGATCGCCCAAAAAGTTACATATTGCAAGTAGAAAACTTAGGTGAAATCAATGTTTTTTAAATTTGTCTTTTTAATTACACATCTGGGGATAGGAACAACCTCTCATGTGTCTAAACTATAAATCAACAATTTACAAGGCAAATGAGTGTGTTTGTGAACAGCAAATTCTCCTGTGTTAAATTAACACTAACAGTGTTCAATTAAACACTGGTGTATATGGGTCCACACTTTTCAGAGTTAAATGAACACACTGCTAGTGTGAAGCCTTATTTGCATTTCCAAGAGTGCCTTTCAAGTGAATTGTGACTGTATTTGTTAGTGATAGAGACATTGTTGTTTCGTTCATCCGTTTTCAGTCCTGTGGCCTTCACCATGTGAGATCCTAGGTGAATATGTTCTCTTTCAAAATAATTATTTAATACAATACAAGCATTTAGTAAGGCCTTATTTTGATGGCCTAGTTTTACCCTGAAACTCAAGGTTTTCAGGCCTGCAAGTTCCATTATGGTGGCTTGCAAACCAGAGAGGGGATAGTCAACAGTTGGAATTTTTATTCGCCTGCAACCCGCATTCAGAATGACTGAATGACTAAGAGTTGAGACTACCTAAACCATCTAAACTGGACAAATATTTCAGTAACAGGTGCAATAAATCCAAGTAACATATTGGATTAGTTTAGAAAATGTACTGTATGTTACTTATATCTGAGTAGCATAAGATGAATCAATCCATGGAAATGCAAAAACATAGATTATGAAAAAAACAATAATAAAAAAAAAATCTACCTGCAATAGAGCATGCTGGGAAATATGATCATGAATGGTGTGGTTTTTGTTTAACTGGTTATTAACACCAACACTGTGGTTATTTTAAACCAACGAGTGTTATTTTAAAATGTACAGAGTTAATTTAACACCTGAAAAATCAACACTAGGTAACACTGGCAGATGTTCTGTGCGCCTTGCTTAGCTCAGGACTGGCGTTAAAGAGATCAGGTGTGAGTGTATCGTGATCATTGCCAGACAGAGAACTAGACTCAATGAGGACATGAAGGGAACGTTCCAATTTTTCTGTTGCCCTTTCCTTCTCTTTTTCCCTCTCTCTCTCTTTCTCCATCTCTCTCTCCCTCTCACTCCCCTTCCTTCTCCTGTTTCTTCTGTATGCTGAAGGACTGTTCTACTCTGCTCTGCGCTTTTCTGCCTGTTTGTCTCTGTGTTTGACAATCTGTTGTGTTCCATCCAGCTGTATCACTGAAACCATCTTATGTGCTGCTCAGTGACAACCACAACACAACCGTCTAGTAGAGGCAGGCTGAGTGCTGGGATTCACTGAGGCTGGGCTGCTGACCAGAATACACACGATCCACAATGGCATGGGAGCAGAGGAGTGCATCCTCCTCTCTCTCTCTCCCTCTTCTTGCCTATTCTCTCCGTCTCTCTTTTCCTAACACTTCTCTCTCTTGCCCTGGTCCCTGCCTCTTTCTGCCAAGAGGCATCATGTAACAAATGTAGAGCCCTGACGGTCCAGCAGCGCTGCTCAGTGTGTGGTGTGTGTGTCTAGTCTAGAGGCCAGCAGTGCTGCTTAGTGTGTGGTGTGAGTGTCTAGTCTAGAGACCAGCAGGGCTGCTCAGTGTGTTGTGTGTGTGTCAAGTCTAGAGGCCAGCAGGGCTGCTCAGTGTGTGGTGTGTGTGCCTAGTCTAGAGGCCAGCAGGGCTGCTCAGTGTGGTGTGTGTGTGTGTCTAGTCTAGAGGCCAGCAGGGCTGCTCAGTGTGTGGTGTGTGTGTGTCTAGTCTAGAGGCCAGCAGCGCTGCTCAGTGTGTGTGTGTGTGTGTGTGTGTGTGTGTGTGTGTGTGTGTGTGTGTGTGTGTGTGTGTGTGTGTGTGTGTGTGTGTGTGTGTGTGTGTGTGTGTGTGTGTGTCTAGTCTAGAGGCCAGCAGTGCTGCTTAGTGTGTGGTGTGAGTGTCTAGTCTAGAGACCAGCAGCGCTGCTCAGTGTGTGATGTGTGTGTCTAGTCTAGAGACCAGCAGGGCTGCTCAGTGTGGTGTGTGTGTGTGTGTCTAGTCTACAGGCCAGCAGGGCTGCTTAGTGTGTGGTGTGTGTGTCTAGTGTAGAGGCCAGCAGGGCTGCTTGGTGTGTGGTGTGAGTGTCTAGTCTAGAGGCCAGCAGGGCTGCTTAGTGTGTGGTGTGTGTCTAGTCTAGAGACCAGCAGAGCTGCTCAGTGTGTGTGTGTGTCTAGTCTAGAGACCAGCAGGGCTGCTCAGTGTGTGGTGTGTGTGTCTAGTCTAGAGGCCAGCTGGGCTGCTTAGAGTGTGGTGTGTGTGTCTTGTGTAGAGGCCAGCAGGGCTGCTTGGTGTGTGGTGTGAGTGTCTAGTCTAGAGGCCAGCAGGGCTGCTTAGTGTGTGGTGTGTGTCTAGTCTAGAGACCAGCAGAGCTGCTCAGTGTGTGTGTGTGTCTAGTCTAGAGACCAGCAGGGCTGCTCAGTGTGTGGTGTGTGTGTGTCTAGTCTAGAGGCCAGCAGCGCTGCACAGTGTGTGTGTGTGTGTGTGTGTGTGTGTGTGTGTGTGTGTGTGTGTGTGTGTGTGTGTGTGTGTGTGTGTGTGTGTGTGTGTGTGTGTGTGTGTGTGTGTGTGTGTGTGTCTAGTCTAGTCTAGTCTAGAGACCAGCAGGGCTGCTCAGTGAGTGTGTGTGTGTGTGTGTGTGTGTGTGTGTGTGTAGTCTAGAGACCAGCAGGCCTATTCAGTGTGTGTGTGTGTCTAGTCTAGAGACCAGCAGAGCTGCTCAGTGTGTGTGTGTGTCTAGTCTAGAGACCAGCACCGCTGCACAGTGTGTGGTGTGTGTGTGTCTAGTCTAGAGGCCAGCAGCGCTGCACAGTGTGTGGTGTGTGTGTGTGTGTGTGTCTAGTCTCGAGGCCAGCAGGGCTGCTCAGTGTGTGGTGTGTGTGTCTAGTCTAGAGACCAGCAGGGCTATTCAGTGTCTGTGTGTGTGTCTAGTCTAGAGACCAGCAGAACTGCTCAGTGTATGTGTGTGTCTTGTCTAGAGACCAGCAGCGCTGCACAGTGTGTGGTGTGTGTGTGTCTAGTCTAGAGGCAAGCAGCGCTGCACAGTGTGTGGTGTGTGTGTGTGTGTCTAGTCTGGAGGCCAGCAGGGCTGCTCAGTGTGTGGTGTGTGTGTGTCTAGTCTAGAGGCCAGCAGCGCTGCACAGTGTGTGGTGTGTGTGTGTGTGTGTGTCTAGTCTGGAGGCCAGCAGCGCTGCACAGTGTGTGGTGTGTGTGTGTGTCTAGTCTGGAGGCCAGCAGGGCTGCTCAGTGTGTGTGTGTGTGTGTGTGCGTGTGTGTGTGTGTGTGTGTGTGTGTGTGTGTGTGTGTGTGTGTGTGTGTGTGTGTGTGTGTGTGTGTGTGTGTGTGTGTGTGTGTGTGTGTGTGTGTGTGTGTCTAGTCAGGAGACCAGCGGGCTGCTCAGTGTGTGTGTGTGTGTGTGTGTGTGTGTGTGTGTGTGTGTGTGTGTGTGTGTGTGTGTGTGTGTGTGTGTGTGTGTGTGTGTGTGTGTGTGTGTGTGTGTGTGTGTGTGTGTGTGTGTGTCTAGTCTAGTCTAGAGACCAGCAGGGCTGCTCTGTGTGTGTGTGTGTCTAGTCTAGAGACAAGCAGGGCTGCTCAGTGTGTATGTGTGTCTAGTCTAGAGACCAGCAGGGCTGCTCAGTCCTCCAGCAGTAATTCAGAAGAGTTATTTGAGGTCTAAATGTCAGCCAGCTACTGGCTATTTCTACCTCAATGAGCCACATTGTCCACCTACTACACAGATAATGACTGCAGCTTTGTGTGTGTGTGTGTGTGTGTGTGTGGCCCTTTGTGTATGTCCGATGGTTGGGTGGTGGCAGAGTGATGGATAGATCCATTTAATGTCATGTGGAGGATGGCCCTCAGTGTGTGTGTGTGTGTGTGTGTGTGTGTGTGTGTGTGTGTGTGTGTGTGTGTGTGTGTGTGTGTGTGTGTGTGTGTGTGTGTGTGCGCATGCGTGCGTGTGTGTGTTTTGTGTGTTTGTGTGTGTGTAGGCAGGGCCTTTGTGTGTATATGTCTTCCAGGTCTTCAATACATACTGTACAAGGCAGATCTTTAACCTCAGCTTCTCTCTCATCTCTTTGTGCTAAATGCATTGGATCACACAATACTATTAGTATGTATGAGCAGCAGACATCCAGCCAGCCAAGTCAGCCAGAGGATGCGTCCCAAATGGCACCCTATTCTCTATATAGCGCATTACTTTTGACCATGGCACATAGGGCCCACAGGGCTCTTGTCAAAAGTAGCGCACTATGTAGGGAATAGGGTGCCATTTGGGAGACCCCCCAGACAGTCAGACAGCAGCTCCTCCAATGACAATGCCCGGTACTGATTTTGACATGATGCTTCTATCCAGTCCAAATCACATCACACTTCATTCCCCCCCGCACACCGGGAGGAGGCCAGCCAGTTCACGCTTAATCATCTTCATCTTCACGCCTTTAGCCTTTTGGGGGCCCTAAGCAAGATTTGTATTCATTTTGCTGTGGGCCACAGATAAAAATGAGCAGTTTTACAACTAATTTCCTGCAATTCCACACATTTTCCCATGACCTATGCCATGTTAAGGATATCTAAGTGAGAGTAACTAACACAATCAATGGGGGCCACCTGGAGATCAGGGCCCCTAGGCATGTGCCCTTTGTGACCGGTCTGTATTCAGCCATGATCACTACAAATTTAGATAGCTGGCTAGACTAACTTACCAATCTAAAAATTGTTAGCTGACATGGTTAATTGAGTGATTGTCAGTGACTGACATAAGATAAATACTGCTAATGCACAACCAAATTTTGAACTTGCACTTTGTGTATTCTACTCTTTTAACTTTCTAATTCTTTCTAACTTGCTTATGCCTGGAGCTGGCCCAGATCATCCTCTATATCCCATGAAGCTGTCGTGGAAATTACCACCAGGGACACCTAAAGTCAATATTAAATAATTCTTTATCATCAGCAAGCTGGAGAGGTTCCAACAAATGTATGCACCAAGTAGTACACGTCTGTCAGGAGCTCTGCCGGTGCAGTCCCGTTAGTTCTCTTATATACTGCTTACAAAGACAAGTTATATTTGCATGATTTAGCTCATTCAATAATCATAATTAATTCATCATTAACATTTGGTTCATGCATTTGACTGACCTATACCTCACGAGGCTTCCTCACTCCAAGCTGAGACTTTGAAACTGAGACACCCCTTTCGGTTCTCAAAACAATGTTCTGGGCGTACTGCCAAATTGCTTATACTGATAGTGAGGATTCTTCCCAGGCATGATCAATCAGTCACTTGCATGAACCCAGTCAAATTGGTTATTAGAAAAGTACAAACTTTTAAAAACTTTTCTTCACAATCCCTCCTGTTATCACTGTGATAATCATTGTTGAATTTTAAGGTAAGCATTAGATTATAGCCTCTATTAAAAGTAGGTTATTCTATTAAAGTAAGCAAAATCAACACATACAACCAGACACTTCATCCTTTCAAACCCTTCACTATGGGTTGTACAATCTAAAATACACACAAGGGATCCACAGACTCAGATTGTTTCCATAGCTCTTTAATAAAAAAAACATGTATTACAAAAAACAAAAGGAAGGGGTAACATTAAAGTATTAGAACATGAAGGACAAACAATACAGCATCAAGACACGATCAAACATGTATCAGTCTTTCCGCAACAGAACCATCCTTATGTGTGCGTGTGCATGATAGTGATATAAAATATATGTCATAGCTTCCATTTTCCTGATCACAATCTTGTGAAACCCGAACCCTCCAAGATCCCCCCACAGTTCCCCAATAGCTGTCCCTCAACCATTCGGCATCTGCCTCACCTGGCGCACACACAGACAAGACAGACAGACAGACAGACAGACAGACAGACAGACAGACAGACAGACAGACAGACAGACAGACAGACAGACAGACAGACAGACAGACAGACAGACAGACAGACAGACAGACAGACAGACAGACAGACAGACAGACAGACAGACAGACAGACAGACAGACAGACAGAGACAGACAGACAGACGGTAGCCTAGTAGGTTGAAGCAACAACAGTTATGTCAGAGTCAGAAGATCAGGCAGAAAAATAGGTGGTATTTAATTTACAGTGCAGGTGATGAGAGAGCTGAAACCAGAGACATTATTTACAAAGTATACAAAAAATAAACAGTTTGTGTCACGCCCTGACCTTAGTTATCTTTTTTTTCTTTATTATTTTGGTTGGTGAATGCACCAATTTGTAAGTCTCTGGATAAGAGCGTCTGCTAAATGACTTAAATGTAAATGTAAATGTTAGGTCAGGGTGTGACAAGGGTGGTTGGTTTAGTTTTTGTATTGTCTAGGTGTTTAATACCTGTCTAGGGTTTTTGCATATCTATGGGGTTTTAGTATATCTAGGTGTAAGTCTATGGTGGCCTGAATTGGTTCCCAATCAGAGGCAGCTGTTTATCGTTGTCTCTGATTGGGGATGCCATTTTCCATTTTGGTTTTGTGGGTTATTGTCTATGGTTAGTTGAATGTCAGCACTCGTTATATATAGCTTCACGTTCGTTTGGTTGTTTTGTATAGTTTGTTCAGTGTTCTCTTTCATTAAAGAGGAATGTATTCATATCACGCTGCGCCTTGGTCCCCTCGTTATGATGAACGTGACAGAATAACCCACCAAACCTGGATCAAGCAGCTTGAAAAGAAGGAACAGCGCTTAACCTGTTGATCCTACCCCCTACTTTTTCGAACATTCTGTTTAAAATTGCGCAACATTTCAGCGCCCTGCTACTCGTGCCAGGAATATAGTTGTTACGAATCCCTTTTGGCCCGACAGTCTAGGGGGGATGGTAATGAGATCCGTAACATAACTCATGCAAATTATTATTGTGACAAAGTAAAAGTGTGAACGAAATAACCACGACAACAGAAATCTACCGTCAAACTCTAGGTTTATTTATAAACACACGGTAATGGGGGGAGCAGGAAAAGGGGCTGAGCTGGACCCAAGGAAAGTCTGTTATGGAAAGAAACAATAAGTATTCAAAAACACCCCTAAGCTAGACTAGCCTACTTTAACAACAGCTAACTAACTAACCAAAAATACAGTGGGTGGTCCGCCCAGTTCTAACTAGTGTATTTAACAAAGTTCACCTACGGGTAGTGTATGCCCATGGGCGACTTGTCTTGGTTTCCCCCTTTTCCCACCAGCAATCAAACACAAACACCATAAACAAAAACAATACTCACAGGTGATGACAAAGTGCTATGAGGTGCTTAAAACAAAAGAGAGGTTAAGACATAAAGCGAGAGTGAAACACAGAGACCTACAGACATGGCATTTACAGAGAGATTGAGCTAGAGATTGAGCTGAGCTGAGCTGAGCTTTTGAACAGACAAATGATGGGGTTTTTAAACCATGGGGAAGGAACTGTGATAGGTCAGGAAATAGGAGGAGGTGTGTCTTCTGATTGATGATTGATTGTTGACTGATTGGGGAGTGATGATTTTCACCTGTGAGTGGAGAAGGAGAGAAAAGAAACACACACACAGGATACACACACACACAGGATAACTGTATCCATAACAATAGTATATGCATATGATTAGTATGTGTGGATAGAAAACACTCAGACATTTCTAAAACTGGTTAAATCACGGCTGTGACTATAACAGAATGTGCGTTTCATCGAAAAGCGCAGGAAAATCTGATCACTGAAAACTGGAAAATATATCAATGCGCCACTTGAATGTATTGTTGAATAGAAACCACATTACCTGGAGCCAAGGTTGCAATACCTACAGCTTCCACACAATGTCAACAGTCTTGTCATTTGCCTAGGATTTGTTTCTTGGTCAAACGGACAAGAGACAACCCATTTCTTCCGGTCTCCGACCGGATATTTTGCTTGAGATTTACCCGGACATTATTTCAAGACGTACAGCTATAGAATATACAGCGCCTCATGATCAATTTGATCGATTATTAACGTTTACTAATACCTAAAGTTGCATTACAAAAGTATTTCGAAGTGTTTTGTGAAAGTTTATCGTCGACTTTTTTAATGTAAAAAATTACGTTGCGTTATAAAACGCTGTTTTTTTCCTTGATCACACAGTCTTCATAGATCGATATCTAGGCTATATATGGACCAATTTAATCGAAAAAAAGACCCAATAGTGATGTTTATGGGACATCTAGGAGTGCCAACAAAGAAGATGGTCAATAATGAATGTTTTATATTTTATTTCTGCATTTTGTGTAGCGCCGACTATGCTAATTATTTTGTTTACGTCCCCTGCGGGTCTTTAGGAGTGTTGCATGCTATCAGATAATAGCTTCTCATGCTTTCGACGAAAAGCATTTTGACCTCATAGTCCGCCCCATCCCGCATGCGGTCGCATTACTACAGCCTCAAGCTCATTACCATAACGCAACGTTAGCGATTTCTAAAAATCGCAAATGAAATGAAATAAATATGCCTGCTCTCAAGCTTATCCTTTTCTTAACAATCCTGTCGTCTCAGATTTTCAAAATATGCTTTAGAACCAGAGAAAATCAATACTTTGTGTAAGAGTGGTGATAGCTAGCTTAGCATTTAGCGTTAGCATTTAGCATGCAACATATCAAATAAAACCAGCAAAAGGGATCAAATAAAATAATTTACCTTTGAAGAACTTCAGATGTTTCAATGAAGAGACTCTCAGTTACATAGCAGATGTCCAGTTTTTCCTGAAAGATTCTTGTGTAGGACACAACGTTCCGTTTTGTTACTATGCATTTGGCTACCGAAACTAACCGAAAATTCAGTCACCTACACGTCAAACTTTTTTCCGAATTAACTCCATAATATCGACTGAAACATGGAAAATGTTGTTTGAATCAATCCTCAAGGTGTTTTGTCATATATCTCTTCATTGAAATGCCGTCCCTGGAAGCCTGCATTCTTCTCTGATTCGGATGGAAAAATACTGGTAGCTGACTTTTGCGCACCAATTTCCACACAGACACCGTGCAGGACCCCTGGTAAATGTAGTCTCTTATGGTCAATCTTCCAATGATATGCCTACAAATACGTCACAATGCTGCAAACACCTTGTGGAAACGCTAGAAAGTGTCCGTTCATTCCTGTCGCATTCACAGCCATATAAGGCGATCATGGAAAACGTACCTTCAGAAATCCTGTTCATTTCCTGGTCGCTCAAACATCTTGGTTTTGCCTGAAGCATTTGTTCTAGGGCACTCACAGTGGAAATCTTTGCAGTTCTGGAAACATCCGAGTGTCTTCTTTCCAAAACTATCAATTCCAAGCATAGTCAAGCATCTTTTCGTGACAAAATATTGCGCTTAAAACGGGCACGTCTTTTTATCCAAAAATGAAATACTGCCCCTAGAGTCTTAAGAGGTTAAAAATCTGACTTGTTGGCTGGATTCACAACGAGTGTAGCTTTAATTTAGTACCCTGCATGTGTATTTTAATGAACGTTTGAGTTTTAACGAGTGCTAGTAGCATTTAGCGTAGCGCATTTGCATTTCCAGATGTCTAGATTGGACGCCTGCGTGTCGGGTGGAGGTAAGAGGTTAATGGGGAAATGGACCTGGGAGGAGATATTAGATGGAGCAGGACCCTGGACACAGCCGGGGGAGTATCGCCGTCCTAAGGCGGAGATAGATGCAGCGAAAGTGGAATGGCGATACTATGAGGAAAAATACCGGCGAATAGAGGAACAGCAATGATATGAAGGTACACGGCTAGCGAGGCAGCCCCAATAAAAAAAAATGGGGGGTGGCATAGGAGGATATTGCATGAGTCAGGTAGGAGACCTGAGCCAACTCCTTGTGCTTACCGTGGGGAGCGTGTAACTGGTCAGGCACCGTGTTATGCAGAGATGCGTACGGTGTCTACAGTGTTCTATTCTACCCTGGTGCGCTCTATTCCAGATCCTCGCATTTGCCAGGCATCCATCCAGGACGTCTTGAGCCAGCTCTATGTTCTGGAACTCCAATGCGTCTCCACGGTCCAGTGTATCCTGCGCCTCCGCCCCACACTTGCCCTGAGGTGCGTGCCAACACCACGCACCAGGCTTCATGTGCGCCTCCAGAGCCCAGTATGCCCTGTTCCTCCTTCCCGCGCTCGCCCTGAGGTGCGTGTCCCCAGCCCGGTACCACCAGTTCTGGCACCACACACCAGGCCTCCAGTGCACCTCGGCAGTCCAGAGCGTCCGGCGACAGTACCCAGTCCAGAGCGTCCGGCGACAGTACCCAGTCCAGAGCGTCCGGCGACAGTACCCAGTACAGAGCGTCCAGCGACAGTTCACAGACCGGAGCCCCCAACGACGGGCCACAGTCCGGAGCCTCCAACGACGGGCCACAGTCCGGGGTCTCCAGCGGCGGTCCCCAGTCCGGGTTCTCCAGCGGCGGTCCCCAGTCCGGGGCCTCCAACGACGGGCTACAGTCCGGGGTCTCCAACGACGGGCCACAGTCCGGAGTCTCCAGCGGCGGTCACCAGTCCGGGGTCTCCAGCGGCGGTCACCAGTCCGGGGTCTCCAGCGGCGGTCACCAGTCCGGGGTCTCCAGCGGCGGTCACCAGTCCGGGGTCTCCAGCGACGGGCCACAGTCCGGGGTCTCCAGCGGCGGTCACCAGTCCGGGGTCTCCAGCGGCGGTCACCAGTCCGGGGTCTCCAGCGGCGGTCACCAGTCCGGGTCTCCAGCGGCGGTCACCAGTCCGGGGTCTCCAGCGGCGGTCACCAGTCCGGGGTCTCCAGCGGCGGTCCCCAGTCTGGGGTCTCCAGCGTCGGTCCTCAGTCCAGAACATCTGGCGATGATCCACGCAGCGAGGGTCCCCAGCCCAGGGCCTACGGCAAGGATCCGCAGTCCGGAGCCTCCGATAATGATCCCCGGGTCAGTGATACAAGAGCGGACTCAATGTAGAGAAGGGGGGCGGCGTCCAGAACCAGAGCCGCCACCGAGGTTAGACGCTCACCCAGACCCTCCCATATAGGTTTAGGTTTGCGGCCGGGAGTTCACACCTTTGGGGGGGGGGGTACTGTCACGCCCTGACCTTAGTTGTCTTTGTTTTCTTTATTATTTTGGTTAGGTCAGGGTGTGACAAGGGTGGTCGGTTTAGTTTTTCTATAGTCTAGGTATTTTGGGCCTGTCTAGGGTTTTGTATATCTATGGGGTTTTAGTATGTCTAGGTATATGTAGGTCTATGGTGGCCTGAAGAAGTTGTTTATCGTTGTCTCTGATTGGGGATCCTATTGAGGTTGCCATTTTCCATCTTGGTTTTGTGGTTTATTGTCTAAGGTTAGTGGCATGTCAGCATATATATATATATGCCATTTAGCGTTTTATCCAAAGTATACAGTCATGCATTTCTACGTATCCCGTTTTCTAAAGTTTGTTCAGTGTTCTCTTTCATTAAAGAGGAATGTATTCATATCACGCTGCGCCTTGGTCCCCTCGTTATGACGAACGTGACAGTTTGCCAATAACGATATTACCTTGACTTGAGCACAAAGCCAAAAGCGCCTCCAACACAGTTCCAAACACCCATAAACTCACACATCTGAGTAGGCCTGCGACTGGCAGAGGTCTGTAACAACATACTGCCTCACCAATAGCTCTTCCTGAATGAGGAGTAAGGAAAGGAAAGGAAAAAGGACCTGCCCTATCAACATCTAAACGTGCCAATTTGACTGGTATGGTGGTCACGGTACCTAGCCACTGACACCCACACGTGTTGATGAAATGTTTGTTATCTTCACCGTGCTGAGTGCACTGCAGGTTGTGCTACTAGCATGTCAATATCACCAATGTACGAATATTCAATTTCTCATTCGTGGTCTATTAATTGAATGTTTTTCATATTTTATTTCTACTTTACTGTATATCTCTTTTAATTAGGTCACCTTGTTATCTAGTGCCCTGTGTGCGGTGTGTTGGAATGGCAATTTGATTGGCCAGGTCTGGATGCCAGCTGTATGTGTGAGGCTGTAGTCGGGGGTAAGGAATCACTGCAGGATTGAGGAGAGGTGGAAGTTATCCACGTTTGATTAAGTTGGCTGGAGCCAAGTTGGGGAAATATTCTCTCTCATCCCTCTCTCCCCCTTTCTCCCCTTTATCTCTCTTCTCTATTCTACCCTCCCTGTTTCCACCCCTCTTCTTAGTTCCTCCCACCTATCTCCCCCATCCCTCTCCTTCCGGTGTTTCTCCTCCTCTCCCTCTATCCATCCAGCTCGGCTCTCCAAACAGGCGAGAATAGTAATGTTGTTTAGAAGCAATTAAAAATCTCTGTTGGGATCTTGGGTCAGGATTGAAGGATGAATTTTGACAGAATAAGGCGATTGTTTTTATTTTCTTTGATATGTACTTTATTTGTTTGTGCTGAGGGGATTTGAGCCATTTACATAGAGCTTATAGCTAGCTACATCTCTCAGAATCACCCTGGCAACATGAATTAATGCAGGAACACACACAGCATTCACGCACGCACTCTCTCTCTCTCTCTCTCTCTCTCTCTCTCTCTCTCTCTCTCTCTCTCTCTCTCTCTCTCTCTCTCTCTCTCTCTCTCTCTCTTGCTCTCTCTCTCACACACACACACTCTCCACAGGGCCTTATTAACCTAATTGGCAGATTTGGGTGCTACGGTGCAGATTGGCCTGCTGGGATGGGAACTTGACGAGTGTCATGTCGTGCTTATCATCAGGCAGGAGGACAACTGATGATGTCATCATTCTCTGTGGATACAATCTGTTACTGTAGCTCCTCATCTTCACCTGTAACACAGTCGAAAAGGGGAGTTGACAAGATGGTGGAATTATGCGACGCATAAACAGGTCCTCTGTTTCAGTCATCTGTTTGAGTTGAGTCTTCATCTCCATAACCACCATCGACCCTGACCAGCCACTGTGTCGTTGCAGCAGCATACAGCCCATCAACTCTCTCTCTGTGTGTGTGTAACTGTGTGTGTGTGTGTGTGTGTAACTGTGTGTGTGTGTGTGTAACTGTGTGTGTGTGTGTGTAACTGTCTCTCCCCTCACCCTTTATCCTGACGCATGTCCGCCCTTCTCTGTCAGATTGTTTTACAGTAGGTCTTTCTGTGTTTGTGTGTGTGTCTGGGTTAATTAGCTACAGAGCGGTCCCATCTATCAGCCCCATGCTCCGTCCCTGCCCAAGACAGATCCATTAGCACTGCACACACACACACACACACACACACACACACACACACACACACACACACACACACACACACACACACACACACACACACACACACACACACACACACACACACACACACACACACACACACACACACACACACACACACACACACACACACACACACACACACAGCAGAGCAGCCCCAGCAGGGTAGAGGTGTGCTGAACCTTCGGATACAATATCTGGGTGGATATTATAATATAGCTTGGTAGAGTGAGCAGATAACTGGTACTAGAATCCCCTCAACATCAGTTGAAGTATAACTTACAGGTCCCGATGGACAATTCAGGTATTTCCCAAAAGTGACATCATCTGTCACTGTGACATCGACCTCACAGTAAGTCACTCTCTGTCCCCATATCCCCTTCTTCACTTGATATGACCTGTGTAAAGTCTGCCTTTCGGACATACATACAATGCTAACCTGTGGACTGTGTGATTACATTAATGTGTTTGTCAATATACATGTATGTGTGTACTTGTGTGTACTGTTTGTCTTTAATAGTATTAACATGCTGATCGGTGCTTACCCAGCAGAGAGTGGGGTGTGTAATTGTGGTGACTTTATTTTCCCTGGCATCGGTTTGAACCCCGCTACTCAGCCTCTCCTCTCTCCGACCGGCTGGCTGATTATTTGATTAGCTCTGATTGAAACTGCATATTCATTTGAGCAAATGGAATTAGAGGTGGATTCACGGCCTAATCAACTTCTCCAGCGAAATCGCAACGAGTCCTTCGTTTCCTTCCTCCTCTCCCTCCCTCTCCTGTGAAAACGGCTGCTTTCTCAACCCTCGGCTCATAGATGATTTCTACCGCGCGGCACAGTCACAAGCTTGTCACCACAGTAGGACTGATATTATGGAGTCGACGAGCGGTTATTTATCCTGGTTTCTCTGCATTAGTCCAGATCGTGTATATTTTAATAAAAAGTTGTGACTCGTGAGCAGAGCCACATACAGTATATACATAATTATGTAAATGACTCAGGTCAGAAGAATGGGTTGTATTCATAAAGGTAGCTTTGACTTTAACTGCACACTGTGCACAGTAGACAGCACAGTATACAGTACAGTATAGAGTATAGTAGACAGTACAGTAGACAGTACAGTATAGTAGACAGTACAGTATACAGTACAGTATAGAGTATAGTAGACAGCACAGTATACAGTACAGTATAGAGTATAGTAGACAGTACAGTAGACAGTACAGTATACAACACAGTATACAGTATAGTAGACAGTACAGTATACAGTACAGTATAGAGTATATTAGACAGTACAGTATACAGTACAGTATAGAGTATAGTAGACAGTATAGTATACATCACAGTAGACAGTACAGTAGACAGTACAGTATACAGCACCGTAGACAGTACAGTAGACAGCATAGTATACATCACAGTAGACAGTATAGTAGACAGTATAGTATACATCACAGTAGACAGTATAGTATACATCACAGTAGACAGTATAGTATACAGCACCGTAGACAGTACAGTAGACAGTATAGTATACATCACAGTATACATCACCGTATACAGTACAGTAGACAGTATAGTATACATCACAGTAGACAGTACAGTAGACAGTATAGTATACATCACAGTATACATCACCGTAGACAGTACAGTATACATCACAGTAGACAGTATAGTATACATCACAGTAGACAGTATAGTAGACAGTATAGTATACATCACAGTATACATCACCGTATACATTACAGTAGACAGTACAGTATACATCACAGTATACATCACCGTATACAGTACAGTAGACAGTATAGTATACATCACAGTAGACAGTACAGTAGACAGTATAGTATACATCACAGTAGACAGTATAGTAGACAGCACAGTAGTACAGTAGACAGTATAGTATACATCACAGTAGACAGTACAGTAGACAGTATAGTATACATCACAGTATACATCACAGTAGACAGTACAGTAGACAGTATAGTATACATCACAGTAGACAGTACAGTAGACAGTACAGTATACATCACAGTAGACAGTACAGTAGACAGTATAGTATACATACAGTATACATCACAGTACAGTAGTACAGTACAGTATACAGCACAGTAGACAGTACAGTAGACAGTATAGTATACAGTACAGTAGACAGTAGACAGTACAGTAGACAGTATAGTATACATCAGTACAGTAGACAGTACAGTATACACAGTAGACAGTACAGTATACATCACAGTACATCACAGTAGACAGTACAGTAGACAGTATAGTATACATCACAGTAGACAGTACAGTATACAGACAGTATAGACAGTATAGTATCACCGTAGACAGTACAGTATACATCACACAGTAGACAGTATAGTATACATACAGTAGACAGTATAGTAGACAGTATAGTATACATCACAGTATACATCACCGACAGTACAGTAGACAGTACAGTATACATCACAGTAGACAGTACAGTAGACAGTACAGTATACAGTATACAGTACAGTAGACAGTATAGTATACATCACAGTACAGTAGTAGACAGTATAGTATACATCACAGTAGACAGTATACAGTAGACAGTATAGTATACATCACAGTATACATCACACGTAGACAGTACAGTAGACAGTACAGTATACATACCGTAGACAGTACAGTAGACAGTACATCAGTACAGTATAGAGTAGTAGTACAGTATAGTATACATCACAGTAGACAGTACATACATCACCAGTAGACAGTAGACAGTAGTATACATCAGTATAGTATACAGTATAGTATACAGCACAGTAGACAGTACAGTAGACAGTATAGTATACATCACAGTAGACAGTAGACAGTACAGTATAGTAGACATCACAGTACAGTCACCGTAGTAGACAGTACAGTATACAGTACAGTATAGACAGTACAGTACAGTAGACAGTACAGTATACAGTCACAGTAGACAGTACAGTAGACAGTACAGTATACATCACCGTAGACAGTACAGTAGACAGTATAGTATACATCACCGTAGACAGTACAGTAGACAGTACAGTAGACAGTATAGTATACAGCACCGTAGACAGTACAGTATACAGTACAGTAGACAGTATAGTAGACAGTATAGTATACAGCACAGTAGACAGTACAGTACAGTATATACATCACCGTATACAGTCAGTACAGTATACAGTACATCACACAGTAGACAGTACAGTAGACAGTATAGTATACAGCACCGTATAGAGTATAGTAGACAGTACAGTATACAGTACAGTACAGTAGTATACAGTAGACAGTACAGTATACATCAGTATACAGTCAGTAGACAGTACAGTAGACAGTATAGTATACATCACAGTAGACAGTACAGTAGACAGTATATAGTAGTATAGTAGACAGTACAGTAGACAGTATAGTATACATCACCGTAGACAGTACAGTAGACAGTACAGTATACAGTATAGTATACAGTATACATCACCGTAGACAGTACAGTAGACAGTATAGTATACAGCACAGTAGACAGTACAGTAGACAGTATAGTATACAGTAGACAGTATAGTATACATCACAGTAGACAGTACAGTAGACAGTACAGTAGACAGTATAGTATACATCACAGTATACAGTACAGTAGACAGTACAGTATACATCACAGTAGACAGTATAGTAGACAGTATAGTATACATCACCGTAGACAGTACAGTAGACAGTATAGTATACATCACAGTATACATCACCGTAGACAGTACAGTAGACAGTATAGTATACAGCACAGTATACAGTACAGTAGACAGTACAGTAGACAGTATACATCACAGCACAGTATACAGCACAGTAGACAGTACAGTAGACAGTATAGTATACATCACCGTAGACAGTACAGTAGACAGTACAGTAGACAGTATAGTATACAGCACCGTAGACAGTACAGTAGACAGTATAGTATACATCAGTATAGTATACAGTACAGTAGACAGTACAGTATACATCACCGTAGACAGTACAGTATAGTATACATCACAGTATACAGTACAGTATACAGTACAGTATACAGTCATAGTAGACAGTATACAGTATAGTATAGTAGACAGTACAGTATACATCAGTATACAGTACAGTAGACAGTACAGTATACATCAGTACACAGTACAGTAGACAGTACAGTATACATCAGTAGACAGTACAGTAGTACATACAGTAGACAGTATAGTAGACAGTATAGTATCAAAAGCAGTAGACAGTAGACAGTACAGTACAGTACAGTATACATCACAGTAGTACAGTCACAGCACAGTAGACAGTACAGTAGACAGTACAGTATACAGTATACATCACAGTACAGTACAGTAGACAGTATAGTAGACAGTATAGTATACATCACAGTAGTACAGTACAGTATAGTATACAGTAGACAGTACAGTACAGTATAGTATACATCACAGTAGACAGTACAGTAGACAGTATATACATCACAGTATACAGTAGACAGTATAGTATACATCACCGTAGACAGTACAGTAGACAGTATAGACAGTATACATCACAGTATACATCAGTAGACAGTACAGTAGACAGTATACAGTATAGTATACACACGTAGACAGTACAGTAGACAGTATAGTATACATCAGTACAGTAGACAGTATAGTATACATCACAGTATACATCACCGTAGACAGTACAGTAGACAGTATAGTATACAGCACCGTAGACAGTACAGTAGACAGTATAGTATACATCACCGTAGACAGTACAGTAGACAGTACAGTAGACAGTATAGTATACAGCACCGTAGACAGTACAGTAGACAGTATAGTACATCACCGTACAGTACAGTAGACAGTACAGTACAGTAGACAGTATAGTATACATCAGTACAGTAGACAGTCAGTATAGTATACACATAGACAGTATAGTATACATCACAGTAGACAGTATAGTATACATCACAGTATACAGACAGTACAGTATACAGCACCGTATACAGTACAGTAGACAGTATAGTATACATCACCGTAGACAGTACAGTAGACAGTATAGTATACAGTATAGTATACATCACCGTAGACAGTACAGTAGACAGTAGTATAGTATACATCACAGTAGTATACAGTATACATCACAGTAGACAGTATAGTATACATCACAGTATACGTATACATCACCGACAGTACAGTAGACAGTATAGTATACATCACAGTAGACAGTACAGTAGACACAGTATACATCACCGTAGACAGTACAGTAGACAGTATAGTATACATCACCGTAGACAGTACAGTAGACAGTATAGTATACATCACAGTAGACAGTACATAGACAGTATACATCACAGTAGTATATAGTATACATCACAGTAGACAGTATAGTATACATCACAGTATACATCACAGTATACATCACCGTAGACAGTACAGTATACATCACAGTAGACAGTATAGTATACATCACAGTAGACAGTATAGTATACATCACCGTAGACAGTACAGTAGACAGTATAGTATACATACACCGTAGACAGTACAGTAGTACATATAGTATACAGCACGTAGACAGTACAGTAGACAGTATAGTATACATCACCGTAGACAGTACAGTATACATCACCGTAGACAGTACAGTATACATCACCGTAGACAGTACAGTATACATCACCGTAGACAGTACAGTATACATCACCGTAGACAGTACAGTATACATCACCGTATACAGTACAGTAGACAGTACAGTATACATCACCGTAGACAGTACAGTAGACAGTATAGTATACATCACCGTAAACAGTATAGTATACATCACCGTAGACAGTACAGTAGACAGTATAGTATACAGCCCAGTAGACAGTATAGTATACATCACCGTAGACAGTACAGTAGACAGTATAGTATACATCACCGTAGACAGTACAGTAGACAGTATAGTATACATCACATCAGTACAGTAGACAGTATAGTATACATCACCGTAAACAGTAGACATCACCGTATAGTATACATCACCGTAGACAGTATAGTATACATCACAGTACAGTACAGTACAGTATACAGCAGTAGACAGTAGAGGTAGACAGTATGATTTTTCAACGACGATACCGATTATTGGAGGACCAAAAAAGCCGATACCGATAAAGCGGACGATTTAAAAAAAATGTATTTTTAAGAATGACAATTACAACAATACTGAATGAACACTTATTTTAACAGTAGACAGTACAGAAGACGGTATAGTATACATCAGTATACAGCACAATAGACAGCACACTATACAGTACAGTATACAGTACGGTATACCGCACAGTATACTGTATAGTATTTATTTAATGTGTGTGGTATACTGTTGATTTATCAACTCATTACTTCTCTATGTTACTCATCCCACTCAGTCTTTCATTTCCTCATTCTCTCCGTCTTTTTCTTTAACAGAGATCAAAAGAGGCATGCTTTCCGAGGTCATTAGGTCACTTTCTCATCGCCATGCCGATACGGACCAACGTGATTTCATATTCATGAGCTCACATCTTTCTTCCTTTGATGTGGGAAAATAAGATCCACTGTTTTATCCTTCATTTGTTTACCTTCATCCAACATACATATTTAATATCTACTTGGCTAAACTTTACAAACGTCTGTATTGCCTTGTGTTTGTAATAATTCTTTGTTTTGGAAACTATAAACTCTTCAAAAAGTTCACTTACCATTCGTCAAAACAAATATATCTTCCAAGAGCGCTGACAACATTGAAAATGTAGCTAGTGTAATCGTCTTTCATGGCTGGAAGATTGGTGAAAGTGAGTGAAAGTGAGAGCCTCCTCGCCTGGGAATCAAAGAAGTCTCCAATGACTTGTTGGTTGTTAGATGTGCTGTTTCTGAGCTGACAAGCATTGATAGCACTGAGACTCAGAGACACTGAGCAGTGGGCTCCATCACTATTCACTACAAGGAGCAGGTATCCCTCCACACCTTCCATTCCCCATCTACTGATTCAGTTGTGTTCAGCTATCAGGACAGTTTGTGTGTGTGTGTGTGTGTGTGTGTGTGTGTGTGTGTGTGTGTGTGTGTGTGTGTGTGTGTGTGTGTGTGTGTGTGTGTGTGTGTGTGTGTGTGTGTGTGTGTGTGTGTGTGTGTGTGTGTGTGTGTGTGTGTGTGTGTGTGTGTGTGTGCGTGTGTGTGTGCGTACAGAGAGAGAGAATGTGACCTGCCTCTGGGTCTTGATTATGATTAGCAGCTCTTCCCTCTCTCTGAGAATGCCATTGAAGCAGCCTTAGACTTTGTGTGTGTGCACATGTCCGTGTGTGTGTTGTGTGTGTGTATACAGTGCATTCAGAAAGTATTCAGACCCGTTGACTTTATCCACATTTTCTTACGTTAAAGCCTTATTCTAAGATGGATTCAATTGTTTTTACCCCTCATCAAACTACACAGCAGTTTTAAGCAGTTTTTAACAGCAGTAATGACAAAGCAAAAACATTTTTGGGGAAATTTTTGCAATTTATAAAAGAAAAAAGAAAAACTGAATTATTAATTTACATAAGTACTCAGAACCTTTACTCAGTACTTTGTTGAAGCACCTTTGGCAGCGATTACAGTCTTTTTGGGTATGACACTACAAGCTTGGCACAACTGTATTTTGGGAATTTCTCCCATTTTCTCTGCAGATCCTCTGAAGCTCTGTCAGGTTGGATGGGGAGTGTTGCTGCACAGCTATTTTCAGGTCTCTTCAGAGATGTTTGATTGGGTTCAAGTCCGGGCTCTGGCTGGGCCACTCAAGGACATTCAGAGACTTGCCCCGAAGCCACTCCTGCATTGTCTTGGTTGTGTGCTTAGGGTCGTTGTCCTGTTGGAAGGTGAACAGTCTGAGGTCCTGAGTGCTTTGGAGCAGGTTTTCACCAAGGATCTGTCTATACTTTGCTGTATTCCTCTTTCCCTCAATCCTGAATTGTCTTGCAGTTCCTGCCGCTGAAGAAGATCCCTACAGCATGCCACAGCCACCACCATACTTCACCATAGGGATGGTGCCAGGTTTCCTCTAGACGTGACGCTTGGCATTCAGGCCAAAGAGTTCAATGTTGGTTTCATCAAACCAGAGAATCTTGTTTCTCATGGTCTGAGAGTCATTTATGTGCCTTTTGGGCAAACTCCATGCGAGCTGTCATGTGCCTTTTACTGAGGAGTGGCTTCCCTCTGGCCACTCTACCATAAAAGCTGGTTTGGTGGAGTTCTGCAGAGATGGTTGTCCTTCTGGAAAGTTCTCCCATCTCCACAGAGGAACTCTGGAGCTCTGTCAGAGTGACCATAAGGTTCTTGATCACCTCCCTGACCAGCTCTAGGAAGAGTCTTGGTGGTTACAAACTTCTTCCATTTAAGAATGATGGAGTCCACTGTGTTCCCCCCGTCAATGCTGCAGAAATGTTTTGGTACCCCTCCCCAGATCTGTGCCTTGACACAATCCTGTCTTGGAGCTCTTCAGACAATTCCTTTGACTTCGTGGCTTGGGTTTTGCTCTGACATGCACTGTCAACTGTGGGACCTTATAGAGACTGTTGTGTGCCTTTCCAAATCATATCCAATCGATTTAATATTACCACAGGTGGATTAAAATCACGTTGTAGAAACATCTCAAGGATAATCAATGGAAACAGGATGCATGTGAATTCTTACATAAATAAGGTATTTAAAAAAAAATGTTTTTATACATTTGCAAACATTTCTTAAAAACCTGTTTTTGCTTCGCCAATATGGGGTATTGTGTGTAGATGAATGAGGATAGGCTGTAGCGTAACAGAATGTGGAAAAAGTCAAGGGGTCCGAATACTTTCTGAATGCACCGTATGTGGTGTATGAGTGTGTATGGGAGCGCGACCATACAGGTGTACATGTCTGTGTGTGTCAATGTGTGAGAGAGAGAGTGTGTGTATAATTCAGCACTAGGGCAGTATCTCCCTCCGGAGAAATCAACCTGTCAGTCGGCCATCTCTCACCCAGAGTCCATTACTTGGCCCTTGGATGTACACAGAGAGCTAATATTAATAATATGCATGTCAATCTCTCCTGGCTCAAAGTGGAGGAGAGATTGACTTCTTCTCTGCTCGTCTTTATAAAAGGTATTGACATGTTGAATGCACCGAGCTGTCTGTTTGAACTACTGGCGCACAGATCGGACACTCATGCATACCCCACAAGACATGCCACAACAGGTCTCTTCACAGTCCCCAAGTACAGAACAGACTAGGGAAGGCGCAGGGTACTAAAATAGAGCCATGACTACATGGAACTCTATTCCACATCAAGTAACTCATGCAAGCAGTAAAATAACAAAAAACAGATTTAAAAAACACCTTGTGGACACACACACACACACACACACACACACACACACACACACACACACACACACACACACACACACACACACACACACACACACACACACACACACACACACACACACACACACACACACACACACACACACACACACACACACACACACACATGGATTTTGTACTGTAAATCTGTGGTAGTGGTGGAGTAGGGGCCTGAGGGCACACAGTCTGAGAGTATTGTCATGTTTTTAAAGTTGTATTAACTGGCTTAATTTTGCTGGACCCCAGGAAGAGTTGCTGCTGCCGAGGCTAATGGGGATCCATAATAAATACGAATACAAATACCTCCCTATCCAGGCCTCTCTCTCTACCTCCCTATCCAAGCCTCTCTCATTCTACCTCCCTATCCAAGCCTCTCTCTTTCTACCTCCCTATCCAAGCCTCTCGCTCTACCTCCCTATCCAAGACTCTCTCTCTACCTCCCTATCCAAGCCTCTCTCTCTACCTCCCTATCCAAGCCTCTCTCTCTACCTCCCAATCCAAGCCTCTCTCTCTACCTCCCTATCCAAGCTTCTCTCTTTCTACCTCCCTATCCAAGCCTCTCAATTCAATTCAATTCAATTCAAGGGCTTTATTGGCATGGGAAACATGTGTTAACATTGCCAAAGCAAGTGAGGTAGACAACATACAAAGTGAATATATAAAGTGAAAAGGCCTCTCCAAGCTTCTCTCTCTACCTCCCTATCCAAGCCTCTCTCTCTACCTCCCTATCCAAGCCTCTCTCTACCTCCCTATCCAAGCCTCTCTATTTCTACCTCCCTATCCAAGCCTCTCTTTCTACCTCCCCATCCAAACCTCTCTTTCTACCTCCCCATCCAAACCTCTATATTTCTACCTCCCTATCCAAGCCTCTCTATTTCTACCTCCCTTTCCAAGCCTCTCTCTTCTACCTCCCCATCCAAACCTCTCTATTTCTACCTCCCTATCCAAGCCTCTCTTTCTACCTCCCTATCCAAACCTCTCTCTTTCTACCTCCCTATCCAAGCCTCTCTCTCTCTACCTCCCTATCCAAGCCTCTCTTTCTACCTCCCCAAGCCTCTCTTTCTACCTCCCTATCCAAGCCTCTATATTTCTACCTCCCTATCCAAGCCTCTATTTCTACCTCCCTATCCAAGCCTCTCTCTTTCTACCTCCCTATCCAAACCTCTCTATTTCTACCTCCCTATCAAAGCCTCTCTTTCTACCTCCCCATCCAAACCTCTCTATTTCTACCTCCCTAGCCAAGCCTCTCTTTCTACCTCCCTATCCAAGCCTCTCTCTTTCTATCTCCCTATCCAAGCCTCTCTCTTTCTACCTCCCTATCCAAGCTTCTCTCTCTCTACCTCCCTATCCAAGCCTCTCTATTTCTACCTCCCTATCCAAGCCTCTCTTTCGGAATCCCTATCCTAGCCTCTCTCTTTCTACCTCCCTATCCAAGCCTCTCTCTTTCTACCTCCCTATCCTAGCCTCTCTCTTTCTACCTTCCTATCCAAGCCTCTTTCTTTCTACCTCCCTATCCAAGCCTCTCTCTCTACCTCCCTATCCAAGCCTCTCTCTTTCTACCTCCCTATCCAAGCCTCTCTCTCTTTCTACCTCCCTATTCAAGCCTCTCTCTTTATACCTCCCTATCCAAGCCTCTCTCTCTTTCTACCTCCCTATCCAAGCCTCTCTCTCTCTCTACCTCCCTATCCAAGCCTCTCTCTCTACCTCCCTATCCAAGCCTCTCTCTTTCTACCTCCCTATCCAAGCCTCTCTTTCTACCTCCCTATCCAAGCCTCTCTTTCTACCTCCCTATCCAAGCCTCTCTCTTTCTACCTCCCTATCCAAGCCTCTCTCTTTCTACCTCCCTATCCAAGCCTCTCTCTTTCTACCTCCCTATCCAAGCCTCTCGTTCTACCTCCCCATCCAAACCTCTCTATTTCTACCTCCCTATCCAAGCCTCTCTCTTTCTACCTCCCTATCCAAGCCTCTCTTTCTACCTCCCCATCCAAACCTCTATATTTCTACCTCCCTATCCAAGCCTCTCTATTTCTACCTCCCTTTCCAAGCCTCTCTCTTTCTACCTCCCCATCCAAACCTCTCTATTTCTACCTCCCTATCCAAGCCTCTCTTTCTACCTCCCTATCCAAGCCTCTCTCTTTCTACCTCCCTATCCAAGCCTCTCTCTCTCTACCTCCCTATCCAAGCCTCTCTCTTTCTACCTCCCTATCCAAGCCTCTCTTTCTACCTCCCTATCCAAGCCTCTATATTTCTACCTCCCTATCCAAGCCTCTATTTCTACCTCCCTATCCAAGCCTCTCTCTTTCTACCTCCCTATCCAAACCTCTCTATTTCTACCTCCCTATCAAAGCCTCTCTTTCTACCTCCCCATCCAAACCTCTCTATTTCTACCTCCCTAGCCAAGCCTCTCTTTCTACCTCCCTATCCAAGCCTCTCTCTTTCTATCTCCCTATCCAAGCCTCTCTCTTTCTACCTCCCTATCCAAGCTTCTCTCTCTCTACCTCCCTATCCAAGCCTCTCTATTTCTACCTCCCTATCCAAGCCTCTCTTTCGGAATCCCTATCCTAGCCTCTCTCTTTCTACCTCCCTATCCAAGCCTCTCTCTCTCTACCTCCCTATCCTAGCCTCTCTCTTTCTACCTTCCTATCCAAGCCTCTTTCTTTCTACCTCCCTATCCAAGCCTCTCTCTCTACCTCCCTATCCAAGCCTCTCTCTTTCTACCTCCCTATCCAAGCCTCTCTCTCTTTCTACCTCCCTATCCAAGCCTCTCTTTCTACCTCCCTATCCAAGCCTCTCTTTCTACCTCCCTATCCAAGCCTCTCTTTTCTACCTCCCTATCCAAGCCTCTCTCTTTCTACCTCCCTATCCAAGCCTCTCTCTTTCTACCTCCCTATCCAAGCCTCTCGTTCTACCTCCCCATCCAAACCTCTATATTTCTACCTCCCTATCCAAGCCTCTCTTTCTACCTCCCCATCCAAACCTCTCTATTTCTACCTCCCTATCCAAGCCTCTCTCTTTCTACCTCCCTATCCAAGCCTCTCTTTCTACCTCCCCATCCAAACCTCTATATTTCTACCTCCCTATCCAAGCCTCTCTATTTCTACCTCCCTATCCAAGCCTCTCTCTTTCTACCTCCCTATCCAAGCCTCTCTCTCTCTACCTCCCTATCCAAGCCTCTCTCTTTCTACCTCCCTATCCAAGCCTCTCTTTCTATCTCCCTATCCAAGCCTCTATATTTCTACCTCCCTATTCAAGCCTCTCTCTTTATACCTCCCTATCCAAGCCTCTCTCTCTTTCTACCTCCCTATCCAAGCCTCTCTCTCTCTCTACCTCCCTATCCAAGCCTCTCTCTTTATACCTCCCTATCCAAGCCTCTCTCTTTCTACCTCCCTATCCAAGCCTCTCTTTCTACCTCCCTATCCAAGCCTCTCTTTCTACCTCCCTATCCAAGCCTCTCTCTTTCTACCTCCCTATCCAAGCCTCTCTCTTTCTACCTCCCTATCCAAGCCTCTCTCTTTCTACCTCCCTATCCAAGCCTCTCGTTCTACCTCCCCATCCAAACCTCTATATTTCTACCTCCCTATCCAAGCCTCTCTTTCTACCTCCCCATCCAAACCTCTCTATTTCTACCTCCCTATCCAAGCCTCTCTCTTTCTACCTCCCTATCCAAGCCTCTCTTTCTACCTCCCCATCCAAACCTCTATATTTCTACCTCCCTATCCAAGCCTCTCTATTTCTACCTCCCTTTCCAAGCCTCTCTCTTTCTACCTCCCCATCCAAACCTCTCTATTTCTACCTCCCTATCCAAGCCTCTCTTTCTACCTCCCTATCCAAGCCTCTCTCTTTCTACCTCCCTATCCAAGCCTCTCTCTCTCTACCTCCCTATCCAAGCCTCTCTCTTTCTACCTCCCTATCCAAGCCTCTCTTTCTATCTCCCTATCCAAGCCTCTATATTTCTACCTCCCTATCCAAGCCTCTATATTTCTACCTCCCTATCCAAGCCTCTCTCTTTCTACCTCCCTATCCAAACCTCTCTATTTCTACCTCCCTATCCAAGCCTCTCTTTCTACCTCCCCATCCAAACCTCTCTATTTCTACCTCCCTAGCCAAGCCTCTCTTTCTACCTCCCTATCCAAGCCTCTCTCTTTCTACCTCCCTATCCAAGCCTCTTTCTTTCTACCTCCCTATCCAAGCTTCTCTCTCTCTACCTCCCTATCCAAGCCTCTCTATTTCTACCTCCCTATCCAAGCCTCTCTTTCGGAATCCCTATCCTAGCCTCTCTCTTTCTACCTCCCTATCCAAGCCTCTCTCTTTCTACCTCCCTATCCTAGCCTCTCTCTTTCTACCTTCCTATCCAAGCCTCTTTCTTTCTACCTCCCTATCCAAGCCTCTCTCTCTACCTCCCTATCCAATCCTCTCTCTTTCTACCTCCCTATCCAAGCCTCTCTCTCTTTCTACCTCCCTATTCAAGCCTCTCTCTTTATACCTCCCTATCCAAGCCTCTCTCTCTTTCTACCTCCCTATCCAAGCCTCTCTCTCTCTCTACCTCCCTATCCAAGCCTCTCTCTTTATACCTCCCTATCAAGCCTCTCTCTCTTTCTACCTCCCTATCCAAGCCTCTCTCTTTCTACCTCCCTATCCAAGCCTCTCTCTCTTTATACCTCCCTATCCAAGCCTCTCTCTCTTTCTACCTCACTATCCAAGCCTCTCTCTCTTTCTACCTCCCTATCCAAGCCTCTCTCTTTCTACCTCTCTATCCAAGCCTCTCTCTTTATACCTCCCTATCCAAGCCTCTCTTTTTCTACCTCCCTATCCAAGCCTCTCTCTTTATACCTCCCTATCCAAGCCTCTCTCTTTATACCTCCCTATCCAAGCCTCTCTCTTTATACCTCCAAATCCAATCCTTTCTCTACCTCCCTATTCAAGCCTCTCTCTTTCTACCTCCCTATCCAAGCCTTTCTTTTTATACCTCCCTATCCAAGCCTCTCTCTTTCTACCTCCCTATCCAAGCCTCTCTCCTTCTACCTCCCTATCCAATCCTTTCTCTACCGCTCTATCCAAGCCTCTCTCAGCCTCCCTGCCTACCTTCATACCCCAGCCTGTCTCCTGTCTGGGACTCTCCTGCATAGCTTCTCTGCCTCTCTCTCTCAGGCACCTTGGCTGTGGTCTGTGCTGTTCTGGGGCTCTTTCAGCTGGGCTGTCTGGTCTCTGACAAACCACTTGGATGGAATATGACCTCTGGCTAGTGTAATCTATCTCCATTTCTTCAGTGCCACGCTATCAGTAATTACCCTCTCATTCTGTCCCTCTATCCTCTGAAGAGTGACGCCATTTCTACTCTCATCTATCTCAACGCATCCCTTCATCTCTCTCTCTCGGCTTTACTCTGTCTTTCCTCAGAATCCCCTCAGATCATGTATGCGTGTCCTTGGCCTCCAATCTAAGTCATAACATGTTAAACACCTTCTCCTCTCCTTCTCCATCCTAACTCACCCCATTCCTCTTTTCTCTCTCCTCAGATCCCTCAGATCAGCTATGCGTCCACGGCCCCGGAGCTCAGTGACAACACGAGGTATGACTTCTTCTCCCGCGTCGTTCCTCCGGACTCCTACCAGGCCCAGGCAATGATGGACATCGTCACGGCGATGGGATGGAACTACGTGTCCACGCTCGCCTCCGAGGGCAACTACGGCGAGAGCGGTGTCGAGGCCTTCGTGCAGATCTCCCGGGAAACAGGTACGTGGAATAGCGAAAACATGCTCAAGACACTCTCATACAGACAGTGCCGAATGGAGGTGCTGAATCTTGATCACAGTGAACACAGTCTACAATTCTTGAGCGTTTGGACATCTCTCTTCAGTGATGGGTCTCTGTGGAACTCTGAACAACAGCAGCTGCCCTAGTAAATGGCATCAGTGATATTAACTGTCAGATAGTATCTGTCAGCTACAGATTGACAGTTAGTCAGCATAAAAAAACACTGATTTCATCAGATAAAGTCTCTAGTGGTTTTAACTTGTCTCTGTGTTTGTTGAGTGCTCGGGTTTGCCAGCAATCACTGATGTCTCTTTTTCTTAGTGTGAGAAGGGAAACATCAAGTGACACCTCATCTCCCATATACTGAAATGCATAATGTTTGCTTGGGGAATATGGCATCAATTCAGACACCACATTCAAACAGTCAATTCAGACACGTGAATTTCCCCCCAAAACTCACAGATATACATCAGTGAGCATTGGAGCCCCTGCTGTGCTTACTGCTGTAAGCAATGCTGCTAGTTTCTACTGTGTGACTTGACTGTGGGTTTCTATACTGTGGGTTTAGTTGTTGTGCTGCTCTCTTCCCTGCTGTGCCGCGCTGTGCTCAGGGCTGTGTGCTGTGACAGTGAACAGTCAGCTGTTCAGATGTTTAGCCTTGCTAGGGCTGTGCAGATGTTGACATGGCTGGAGGGGTGAGGGGGAGGAGGGGGAGGGGAAAGGGAGAGGATGAAGAGGAAAGAAGCAGGCCCGAACATCAGCAGTGGAGCTGTCTGATTGTCTGTCCATTTGATACGATGCTGAGCAACACATTTAAAAGCTAAACGAGAATACCCTGCAGATCCACACACTCAAACGAACATATTTCATTCAGTAGGCTCTGGGTAGGGGGCAAATTACAGTCCTAAGTGGTTAGAATGAAGTAAATGTCCATTCCTTGTTTCCTGCTCCCGAGCGGACAACTTTAATTCCACTACACTGTGTATTGTATTCTAGTTGTGGAGTAATACTAACACCTGTCGTGAAAATTCTTCTTGAGAGAGACTTTGTCATTTCTTCAAACACATATCTTTATTTAATATTGATTAATTATTGCACTAATGAAGCTGTCGTCCCCACACTCTAAAATGTGTTGCTGAGGCATAACCTTAACAGATAATGTTTGTTCTTATATAGCTGACACTAAGAATGCTTAGTCATGGCTGGTTCCACCCCTCCCATGCAGATTGGGGGGCACCACAAGCCACTTTGGGTACATATTGTGGTTATTTGCACCCGGTGTTGTTTTACCCCCCACCTGGCTTAGTCTCCCAGATGCAAGGATGATTTTGAGACAATAAGGGATTGTTCTACTCCTAAACTATCTCTAGTAAAACCCATCATTGACCATACACCCAGATTAGCTGCAGGGAGCTAGAGTGGAGACCATAAAAACACAGCATTAGTCGAACAGAAATGTCTTACTATTTGTTAAGTATTCATTGTTAACTATTAATATCAAAGAAATCAGGTAATATGTCATTTTCACATTCCACCATTTTGAGATGTCCCTCAACTTAACAGACAATGAAGAGTTTTAAAAAGACATTAATACAAATCATTATGATCATACTGAGCACACTCCCATTGGTCAGCATGCTGGACATAGCCATTTCCATCCCTATAGCACCATCTATAGAAACTAAAATTAGAATATCGTGTTGGACAAATCCAGGTAGTGACTCCCGGTTTAAGTAAAATGTATTCTGTTTAGTGCCTAATGAACATGACCCAGGACAAGCATCATGATCCCACTATTTATAAGGCAATGCCTATGGACTCTATGTGCCATTGGCATAAACCTGCTATAGTTCCTGAGTATTAACGTTATCATCAAAAATGTCATTTGGCATTGGATATAGTTCAAATAGATTAGGATCAGTTTCATTCTCAGGATCAGAGTTCACCCTCTCCATTCTCCAATCAATCCAAAATACATTAATTGCTCCACTCATATAGTTATTAACATACTAAAAATGTACTTAAATCAATTAGTCAGTTTTTGAAAATCATTCAGTTTCCAAATCATAATCAAAACCCAATTAATTATCCAACCAAAATGTAGAATAACATTCTTCAGTGATTCACATTGGTTTTATCACTCAAAGTTAAAACCCTCAGTTTAACACACATCAATGTACATTCATATTAACGTACAGTTATACTAACATACAATACATTAATCTTGTAATTCTAGCGTTAACTTTCTCATCAGGATTATAATTACAGTATCCCAATGCATTCTTAGTATAAATTACTATATTTATAACCCGATACCCCAAATAAACAATCTTAGACAAGTCTAAATCAATTACAGGCACAGTTGACCAACTCTCCTATCACACTGTCTGTCGACCTCATTGGAACCTGTTTAATTAATTTAGTCAAAATCTAAAATATGTTTTAACAAATCAAGGCCCTTCAAAAAATGTACGCTGTCAGATCAATATTCAATACTAAAACATTCACTTTAAATAGTTGACACTGTTCCACGTAATGGAAACAGATTATCGTTTTAAATGACATCACCTTCCTGCTTCAATTCACTGGTGTTACCGAAACTACAAAACCGAGCAGCAATAACCAGAAACGGTCAAAGAATGTTTCCGCCTTCGACTTCATCATACCACTACACCAAACTTAACCCACTTCGTCCCTTACAGCCCACTCCATTTCAGTGAGCACCAGTCGCTTACGCCCACGGACAAAAACATGGAAACTCATCTATTCTTACCAGTAGAAAAAACATTCTGGGTTTACCTCTATCGTAAGTTTAAAAATAAACTTGACCACTTTCTCCTCTGTCTGCTTTACACTTATTACATTTCACAAAACGAAAGCCTCTTCCTGCCCACAACTTCAATTCATCACCGCTGTAGCCTTGTTTTATCATGCAGTAATTAAGACCTATGCTCAGTTCTCAATTCTGATCACTGCCACAGCTCTATCGCAATTGCCAATCAGCTATTACCAGAATTCATTAGATGTCGGTAACTGTCTCTTCTGATTAGGCTACAGGGAATAAAACAAAGACTTGCAATTGTTGAACTACAATCAGAAATCCAGATTTTAGTAAGTAACATAGACCCAATGCTATTGGCGTCATGGATTCCCCTGGTAATGCTGCTCATTCCGTTCACCACCTCCGGAGGTCTACGTCACCGGCCTTCTAGGCGTCACTGAACTGGATCATTACCACCAACTCCGGACTGTCTTGTCTCATTACGCACACCTGGTTCCCATTCCCCCTGATTAGTATGTGTATGTATGTGCCCTCTGTTCCCCATTGTCCTGGTTGATTATTGTTTCATGTCCGTTGGTCTTGTGAGGACCTGTACTTTGTTGTATTGGTTTCCGTGTTAGTGTGCACTTGTTGTTACGGGTCTCGTTCCATGTATTTATTAGAGGTTTACACCTTGTTCTTTGTTTGGTTTAGAGCCCTGTGCTACATATACAGTTGAAGTCAGAAGTTTACATACACTTATGTTGGAGTCATTTATACTTGTTTTTCAACCACTCCACAAATTTCTTGTTAACACACTATAGTTTTGGCAAGTCGGTTAGGACATCTACTGTGTGCATAACACAAGTAATTTTTCCAACAATTGTTACAGACAGATTATTTAACTTAGAATTCACTGTATCACAATTCCAGTGGGTCAGAAGTTCACATACACAAGGTTGACTTGTGCCTTTAAACAGCTTGGAAAATTCCAGAAAATTATGTCATGGCTTTAGAAGCTTCTGATAGGCTAATTGACATCATTTGAGTCAATTGGAGGTGTACCTGTGGATGTACTTGAAGGCCTACCTTCAAACTCAATGCCTCTTTGCTTGACATTATGGGAAAATCAAAAGAAATCAGCCAAGACCTCAGAAAAAAATGGTAGACCTCCATAAGTCTGGTTCATCCTTGGGAGCTATATCCAAATGCCTGAAGGTACCACGTACATCTGTACCAACAATAGTAAGCAAGTATAAACACCATGGGACAACGCTGCCGTCATACCGCTCAGGAAGGAGACGTGTTCTGTCTCCTAGAGATGAACGTATTTTGGTGTGAAAAGTGCAAATCCATCCCAGAACAACAGCAAAGGACCTTGTGAAGATGTTGGAGGAAACAGGTACAAAAGTATCTATATCCACAGTAAAACGAGTCCTAAATCGACATAATCTGAATGGCCGCTCAGCAAGGAAGAAGCCACTGCTCCAAAAACGCCATAAAAAAGCCAGACTACGATATGCAATTGCACATGGGGACAAATATCATACTTTTTGGAGAAATGTCCTCTGGTCTGATGAAACAAAAATATAACTATTTGGCTATAATGACCATCGTTATGTTTGGAGGAAAAAGGGGAAGGCTTTTAAGGCGAAGAACACCATCCCAACCGTGAAGCACGGGGGTGGCAGCATCATGTTGTGGGGGTGCTTTGCTGCAGGAGGGACTGGTGCACTTCACAAAATATATATTGAATCAATATCTCAAGACACCAGTAAGGAAGTTAAAGCTTGGTCGCAAATGGGTCTTCCAAATGGACAATGACCCCAAGCATACTTCCAAAGATGTGGCAAGATGTCTTAAGGACAACAAAGTCAAGGTATTAGAGTGGCCATCACAAAGCCCTGACCTCAATCCTATAGAACATTTGTGGGCAGAACTGAAAAAGCGTGTGCGAGCAAGGAGGCCTACAAACCTGCTTCAGTTACACCAGCTCTGTCAGAAGGAATGGGCCAAAATTCACCCAAATTATTGTGGGAAGCTTGTGGAAGGCTACCCGAAACGCTTGACCCAAGTTAAACAATTTACAGGTAATGCTACCAAATACTAATTGAGTGTATGTAAACTTCTGACCCATGGGGAATGTGATAAAATAAATAAAAGCTGAAATATATCCTTCTCTCTACTATATTATTCTGACATTTCCCCTTCTTAAAATGAAGTGGTGATCCTAACTGACCTATGACAGTGAATTTTTACTAGGATTATTTCATTCTTTTCATTATCATCAGCAGCATTTTAAGACTTTTTTTGCTCTAGCCATTTAAATAAACCGGCATCAACACAAACATCTATTATATTCCCTCTGGCAAAAATGCAAAAACAAAATGGCCATTCATAACGATGCTTAACATTCTGCATGCATTCTTAAACTACCCTCGCCACCGAGACCTTGTTGATTTCCAGAACTTGCATCATAGATTCTTCTTTACATTCTACACCCTTATGTGTATAAATGTATTTGGCTAAGGTGTATGTAAACTTTATATATACTGTGTATGTGTTTGTTTTGGGCTTCGTTCCCGTCATGTTTATGACGTACACTATTTTGGGTAGTGAAATCAAATAAACAAGTTTGTATTCCTGCGCCCGCCTCCTATCATTATACAACGTGACAATTGAAATGATAAGTAAATAACCCAATTATAATGGTGTGTAGTCTTTAACATCTGGCACTAAAAACGACACCATTACCGGAAAATAGCCTTAAAGTTCATCCAAGTGTTTCTTTGTAAAGATTTGCACAAAGGGACACTTACGGTGAATGAGTTGAATCGATATTCGTTGATTTGGAAACAGATCTGGCGAGTTTAATATAAATGAATGATATTTTCCTGAAATTCTTTAATTACATCACATTTGCTCCGTAATAATTATTATGATAAAAAAAAACTTTGTACTACCTTATAAGTTACGTCAAAAGTCCACCTTAATTTGCTCTAACGTCATGGAAAAAGGGATTTGTTCCATAAATATAGCAACCCTAATCTTACTGCGGAAAAAAAAAACATTTTCCGGCCTCTAGTTTTCTCTAAATGTATTGCCTGGATGGAGAAAATCCCATTAGTGTTTAGACTGTAAAAAAATGCTTGACCCTTGTCTCTATCAAATGATCCATAAAGAGGCCATCCTGAGCCTACGTACGTTTACATGTGGGTTGTTTAAGTTGCGTATCATTATATTCCCAGTATTACTTTATCAAATCTCTAGTCATTGATAAAACACACATACAATTTGTCACATTTTCATATATTCACAGAATCCATGTAAAACGTAGGACATCTTAGGTACTTACATTAATTAACCACTCCATGTGAATTTCCAACAACTCTCCATTCCTACGAAGCAGCTCTATATATTGAAACGTATTATCCAAATTTAAAATATTATCCAACCTTCAGATTAACACTTATTTCCACACTCACACAACTCTCATATCACATTCACAAACACATGACACACAGGGGACGAGACAGACCAGAGGAAAAATGATTTAGCCCTGTTCTTAGATTTCAAACCCGGTCTATATGAACAGGGTAACCCATACCATTATCAAAATATTGCCTAATTAGTGGTCCCAAAACAGGGTGTTGTATCCACACGTGGATATCGCCTATTGCGATTACTATGGTATAGATTCTCTTACGTCTATCCAAATGTGCAAAACTACCAACAGAGTATCACGTGTCTCCTACCTAACTATGTAACACGGTCCCACAAATCCAATCTTACCTCGTATTTACTAAGTACCAGGAATAACAAAACACTCACAACAACACCTAACAATAGTAACCCAGGGCATACCTGTTTACCCCATTTATCCAAAAATTTTAACCAAACACTGCACATTGTAATTTGATTCCCCAAGGCGTCACCTGCACAATAAGTCCCTTGTTCAATGAGCTTCACCAAGCTGCGCTCTCGTACCTACACTCCACACGAACTTCGCCAATCCTACTCTGATCGACTCACTACCACGCGTCTGGACTTTTGGTTGCCCACAACTGGCAAACAAACAATCATGCCCAAGGATACTTCACTTAAGAGCAATGAGGGATTGTTCTAGTCCTAAACTATCTCTAGTAAATGATTGACCCATACACCCAGATTAGCTGCAGGGAGCCAGAGTGGAGACCATAAAAACACAGCATTAGTAGAGCAGAAATGTCTTACTATTTGTTAAGTATTCATTGTTAACTATTAATATAAAAAAAATCTGGTAAATGCATAATTCTTCACACACACCATGATCCTCCCACTACCCTGTCTGTGACAGTCTCTGGACACACACACACACACACACACACACACACACACACACACACACACACACACACACACACACACACACACACACACACACACACACACACACACACACACACACACACACACACACACACACACACACACACACACACACACACACACACACACACACACGGTCCGGAAGATGTACCATATGTTTGCGCATACACGTGTTCGTCTATGTGCCTACATGTATGTGTGTGAGGAGTCTGAGAGGAGAGAGTCGACTGACTGTCCCTCTGAAGGGGTTTTAATGAAGAGAAGCTCTCTCTCTCTCATTGCCAGTGATTGAATTAAGGAGTGATTGTTAGGTGATTGAATGATTATTTAATATTATTTAATATTATTATTACTATGATGACTGCCACCACCGCTTACGCTCCTCCCTGCGTGCTGCTACTGAGCAGCTGTGGTAATTGCTGTTTAATCGAGGAGTTATGATTCCAGAGACGTTGTGTTTGTGTTCGTGAAGCACGTCTCAGCTCCCTTTAGGCATATTAAGGATGTTTCCACCATAATGTGTAAGATGCACCTAACCATTAATGATGGGATGATGGGGGATGTCTGTAGAGAGAGGCAATGGTGTGTCCATTTTAACTAGCTGACTCTCTCCTCTTGCGTGAGGCAGGGGAAAGCGAGGGAGTGAAAGCAGGAGAGACCGAGAGGGAACGAGAGAGGGAACGAAAGACCTTCAGCATTCAGGTTGACTATAGGTTGGGACAGTGTAGTACACTATTTTCCTATTTCTGCGTGTGAAGAAGAAGAGAGAAAGGAGTGAGAGGGAGAGAGAGAGCATGAGAGAGAAGGTGTGGGGGAGAGGGAAGAGACTGGGGGGGGGGTTTGAGAGACCGAGAGGAAGAGGAATAGAGTGAAAGAGAGGGAGAGACAGAGAGATGCGACATGGAGAGAGAGAGATGTTGAGGTAGAGTGATCCAGATGGGAGGTAGAGAGATCCAGATGGGAGGTATTCTCTCTCTCCCGTCCAGACATCCAGATGACAGGCTCTCCTCCAGCTGTAGGATAAGACTTGGATTACAACATAGAGATGGAGAATTCACACACACACACACACACACACACACACACACACACACACACACACACACACACACACACACACACACACACACACACACACACACACACACACACACACACACACACACACACACACACACACACACACACACACACAGAGAGAGGGAGACAGAAGATTTAACAGACAGCCAATTAGCCTAGTAACTAATGTCACACGATAGTCAGATGAGAAAGTCAATAAACATGCAACAATGAGCACCATGTTTCAGCGTCGGCTTGGTAGGAAGTAACAATCTCTCTTTCCTCTGTGTGTGTGTGTGTGTCTCCTCTCAGCTCCCCTGCCTCCCTTCTGGTAACAACCTCTCATAAATACCTATCCAATTGACCTTTGTTTCATTTGTTCATTAACCTTTGATTATCTGGAATTCATTCCATTCACATTTAGCAAACAAACCAGGGCTCCAAGACGAGATGCGTCCAAAAAAGATAATAACAGCAAATGATTAGCAAACAAGGGATGAACGTAGGTTCACTGAGCCTGAACCGTTCCCTGAACAGTTCCACATGACTGGACCTCATTGTGGTGGGGAGACTGGGACAGCTGTAGACTGACAGTTATAATGACCAGCATCAGTGGATTGTTTGTGTGTGTGTGTGTGTGTGTGTGTGTGTGTGTGTGTGTGTGTGTGTGTGTGTGTGTGTGTGTGTGTGTGTGTGTGTGTGTGTGTGTGTGTGTGTGTGTGTGTGTGTGTGTGTGTGTGTGTGTGTGTGTGTGTGTCTGTCTTTGTGCGTGTTTAGTGTGTGAGTGTGTGTTGACAAACGTCTCTCCCATTGCCTCTCCGTGTTGAGTAGCAGTGGATGCCTCAAGGCTAGACGAGGCCAGTACATGACAGTGCTGGCTAGAGACTGACACTCTAGAAGGACCCACCGATGTTGGTGGATGTTAGACTTTAGAGCAGACTTCTTTTAACCCTGTTGTCTCTTAGCCTCTACCTCTTGTGTAGTAGTGGACACCTCGAGGCAAGATCAGGCCAGTTCATGACACTGTATTCATCCATGTGTAATGTCAGGGGAGGGTTACTGCATGGCTTGTAATACGTTTGGAGGATGTTGACATTAGGACAGACATAACCCTATTCCTCTTGTGCAATAGTGGGTGCCTAGTGGCTAGAGGAGGGGATATGCCTAGTGATATGATCATCCAGGCCGTAAGGCTTTGCCGAAATGAATCACCAGAAGGAGATCCACTGAAGATCCCATGCCCTCGTGGAATAGCCTAAAGCGACAACCTCTCCTCGCTCCTCCTGCACCCCCTTTCCCCTTCTCCCCCTTTTCTCTTCCTCCTCCACTCTCCAATAATTAGTATCAGAGCATGCTTGTTACACAGACAGACCGACAGGCAGATTCAGAGACGTGCCTGGAGTAGGCCAGGGCCTCCAAACCTCCAGACTGCGGAGCAGTAGCTCCAGTGACATCCAGACAGATCCAGGCAGAGGCCCAGACTATGGCCTGTCATGACAGGCCTCAGGCGGGCATTCGACAGGCCTGACCAAGGGGCTGACACGGAGTGGAGGGAACTGACCATGAGTGGCTGGTGAATGAAAGGACACAGTGACAACACCCTCCAGCCACCTTTCTCTCTAATGATCATTAAGGAAATCTTCATCTTCTGCCTCCAGACCCCTGGTCAGATCTGGCAGAGAGAGGCAGTAGCTGACTGGGCCAGCAATAATGAACACGGCTCTGAATCAGTTACCTTCTCCTGGAGCAACGCCAGCTTATCCCAGCCTCTGTCCCCCAGGCGACAACAACCCAGCTCAGTACCTGCCACTAGGGCAACAGCCTAACGCAACCCAGCACAACCTTCTGCCAGCCTGTAGAGCTTTGACCCTAAACCAACCATTATAACCAGGAGAGGGACTCTCTGACCTTACATCACCCCAGCCTGCTGTTGTCCCTGCAGGGGTGAAGAAGAGAGGATAAACCCTGGGAACTGGAGACCAGAGAGCCTGTGTGTCTGCCGGGGCTCTTAGCCAGTATGCGTGTGTGTGTTTGTGTGTAAGCCTTGAGGGATTAGGGAAACCACATCTCCATAATGTAACGGACTGTGAGTTTAGTCACCAGCCCTGAACAGAGAACAGATACCAGCACCAGCACACAATGACTGTTCTATAGCAGCTCAACTGGCATGGGAGAGGAATTCAAAGCACCACAGATGGACGAACGAAGACAAAACATCTCTTTGAGAATCATTCATTAAATGGTTATCTCAACGAGCTATTTAATTAGCTTTGTAGGATTTAATGATTTAATCACCAGACTTTAATTCCCATCGCTGTCTGAAATCCTCGCTGTCCCTCAACTACGGTGGAGGTCTGACTCATTTTACAGACCATAATATTGTATGAGTCAGCCTAAAGCCGTGTCTGTGTGTGTGTGTGTGTGTGTGTGTGTGTGTGTGTGTGTGTGTGTGTGTGTGTGTGTGTGTGTGTGTGTGTGTGTGTGTGTGTGTGTGTGTGTGTGTGTGTGTGTGTGTGTGTGTGTGTGTGTGTGTGTGTGTAAACCTTGTTTTCAGGCACCCTGTCCCCACAGATCAGTTGTGGATTAATACACAGGTGTCTGTCTTTATCTGACTGTTCATCATGCCACACCACAGCACTGTATGAGACACCACATAAGACGCTGTGTTGATTGATGATGGAGGGAGTAGAGAGCTTATATGGAGGAGGAGGAGGAGGAGGAGGAGGAGGAGGAGGAGGAGGAGGAGGAGGAGGAGGAGGAGGAGGAGGAGGAGGAGGAGGAGGAGGAGGAGGAGGAGGAGGAGGAGGAGGAGGAGGAGGAGAAAGAGAAATAGAAAGAAGAGGATGACATTGACAACGTAGTGGAGGCCTATCCTTCACTGTCAGCCATTGTCCCCCGGGTGGCTTTATTCTCCCAGATCCTTGTCCTTGATTATGGGCTTCTGAGGATCAAGGGTAGGGGCTGATGTAATTCATCATTGTCTCAGAAAAGCACAGAGAGAGAGAGAGAGGAGAGGTCATGAACAGATGAGCTCCTGCATTTTCCAGCATGTTCTTAAAAAAATATTTAGAGTTAGATAAACTTGGATTCTTTTGTCAGGGACCTAAACAGGATGCTACCCTCTACAACATAACCTTGACTCCAAATCAAAACTTAAAATCGTCTGATTTTGGACGGAAATACGGAATCACGTGGAAGGTTTACAACTACTGAAGATTATTATTCCAAAGATATACAGCAAATGCTCTGGAAAACAAAAGAAACTGAAAACACCATCCAACCTGGAACGGAGTGAGTAATGTTTAGTCTGAAGCTATATTTTATTTCCAAAAGCCAAGAAGAAAAATACATGACATTACTTTATAAGGACTGAATGCTAAATTAAGGCTGCCAAGCTTGATACAACCTCAATTAGCACTGACGTGTCAAGTCAGAGATGTCAAAGCCCTTTAGCCCAACAATGGCATGAGAGTCGCACAGTCTACTCCAACCAAATGGAGAGGCATTAGAAGCTGCCTCTCGCTGTTCAGAGTTAATTAAAATACAGTACCCTGTGTATGTAAAGAACGATAAGAGACAAAAAGAGCACAAAATGAAAAAGCTCTTTATGGAAAATCAGCAACCTCATCTTCCACACAGACCATCTCCTGGCATGACACAGTGCTATATTAGCACACTACCCCTCTGTTAAGGGGGGTAGGGGCTTGTTACCAAGGGGTGGAAACTCAGGATACTATACAACGAGGACTCTGAGTCAACTAATATAAATCTCTATAAGTCTGGAACAGTATTCGTACAGGGCAACCCCAAACAGTTTCAGCTGGACGTTCACCTAATCAAAGAATTAGCTCAGCAGGAGAAGCTCTCCCTTGAGAAAGATACCCCCCACCCCGAGCGGGTCAGACCAGACCTCTTCATTATACAACCCCACAGACGAGCCACCCCAAGCAGAAAGTAAGTCAACCTCCGAGCACAGAGTGCTACTCCCTCATTGAAATGAAGGATACATTCACCCAGTTGGAGGTAAGGCAGGTGGAGCTGGAACAGCAGGTGTTTACACTCCAGTCAGCACAGACCCAGACAACAGTCCAGCACAACAACACCCCCTTAACCAGACCCGGAGAGCTGGAGGTGGAGAGAGACATATCTGCACTCTGGACTGTGGTGAGAGGAGCAGGAGAAGAACAGAGCACTAGAGGAGAGGATCAGACTGCTGGAGGAGAGGGTGAGGGGGATGGCGTGTGACAGAGAACAACCCACTAGAGAGTTGGCCACCCCCGCAGAGGAGTGAGCAGAGCAGCCCACCTCAGCTCCCGACAAAAGTCTCGACACCACAGCAGAACAGTCCACCTCAGACCCTGACCACGTCGACATTACAGCTGGACAGACAAATGAAGAACCCCAAGCCCAGAGGATCTCACCCCCCTCTGAGCATCCCCCCCCCTGTGAGCCACCCTGATACCCCTCCTGACAACCCCCCCCACACCCACTGAGGACATGGTGTCCAAACACGCAGCGCACCCTAGACCTTCTGCCTGAGGACCAACTAGGTTCAGCTAGCCACATAATAATACACACAGGCCCAAACAACCTGAGAGCACAGCAGGAAAGGGTGGCCACAGCACTCAAGAGAGTGTTTGATAAAGCTTCTTCTACGTTCCCCAATGCACAAGTGGTTATATCCACCCTGCTACCACAAAGACTTCCACCTTGCTACCATACAGCGGGTAAATAGAAGTATTTCCCGTGACTGTGCCTCAAAACCAAATGTTTACCTGGCCCACCACTCCACTCTGGACCTGAACAGCCTTTATGACCAGGTCCACCTATACAAGGCAGCAGTTCCCACCTTCGCCCGGACCCTAAAGGACATCGCTCTCAAACGCAGTCCCAACACTTAACACAAGAGCAACAAATCAATAGACACCGACCCAGACATTTACATTTACATTTACATTTAAGTCATTTAGCAGACGCTCTTATCCAGAGCGACTTACAAATTGGTGCATTCACCTTATGACATCCAGTGGAACAGCCACTTTACAATAGTGCATCTACATATTTTAAGGGGGGGGGGTGAGAAGGATTACTTTATCCTATCCTAGGTATTCCTTAAAGAGGTGGGGTTTCAGGTGTCTCCGGAAGGTGGTGATTGACTCCGCTGTCCTGGCGTCGTGAGGGAGTTTGTTCCACCATTGGGGAGCCAGAGCAGCGAACAGTTTTGACTGGGCTGAGCGGGAACTGTACTTCCTCAGTGGTAGGGAGGCGAGCAGGCCAGAGGTGGATGAACGCAGTGCCCTTATTTGGGTGTAGGGCCTGATCAGAGCCTGGAGGTACTGAGGTGCCGTTCCCCTCACAGCTCCGTAGGCAAGCACCATGGTCTTGTAGCGGATGCGAGCTTCAACTGGAAGCCAGTGGAGAGAGCGGAGGAGCGGGGTGACGTGAGAGAACTTGGGAAGGTTGAACACCAGACGGGCTGCGGCGTTCTGGATGAGTTGTAGGGGTTTAATGGCACAGGCAGGGAGCCCAGCCAACAGCGAGTTGCAGTAATCCAGACGGGAGATGACAAGTGCCTGGATTAGGACCTGTGCCGCTTCCTGTGTGAGGCAGGGTCGTACTCTGCGGATGTTGTAGAGCATGAACCTACAGGAACGGGCCACCGCCTTGATGTTAGTTGAGAACGACAGGGTGTTGTCCAGGATCACGCCAAGGTTCTTAGCGCTCTGGGAGGAGGACACAATGGAGTTGTCAACCGTGATGGCGAGATCATGGAACGGGCAGTCCTTCCCCGGGAGGAAGAGCAGCTCCGTCTTGCCGAAGTTCAGCTTGAGGTGGTGATCCGTCATCCACACTGATATGCCTGCCAGACATGCAGAGATGCGATTCGCCACCTGGTCATCAGAAGGGGGAAAGGAGAAGATTAATTGTGTGTCATCTGCATAGCAATGATAGGAGAGACCATGTGAGGTTATGACAGAGCCAAGTGACTTGGTGTATAGCGAGAATAGGAGAGGGCCTAGAACAGAGCCCTGGGGGACACCAGTGGTGAGAGCGCATGGTGAGGAGACAGATTCTCGCCACGCCACCTGGTAGGAGCGACCTGTCAGGTAGGACGCAATCCAAGCGTGGGCCACGCCAGAGATGCCCAACTCGGAGAGGGTGGAGAGGAGTATCTGATGGTTCACAGTATCGAAGGCAGCCGATAGGTCTAGAAGGATGAGAGCAGAGGAGAGAGAGTTAGCTTTAACGGTGCGGAGCGCCTCCGTGATACAGAGAAGAGCAGTCTCAGTTGAATGACTAGTCTTGAAACCTGACTGATTTGGATCAAGAAGGTCATTCTGAGAGAGATAGCGGGAGAGCTGACCAAGGACGGCACGTTCAAGAGTTTTGGAGAGAAAAGAAAGAAGGGATACTGGTCTGTAGTTGTTGACATCGGAGGGATCGAGTGTAGGTTTTTTCAGAAGGGGTGCAACTCTCGCTCTCTTGAAGACGGAAGGGACGTAGCCAGCGGTCAGGGATAAGTTGATGAGCGAGGTGAGGTAAGGGAGAAGGTCTCCGGAAATGGTCTGGAGAAGAGAGGAGGGGATAGGGTCAAGCGGGCAGGTTGTTGGGCGGCCGGCCGTCACAAGACGCGAGATTTCATCTGGAGAGAGAGGGGAGAAAGAGGTCATAGCACAGGGTAGGGCACTGTGAGCAGAACCAGCGGTGTCGTTTGACTTAGCAAACCAGACCAGCGAGACACTCTCCCAGACCTGCGGGACCCACCCCCCAAACTTACACATAGAGATCCCACACCGAGAGGACCTACATCCAGCCTACAACACCACCAGCCACACCTCCACCCCAACAATCAACATCCCCCCCAAGTCAACCATGCCACACCCCATTTAGGCCCCCTCAGATCATACATATGCCCCTCCCGCCCACCCCATGCACTACCCCCGCAAAGAGGGCCTCAACATGGAAGTCGAACATATGCACAGGCCTTGAGCAGGCAAACAGACCCAACCCCCACTCTCACACTAGCCCAAGCCAATGGCATGTACCAGATGCTCAGCAGGCTCTGCTCACACTTACTGGTCTGAGACCAAACCACACGAACAATAACATTGGACAAAAAGTGCTCGTCACTGACAAGTCGCGGTTTTGTCTCACCAGGGGTGATGGTCGGATTTGTGTTTATCGTCGAAGGCCAGTACTCTGGAGCGGGATCGATTTGGAGGTGGAGGATCTGTCATGGTCTGGGGCGGTGTGTCACAGCCTCATTGGACTGAGCTTGTTGTCATTGCAGGCAATCTCAACGCTGTGCGTTACAGGGAAAAAAATCATCCTCCCTCATGTGGTACCCTTCCTGCAGGCTCACCCTGACATGACCCTCCAGCATGACAATGCCACCAGCCATTATGCTCGTTCTGTGCGTGATTTCCCGCAAGACAAGAATATCAGTGTTCTGCCATGGCAAGCAAAGAGCCCGGATCTCAATCCCATTGAGCACGTCTGGGACTTGTTGGATCGGAGGGTGAGGGCTAAGGGCCATTCCCCCCAGAAATGTCTGGGAGCTTGCAGGTGCGTTGTTGGAAGAGTGTGGTAACATCTCACAGCAAGAACTGGCAAATCTGGTGCAGTCCATGAGGAGGAGATGCACTGCAGTACTTAATGCAGATGGTGGCCACACCAGATTACTGACTGTTACTTTGACCCCCGCTTTTGACCTGCCCTTTGTTCAGGGACACATTATTCCATTTATGTTAGTCACATGTCTGTGGAACTTGTTTAGTTTATGTCTCAGTTGTTGAATATTGCTATGTTCATACAAATATTGGTTTGATGAACAATACAAAAACCTAAGAAAGAAATTGAGAAACCTTTTCAACCAAAAACATAACTGAGAAAACCTGAGTCTACACCTTCACTATGGTGTATCATTAAAACAATACAGAAATATACTACGGAAAAAGATGGAAAAGCACATCAGAAATCAGCGCAATGTAATTGAACAATTCATAGACTGTAAACGGCTCTTTTCGAGATTTTGGTAATTAGCGGGCCCCAGACCTCACAACCATAAAGGGAAATGGGTTCTATAACTGATTTAAGTATTTTTTGCCAGATCCTTATTATTTGCCAGAATCTTATGTTCCTTTGATGGCATAGAATGCCCTTCTTGCCTTGCCTCTCAGCTCATTCACAGCTTTGTGGAAGTTACCTGTGGCGTTGATGTTTAGGCCAAGGTATGTATCGTTTTTTTTGTGTGCTCTAGGGCAACAGTGTATATATGGAATTTGTATCTGTGGTCCTGGATCACCATTATTTTTGTCTTACTGAGATTTACTGTCAGGGCCCAGGTCTTGCAGAATCTATGCAGAAGATCTAGGTGCTGCTGTATGCCCTCCTTGGTTGGTGACAGAAGCACCAAATCATCAGCAAACAGTAGACATTTCATATTCTAGTAGGGTGAGGCTGGGTGCTGCAGACTGTTCTAGTGCCCTCGCCAATTCGTTGATATATATGTTGAAGAGGGTGGGGCTTAAGCTGCATCCCTGTCTCATCCCACAGCCCTGTGGGAAGAAATGTATGTGCTTATTGCCTATTTTAACAGCACACTTGTTGTTTGTGTACATGGATTTTATAATACCCTATGTTTTTCCTCCAACATCACTTTCCATCAATTTGTGTAGCAGGCCATCAAAGTTTTTTTTTAACTCAACAAAGCATGAGAAGACTTTGCCTTTGTTTGGCTTTGTTTGTTTGTTTGTTATTTAGGGTGTGCAGGGTGAATATGTGGTCTGTCATACGATAATTTGATAAAAATCCAATTTGACGTTTGCTCAGTGCAGTGTTTTCACTGAGGAATTGTACGAATCTGCTTTTAATGATAATGCAGAGGATTTTACATTTACATTTAAGTCATTTAGCAGACGCTCTTATCCAGAGCGACTTACAAATTGGTGCATTCACCTTATGACATCCAGTGGAACAGTCACTTTACAATAGTGCATCTAAATCTTAAAGGGGGGTGAGAGGGATTACTTATCCTATCCTAGGTATTCCTTAAAGAGGTGGGGTTTCAGGTGTCTCCGGAAGGTGGTGATTGACTTTCCAATGTTGCTGTTGACGCATGTCCCACAATAGTTATTGTGGTCAGATTTCTCTCCACTTTTGTGGATTGGGGTGATCAGTCCTTGGTTCCAAATACTAGGGAAGATGCCAGAGCTAAGGATGATGTTAACCTCTTCAATCTATGGGTGCGCTATGTCATTATTAGATAAAAAGACGTGCCCGTTTTAAGTGCGATATTTTGTGACGAAAAGATGCTCGACTATGCATGGAATTGACAGCCTTGGAAAGACAAAACTCTGACGTCTCCAAAACTGCAAAGATATTATCTGTGCGTGCCCCAGACCTAATGCAACAGGCAAAACCAAGATGAAGTTTCATACAGGAAATGCCCCAGATTCTGAAGGCGCTGTGTTCCAATGTCTCCTTATATGGCTGTGAATGCACCAGGAATGAGCCTGCGGTTTCTGTCTATTCCCCGAGGTGTCTGCAGCATTGTGACGTGTTTGTAGGCATATCATTGGAAGATTGACCATAAGAGACTACATTTACCTGGTGTCCCGCCCGGTGTCCTGTGTGCGTAATCTGTAGGTCCATGCGCGTTCCATTTCTTCAGAAGAGAAAGTAAACTGCCACGATGGATTTTATCGTCGATAGATATGTGAAAAACACCTTGAGGATTGATTCTAAACATCGGTTTGCCATGTTTCTGTCGATATTATGGAGTTAATTTGGAAAAAAGTTTGCGTTTTAATGACTTAATATATATATTTTTTTCCCTCCCCAAATGTGATGAACAAAACGGAGCGATTAGTCGACACAAATAATATTTTTTGTAAAAACGGAACATTTGCTATCTGAGAGTCTCCTCATTGAAAACATCCGAAGTTCTTCAAAGGTAAATGATTTTATTTGAATTCTTTACTGGTTTTTGTGGAAAATGTTGCATGCTGAATGCTAGGCTTAATGCAATGCTAGGCTATCAATACTCTTACACAAATGTTTGTTTAGCTATGGTTCAAAAGCCTATTTTGAAAATCTGAGATGACAGTGTTGTTAACAAAAGGCTAAGCTTGAGAGCAAATAGATTCATTTCATTTCATTTGCGATTTTCATGAATAGTTAACGTTGTGTTATGCTAATGAGCTTGCGGATAGATTTACACAATCCTGGATACAGGTTTTTTTTCGTAGCTAAACGTGACGCAGAAAACGGAGCGATTTGTCCTGAACAAATAATCTTTCAGGAAAAACTGAACATTTGCTATCTGAAAGTCTCCTCATTGACAACATCCGGTTCTTCAAAGGTAAATGATTTTATTTGAATGCTTTTTCTGTTTTTGTGGAAAATGTTGCCTGCTGAATGCTAACGCTAAATCAATACTGTTACACAAATGCTTGTTTTGCAATGGTTGAGAAGCATATTTTGAAAATCTGAGATGACAGTGTTGTTAACAAAAGGCTAAGCTTGAGAGCAAATAGATTAATTTCATTTCATTTGCAATTTTCATGAATAGTTAACGTTGCGTTATGGTAATGAGCTTGAGGCTGTAGTCACGATACCGGATTCGGGATGGCTCAATGCAAGAAGTTAAATAGTTTAGTATAGCCAATTGGATTTTTTTGTCTGTATATTTTATAATTTCATTGAGGATACCATCAACACCACATGCCTTTTTGGGTTGGAGTGTTTTTATTTTGTCCTCTAGTTCATTCAAGGTAATTGGAGAATCAAGTGGGTTCTGGTAGTCTTTAATAGTTGATTCTAAGATTTGATCATGTATATGTTTTTATTATTTGTCCTTTGTTATAGTGCCAAAAATATTGGAGAAGTGGTTTAAACATACATCTCCATTTTGGATAGATAATTCTTTGTGTTATTTTTTGTTTAGTGTTTTCCAATTTTCCCAGAAGTGGTTAATTCTACAACCACCTAAAAGGAAGCGATTCCCAAACCTTCCATAACAAAGCCATCACCTACAGAGAGATAAACCTGGAGAAGAGTCCCCTAACCAAGCTGGTCCTGGGGCTCTGTTCACAAACAGACCACACAGAGCCCCAGGATAGCAACACAAATATACCCAGCCAAATCATGAGACAATAAAAAGAGCAAACTAGAATGCTATTTGGCCATAAACAGAGAGTACACAGTGGCAGAATACTTGACCACTGTAACTGACCCAAACTTAAGGAAAGCTTTGACTATGTACAGGCTCAGTGATCATAGCCTTGCTATTGAGAAAGGCCGACGGAGGCAGACCTGGCTCTCAAGAGAAGGCAGGCTATGTGCACACTGCCCACAAAATGAGGTGGAAACTGAGCTGCACTTCCTAACCTCCTGCCAAATGTATGACCATATTAGAGACACATATTTCCCTCAGATTACACAGATCCGCAAAGAATTCGAAAACAAACACGATTTTGATTAACTCCCATATCTACTGGTTGAAATACCACAGTGTACCATCACAGCATCAAGATTTGTTACTGTTGCCACTAGAAAAGGGCAACCAGTGATGAGCAAACACCATTGTAAATACAACCCAAATGTTGATTTATTTTCCCTTTTGTACTTTAACCATTTTTACATCGTTATAACACTGTATATATACATAATATGACATTTGTAATGTCTTTATAGTTTTGAAACTGTTCATTTTTATTGTTTATTTCACTTTTGTTTATCATCTACTTCACTTGCTTTGGCAATGTTAACATATGTTTCCCATGCCAATAAAGCCCTTAAATTGAGTTGATAGAAAGGGGGGAGAGAGAGAGAGAGAGAGAGAGAGAGAGAGAGAGAGAGAGAGAGAGAGAGAGAGAGAGAGAGAGAGAGAGAGAGAGAGAGAGAGAGAGGTGGGTTGGGTGGGTGGGTGGGTGGGTGGGTGGGAAAACAAGCATTTGTAACCAATTAACGCAGCAGAGTTCAATTTGTCTCAAGGTGAAAACTAATTTCCATTTTCATTGTCGCCAGACATCTCTGGTTTGACTTTGTTGTTGTGGAGTTCATTGTTGTGTTCATTAGACAGTAGTTCTAATATCAAATTATCCATTTTCACTGTGACTATTACTAAAGTCAGTAATATGAGCTCCATAAAGGCAGTTTTACCACACGGATACAGTCATTGGTGTTACGGTACGTCTAAATATATGCTGATTCTGAAACACAATCTAAAACACATTGTATGATTTTTAAGTAATTAATTTGCATTTTATTGCATGACATAAGTATTTGATACATCAGAAAAGCAGAACTTAATATTTGGTACAGAAACCTTTGTTTGCAATTACAGAGATTTCCTGTAGTTTCCTGTAGTTCTTGACCAGGTTTGCACACACTGCAGCAGGGATTTTGGCCCACTCCTCCATACATACCTTCTCCAGATCCTTCAGGTTTCGGGGCTGTCGCTGGCCAATACAGACTTTCATCTCCCTCCAAAGAGTTTTTTATTGGCTTCAGGTCTGGAGTCTGGCTAGGCCACTCCAGGACCTTGAGATGCTTCTTACGGAGCCACTCCTTAGTTGCCCTGGCTGTGTGTTTCGGGTGGTTGTCATGCTGGAAGACCCAGCCATGACCCATCTTCAATGCTCTTACTGAGGGAAGGAGGTTGTTGGCCAAGATCTTGCGATACATGGTCCCATCCATCCTCCCCTTAATACGGTGCAGTCGTCCTGTCCCCTTTGCAGAAAAGCATCCCCAAAGAATGATGTTTCCACCTCCATGCTTCACGGTTGGGATGTTGTTCTTGGGGTTGTACTCATCCTTCTTCTTCCTCCAAACACGGTGAGTGGAGTTTAGACCAAAAAGCTCTATTTTTGTCTCATCAGACCACATGACCTTCTCCCGTTCCTCCTCTGGACCATCCAGATGGTCATTGGCAAAATTCAGATGGGCCTGGACATGCGCTGTCTTGAGCAGGGGGACCTTGTGTGCACTGCAGGATTTTAATCCATGATGGCCTAGTGTGTTACTAATGGTTTTCTTTGAGACTGTGGTCCCAGTATTCTTCAGGTCATTGACCAGGTCCAGCCGTGTAGTTCTGGGCTAATCCCTTACCTTCATCATGATCATTGATGCCCCACGAGATGATATCTTGCATGGAGCCCCAGACCAAGGGTGATTGACCGTCATCTTGAACTTTTTCCATTTTCTAATAATTGCGCCAACAGTTGTTGCCTTCTCACCAAGCTGCTTGCCTACGTCCTGTAGCCCATCCCAGCCTTGTGCAGGTCTACAATTTTATCCCTGATGTCCTTACACAGCTCTATGGTCTTGGCCATTGTGGAGAGGTTGGAGTCTGTTTGATTGAGTGTGTGGACAAGTAATGTCTTTATACCGGTAACGAGTTCAAACAGGTGCATTTAATACAGGTAATGAGTGGAGAACAGGAGGACTTCTTAAAGAAAAACTAACAGGTCTGTGAGAGCCAGAATTCTTACTGGTTGGTAGGTGATCAAATGATTATGTCATGCAATAAAATGCAAATTAATTACTTAAAAATCATACAATGCGATTTTCTGGAGTTTTGTTTTAGATTCCGTCTCTCACAGTTGAAGTGTACCTATAATAAAAAATGACAGACCTCTACATGCTTTGTAAGTAGGAAAACCTGCAAAATCGGCAGTGTATCAAATACTTGTTCTCCCCACTGTATGGCCATGTCCAGTGATGGTGTTCTGTGAAAGACTCACATTTGGTCTTGTCTCAATTAAGAATGATTGACTAACTCAGTCAGTGGTTCTCAATGATCTCCCCAGGGACTCCCAGCTGTTCCAGAGGATGCCCACTTGATATAACTTGTCAAGTAACACAGTAATAACCCCTACGGAATATTTCTGACCAGCATAAAACATTTTTCATGGTTCTTCAAAAAGGACCTACAAAGAACCTTTCAGATTGAGGATTTGTTTTTTAATGGAACCATTCTCCATAAAGGTTCTATAAAGAACCATAAAAAGGGTTCTATATAATTCTCAAAAAGGTTGTAATCATAGCAGAACCTTTTTTTTGGTGCTACGATATGATAGGGTTCTTTATATACAGTACAAGTTTCATTTACCACCTTATGAGCAGGGTTCGTCATTGAATGTTCAAAAAAGGTTCCGCTATGGTTACAAGCCAAAGAACCCCTACCTGGTACTATTTAGTAACCCTTCTTTTTTTGTGCGGTGTCACACCTTTCCCCCTATAGACAGACACGGAGAGGGTCAACCACAGACAGACAGCACAGTCTCTGCACCCATAGAGACTCTTGTATTGTGTCTGTATGTGTGTGTCTGTGTGTTTCTGTGTGTGTACGTACAGTGAGGGGAAAAAAGTATGTGATCCCCTGCTGATTTTGTACGGTTTGCCCACTGACAAAGAAACGATCAGTCTATAATTTGAATGGTAGGTTTATTTAAACAGTGAGAGAAGGAATAACAACAAAAAAATCAAATACTTATTTCCCTCATTAAAACGCAAATCAAGTTATACCATTTTTGACATGCGTTTATCTGGATAATGAAGCACATTAAAGGTCCTGGAGTGGCCTAGCCAGTCTCCAGACCTTAATCCCATAGAAAATCTGTGGAGGGAGTTGAAGGTTCGAGTTGCCAAACGTCAGCCTCGAAACCTTAATGACTTGGAGAAGATCTGCAAAGAGGTGTGGGACAAAATCCCTCCTGAGATGTGTGCAAACCTGGTGGCCAACTACAAGAAACGTCTGACCTCTGTGATTGCCAACAAGGGTTTTGCCACCAAGTACCAAGTCATGTTGGGGTCAAATACTTATTTCCCTCATTAAAATGTAAATCAATTTATAACATTTTTGACATGCGTTTTTCTGAATTTTTTTTGTTATTCCTTCTCTCATTGTTTAAATAAACCTACCATTAAAATGATAGACTGCTCATTTCTTTGTCAGTGGGCAAACGTACAAAATCAGCAGGGGATCAAATACTTTCCCCCCTCACTGTACACCCAGCAGCGTGAAACTTGTCCCTTTCTTCACCCCATAGCGACCTCATCTGGTCATTATCTCCGCCTGGCGTCCCAAACTCCTCATGCGACGGGGGCGAAATAACACAGACATTTCAGCTCTATATACCCCACAGGCAACTTACACAAAATCACTGCAGAACTGTGTTATTGTGTGTGTGTGTGTGTGTGTGTGTGTGTGTGTGTGTGTGTGTGTGTGTGTGTGTGTGTGTGTGTGTGTGTGTGTGTGTGTGTGTGTGTGTGTGTGTGTGTGTGTGTGTGTGTGTGTGTGTGTGTGTGTGTGTGTGTGTGTGTGTGTGCGCGTGTGCGTGCAGGAGAGCGCTGAGAGGAGTGTGTGAATCTGCCTGCACGACCCAAAAGCACTTTACTGGCTGCATAGTTCTGCTCCAGTGACTTCGGTTTTACTCTCCGGCTGTAGAAAGAACCATCTTCAGAGAAGGGGTCAAATATCATGGTTAAAGTACATTGCAAAACCAAAGGTGGTATTGTTGTTTAAAAATAATAATAAAATAATAAATAAAAATAAGTCTGAATAGGATTGTGTGGAGCTGAATCGTTGCTGCCTATTCAGCTATTCACCACGTTTCTGAAATGTCTCCTCTTTGCAGTTTAGAATGTAATGGCAGATGTATCTTTGCATACAGGCACTATTGGTTCTTAGCTGTACAATCCTAATTTAATCATGCGATGAATATATCTAGTATAAATCACTGAGTTTGTAGTCTAATGTTAGGTTTTAGTTTTGGCATCTAGTGAAATGTGGGTGGATGGCTTGGGATCACTATAATTAGTGATTCAGTAAACAAACAGATTCATTCAAATATAATGACTCAACCTTAACATTCTTATGTTCATTACAGACCTAAAGACACATATGTGATGAATAACCACATGCCAAAAGGTCAATGTTAATTTAAGCAGTTTTTATGTTTAGTTAGGCTCTAATTGGGTAAATTGATTGAAGCGGGCTTTACATATACAACAACAAATCATGAGAGAAAACTGAATCTGAAATTTCATTTGATTAAAATCAAGTTGGTAAAGCTAAGGAGGATCCGAACACAACTGTAGAAATATACTCATCTTTCTTGGATGAACACAGCATATATGGTTAGAGTGAGTTGAACAACCTGTTCTAACAGTATCCAGAACCATTTCTTTGACCTTTGACATGCTCTTATACTAGGCATCAATATAATGTATTACTAGACATGCACAGACACAATCAGCCTGGCCATTTATTGTTCCTTTCTTGTCTAACCCAGACCAGACCAGTTGCTCACAGACACGCATGAGTCTGAACCTCCACCTGGCAGGTTGGCGAACCGCTCACAGATGTCCGTGCGAGACCAGGAAGTGTTCTCGCGCACGTACTCACACTAATGGATGGTGTTGCAGCGGGGCCTGATTAGCCGGATCTGAATGGGCCAGAATTACATCTCTGTCAGCATGACACATGTATAGTGTCTCTGTTACAATGATCCGTGTCTGACTTCAACCCGGGGACAAGGGAGAGTAATTTAACACTGTTTATCTCTTTTCCTCTCCGTCAACCTTCCTCTCTCTCTGTCTACCCTCTCCCCCTCTCTCCTACTCTCCCTCTACCCCATCTCTCTCTCTCTCTCTCCATCTCTCTCTCTCTCTCTCTCTCTCTCTCTCTCTCTCTCTCTCTCTCTCTCTCTCTCTCTCTCTCTCTCTCTCTCTCTCTCTCTCACACTCTCTCTCTCTCACACTCTCACACTCTCGCTCTCTCTCTCTCTCTCTCTCTCTCTCTCTCTCTCTCACACTCTCTCTCTCTCTCTCTCACACACTCTCTCTCTCTCTCACACTCTCTCTCTCTCTCACACTCTCTCTCTCTCTCACACTCTCTCCTCTCGCTTTTCTCCTCTCTGTGCATTTAGTGAGAGCTAAGACACCTGCTTTGTTGTGCTGAGGTGATCAACATCGACAAGCCGGAGGATGTAAAAGTAGCTTGTCAGATGCCTGTTAACTACAGCAGTTACTGATATTCCTTCCAGTGCTGCTAACAGATAGGCCTCCCAGTGCTTCTAACAGATGGGCCTCCCAGTGCTGCTTTGCTCCAACTAATTGAACAAACTGACCCTCTTACTTTTCACTTTTACAAAGTGTTGGAGCATGAATATCTACAGTACCAGAGAGAAATTACTGAGAATGAGTCAGAGGAAGAGAGAGAGAGGGCACACACACACACACACACACACACACACACACACACACACACACACACACACACATACATACATACATACATACATACATACACACACACACACACACACACACACATACACACACACACACACACACACACACACACACACACACACACACACACACACACACACACACACACACACACACACACACACACACACACACACACACTTATTAGTCCCTAACCTCCCTTTGGCAGAAGCAGCTAGACTTCTACGGGAATTCCTCTCTGATCTCAAGAGGGCTGTAGCAGGCTATATGTGTGTGAGTGTGTGTGAGTCAATTTGTGTGTGCGTTAGCGCATGTTTCAGGGCTGGTTAAGGAGGTGGAACCCATCTGAAGTCATCTATCTGCACTATGCTCAGTTAGGAATGGCTCTTTTCACACAAACCACAGTCCACAGATCAACCATAGAGACTAGATGGAGAGTTCTGACAGCTTGTAGGATATTTAAGGTATCTTACGTAGATATGTGCAGTTACTGGGTTATATTCAATAATAAGTGAATAGGAGTCATGTGTTTTTTTATATTTCTTTGTCATTGAAGGCTGTTGTTGTTTTTCAGTACCTCTTAAATGGTATTTTATCATTTTTGGGGTATTTATTTAATCTTATTTGTATTCTTTTTCATTACACTCTGATGCCTGTCTCATCATCTTTCAAAACGATTGTATACCTTGTTACATGAAACAGCATCTCCCCAATGTATTGCAAAGGGAATTATTTGCGGTTGGAAATGACTTTCTTTGGCATTGAGGACCTTTCATTTGAATTTTCAAACTTTTACATCTACAGCTTTCAGATTTACATGCAACTGCACGGTGGTGCCTGCAGAGTTTAGAACGACCCAATTATGTAATTGTGTCAGGAATGGACAAATGGCAGCAGGTAATGGGCCTTTTCTAAAGCACCCAGTCTTACCTAACAGCCTTGACATCCTAACAGCCTAGCAGCCTAACAGCCAGATGGAGTTAGAGATGAGTAGGACCTTTTGTGAAAGATTATAACAATGTTGCATTTCTCTCCTCCCCTCAAAAACACAAATGAAGTCCAGTGCCTGACAAGTCATTTATTCTCCTCACCACCGAATAGTATAAAAGCAGGGATTTATTACACGTTTCCATCGTCCCCTAGCCTCCCATCTTTCACTTCTGAAAACTTTTATTATGCGGTAGAAGGATGGAAATGTATGCAGGGTTTAGACATGGGCTTTTTATTTCCCTCAACCTCCACCAGGCATTTTATATGCTCCTGTTTCTGATGCTGGAGGCTCAGTCAGTCATTCTCAGGGCACCTGGGGAAGATTGAGTGTTGGTAGGTAGGGAGAGTCTGTCTGCCCTTTCATTCGCCTGTCTCAGTGGGGTGGTGGTGGTGGGGGGGGGGGGGGGGTTGCAAAACCAACCTTGGATCAGTCTCTGGGGACATCCTTCGCTCTGAGTGATGAAGAGGATTAAAATGGTCCCACACTTCCGTAGCTAGAAGGAGTGAGAGTGGCAGAGAAGTGAGAATTGCCTGAGAGAGTCTGGGAAGTCGTGTCCGTCTCCTGTCCCCAGCCACCATTCTTGGAAATTGAGGGAGGGGGGGGGTGACGGAGAGGATAGGACACGGTGTCGCTGTGAAGAGAGAGAGAGAGAGATGTGTAAACGGGTTGCTCAATGAGTCTTTGCTTAGTCACGACTCGCTGGTGTCTGTCACTCTCTCTGGTTTTGACAGCAAAAGCTATTAACCTGTTACTCCTACCCCCTACTTTTTCAAACATTCTGTTAAAAATCGCGCAATATTTCAGCGCCCTGCTACTCATGCCAGGAATATAGTATATGCATATGATTAGTATTTGTGGATAGAAAACACTCAGACGTTTATAAAACTGGTTAAATCACGGCTGTGACTATAACAGAACGTGCGTTTCATCGAAAAGGGCAGGAAAATCTGATCACTGAAAGTGGAAAAATATATCCATCCGCCACTTCAACCCATTGTTATGGGCGAACGACATTAAATAGGGCTGAGGTTCCAGTACCTACAGGTTCCACACGATGTCAACAGTCTTGTCATTTGCCAATTCTTTGTTTCTTGGTCAAACGAACAAGAGACAGGCTTTTTCTTCAGGTCTCCGACCGGATAATTTGGTTGAGAAATACACGGACATTATTTCCAGACGGACCCCTATAGAAAACACTTCGTCTCGTGATTAATTTGATCGCTTATTAACGTTTACTAATACCTAAAGTTGCATTACAAAAGTATTTTGAAGTGTTTTGTGAAAGTTTTTTTTTCCGTTTATCACACAGTCTTCATAGATCGATATCTAGGCTATATATGGACCGATTTAATCGAAAAAAAGACCCAATAGTGATTATGGGACATCTAGGAGTGCCAACAAAGAAGATGGTCAAAGGTAATGAATGTTTTATATTTTATTTGTGCGGTTTGTGTAGCGCCGACTATGCTAATTATTTTGTTTACGTCCCCTGCGGGTCTTTTGGGGTGTTACATGCTATCAGATAATAGCTTCTCATGCTTTCGCCGAAAAGTATTTTAAAAATCTGACTTGTTGCCTGGATTCACAACGAGTGTAGCTTTAATTCAATACCCTGGCATGTGTATTTTAATGAACGTTTGAGTTTTAACTAATACTATTAGCATTTAGCTTAGCGCATTTGCATTTCCAGAGCTCTAGATGGGACGCCTGCGTGCCAGGTAGGAGCAAGAGGTTAACGCATGTAACTTTCACAAAATATCCGGTGCTTAGACTATCACTCTTAGAAGAGAGGGTTCCAAAAGAGTTCTTCGGCTGTCCCTATAGGAGAACCCTTTTGATTTCCAGGTAGGACTCTGGTCCCTGCAGCTTACACTCAAACCGGTGTGATTAGAACGCTTATTTAGAACGTCCAGTTTTGATTGACGCAACAGTCAGCATTTGAGCTGGCCACACTGTTTTTACACAGAAACATTTTGCACAAACACAGTCCTTATAAGGTTATGTCCTGAGTGTGACTAGAAGTAGCGACAGCATAACACAATCATCCAAACCGTAAAATGTAGGCTACATTAGCCCTAGCACTAACTGAGGAAAGATTGACTTAACACAAGAGGTCATATTTTTTTGACATTGTGGATGAGTGTGCAAATTCTAATTAAATTCCAATGAAAAGTACCATCTTACTCACCCAGAGGTCGGGTAAACTTCCCGCTTCCACCTGATCCACCCCACTTTTACACTTTCTCACACCATTTGAATTTCTTAACCGTTTGATTGTATGAGAGAGACAGTCTGCAAGAAATAAATAAGGGTTTGATGTTGCCTTTTACAGGAACTGAAACCCCAACACTCCTTTCACAACACTTTCTTAAAAACACCAATATTCAGATTGAATAACCACTTTGGGTGTTTCATAGTACTTCTATTCTGTTTTAAAACACTTCCTGTGAATCGTAGCACTTAAATTGGGTTTTGCATTCAAACACCCTCCAAACGTCAGATCTCAGGTTAGGTGAACTACTTTTGATGGTTTCATTACACAATCACGATGTTTTGATTATTTCTATTTTTCAGTGTGTGAAAAGTGTTTTTTATACCTTGAACCAAAAAATGTTTTTTTTTCAAAGGGTTCTCCTATGGGGAGAGCCAAAGAACCCTTTTACAAAGAACCCTTTTACTTTTACAAAGAGTGTAGGCTGTACAGGTTGTGTCCATTACAGATTATGCCAGGCTTCCCCAACTGGTGGTGATTTTATTTGGCCCCCCCGAGTCTTGTTGGACATCCTCAGTGCTTAATTCATTTTGGACATCACCTCTTACTTTTGGACTGTTTCCATGCCAGGACCAGATACCTCTCTTGGCATGAACAATTATTCTGTAAAAATGTTAATAAAAGCAATCCAAAATGGAACGTGAAAACGTGCCTGATAGGCCTATTCTAAGAATTGAGTCATGTCGGGCCGGCCCGGATTTATGGTTAGCACAACATTGTAGCCTATAGACCAACGTGTGGCCATTTCTGTGATGACAGAGAGAAGCACGCCTGTACCTATCACAGTACTAGAATGATATTCACGGTATATGATCTCTCTCTCCTTCTCTCTGCTCTGATAGACATGAGCCTGCAACTTTCATCTCTCCAGCGTTGCACTCTATCATTTATTTCCTGATGGAATCATAGCCTCGGGGAGGGTGCTGGAGTTGCCGCAGCACCCCTGATGAATTGAAATACATTTGCCAAAGTTATAGAATAAATCAATGAAATCATCCAGAATACTACTCCGGGATTAGGCTTATAATTTAGCCACAGATGATCAATAGTTTCTGTTAACCTAGGCAGGAAGGCAGCATGCACCATGTGTATGCACGCACGCACACACACACACACACACACACCAACATAAACAATTATACTGTTTACTACAGAATACTAAAGTGCTTACTATAGATTTCTATAGAAAACTTGAATATACTGTAGAATACTATACTACACTTTGCATATACCCTGCCCATCCCCATCCCCCAATTTGTGCCACCCATAAGTGAGAAATTTACATGCCAAGTAAAAATCATAGAGTTGAAGTCAGAAGTTTACATACATTTAGGTTGGAATCATTAAAACTAGTTTTTCAACCACTCCACACATTTCTTGTTAACAAACTATAGTTTTGGCAAGTCGGTTTGGACATCTACTTTGTACATGACACAAGTCATTTTTCCAACAATTGTTTACAGACAGATTATTTCACTTATAGTTTACTGTATCACAATTCCAGTGGGTCAGAAGTTTACATACAATAAGATGACTGTGCCTTTAAACAGCTTGGAAAATTCCAGAAAATGATGTCATGGCTTTAGAAGCTTCTGTTAGGCTAATTGAGTCAATTGGAGGTGTACTTGTGGATGTATATCAAGGCCTATGTCAGGGATTTCCTCCTCTTCGGAAGAAAAGGATCAGAGGACCAATATGCGGCGTGGTAAGTGTCCATGGTTCTTTTAATACGTAAATGTACACATGAACACTACAAAACAATAAACATGGAAAACCTAAACAGTCCTATCTGGTGCAAAGACAGAGACAGGAACAATCACTCACAAACACACAGTGAAACCCAGGCTACCTAAGTATGATTCTCAATCAGAGACAACTAATGACACCTGCCTCTGATTGAGAACCATACTAGGCCGAAACATAGAAATACCCCAAAACATAGAAAAACAAACACTGCCCACCCAACTCACGCCCTGACCATACTAAATAATGACAAAACAAAGGAAATAAAGGTCAGAACGTGACAGCCTACCTTCAAACACAGTGCACATCCATCCCAAAAACACAGCGAAGGACCTTGTGAAGATGCTGAAGGAAACCGGTACAAAATAATCTATATCCACAGTAAAAACGAGTCCTATATCGACATAACCTGAAAGGCCGCTCAGCAAGGAAGAAGCCACTGCTCTAAATCTGCCATATAAAAACAGACTACGGTTTGCAACTGCACATGGGGACAATGATCATACGTTTTGGAGAAATGTCCTCTGGTCTGATGAAACAAAAGTAGAACTGTTAGGCCATAATGGCCGTCGTTATATTTGGAGGAAAAAGGGGGATGCTTGCAAGCCGAAGAACACCATCCGAACCGTGAAGCACGGGGGTGGCAGCATCATGCTGTGGGGATGCTTTGCTGCAGAAGGGACTGGTGCATCTTACTAAATAAATGGCATCTCTACTATTATTCTGACATTGCACATTCTCTAAATAAAGTGGTGATCCTAACTGACCTAAAACAGGGAATTTTTACTTGGATTAAACGTCAGGAATTGTGAAAAACTGAGTTTAAATGTATTTGGCTAAGGTGTATGGAAACTTCCGACCTCAACTGTATATTGTGTTCCCTACAGATTATTAAAAAAGAGCAGAAGCTTTGAATTCTCTGGTCAGACCACAGTCTTGCCAATCCAGACGTTATGGGAGATTTGCTCTTTTAGTTTTTCTCCTGTAACCTTCCTCAGGGAGAAAGCCTGCACTTCTATTTAAACGATAATAAAACACTATACATTATACTATTGTCTGCAAAAACACTACAGTAAATAATACAGTCCAAAAATCTATACATTGATTACTGTTGTATATACCACAGTTTAATTTTACTTCAGTAATTATACTATAGTTAACTGTAAATACTACAGTATACTACAGTAATGTCCGCACAAACATTACAGTGAATATGATATAGTTTTAATATTTTTTCATGTGAGCACACACACACACACACACACACCGCATTGCCTCTGGTCACTAGCAGAATATACATACATCTACATCAGAGGTGTGCTTACAGTAATTCCTTCCCTCCTATTGTTCCTTCGTCATGCTGTTTAAATGAACCTTTCTTTCACTAAGCAAGGGGCACCACCAAGCAAACTAAGGAGCTCTCCAAACAGGTCAGGGACAAAGTTGTGGAGAAGTACAGATCAGGGTTGGGATATAAAAACACATGATTAAAAAATGGAAAGAATATGGCACCACAATAAACCTGCCAAGAGAGGGCCGCCCACCAAAACTCACGGACCAGGCAAGGAGGGCATTAATCAAAGAGGCAACAAAGAGACCCCGAAGGAGCTGCAAAGCTCTACAGTATCTGTCCGTATAATTGGCCGACGTGCAATCATTGGAAAACAAACTGGACGCTCTACGATTGAGACTATCCTACCAACGGAACATTAAAAACTAACATCTTATGTTTCACCGAGACGTGGCAAAACGACGACACGGATAATATAAAGCTGACTGGCTTCTCCCTGGCTTCTTCACAATGCCAAGTCCTCTGTTCTTTGTTCGCATTGTGAAATAGTAGATTTATAAAATCTTGTTAATAAAATGAAACCTGATTCTGGGTCGTCTCAGGGTCATTTAGATTAGATTGAACTACACAACGAGTAGAAGAAAGCCTGTAAAGTCTGTGGCACAAAGCTCTTCTGTTGCCGGCTCGATGTTCAAATAGAATGCATTGAAACGCCTTGAAGAAATGCCAACATAGCTTTTTCAGCACACAAATAAACCTTTAGTCTTGCTTCTGAAAGTTAACCACAATACAAAAGTGTCTGCTGAGAACAGACATGTAAAAACGTGTCTATGGAATAAAATGTGTCAGAGTAGTTAAATGTTTCTGAATATAAATATGTCTGAACAATAACACATCGGTGTCTGTTATGAACAGACATGTAGATATCAAAAGCGTCTAGTGTCTGACACACGAGATGTCTGAACAACAAACAGAACAAGTGGTTCATTTCACTGTGGTCCCAATCATTCGATCCATGTCCTCTTCTTCAAGTCATGCACAAACTCATGCAACTGGCTATCCTATTCCTCCCGGAGCTTTGGCCAGTGTTCCTCCTTGAAATCAACTATTAGGTTCAAGGACCCTGTGGAGAAGATGACAAACGTGTGGAAATTAGAGGTCTCTGGAGAGCCGTGTGCATGGTGAGGAGAAGCTGGTGGCTCGGTACATGACTTTTTCCATTTCTTGAGATATGTCTAACGATAATTTGCAATGCTGCAGACTGAGTCTGCAGCTATTTTCTCCCTTCTCACACCCCTGCTACTACTGCTGCTGCTCTGTGGCATTGGTGAGGAGCAAGCCAGTGGAGTAGTTCTTGGAGGTGGGCCCAGGATAGAGCTTCCCAGGTCCTGCATGGAGATTGTTTCTAATTCGGCACTGCATCTCAGTGCGGGAGATGGGCTGGGGGCTGACCAGTCACTACTGGGGCAGAGGTTGTGCTTGGGGTCCGGTGAACAGACAGTGCTGGGCCGCAGAGATCAAAACCAGGTGCTGTTTCCATTCACTGGTGTTTGGTCCTTGAAAATAAAAAAGCAGAGGGCTATATTTAGTACACATATCTTAAACATGAATGTACATCAAATATCATTAACCAAGACTATAATAGACTATATAATGTTGAAAAAGTTTGAGTAGAGTTGAGTAGGCCTGGTCTAGCTACTCAACTCTGCTCAAATGTTTGCAACATTTTGGCCATCTGGACCTTGCTACCAAACTTTGACTTTTGGTGTTATCAATTTTGGAAGCTTATGATTTTCTTTCTGTGACAAAATTATGTTTGATCAAATGTTTAAAGATCTTTGGTTTAGTTGTTTGGCTTGCTTTCCCTGAACAACTATGCTGCTAGGCTAGCCACTAGCCAGACAAGTAGCTAGTACTAGCTGGGTAGCTATTGTTAGCAAAACATTGCTACTCTTTTCGTTGACTACAATAGAAAATACGACAAAATACTGTACCCCGTCCTTTGGTGAAGATGGAATGTTGCTTTCAGTATTCCTATGCTTCATGTGCCGAACAAGCCAGCAGCAACATTTCTGGAGTAGCCAGAAATGGGGCCTTTGTTTCTTTTCTTTGCCCTGACGAACTTGTCGCAAACCCTAACCCACTTTTTCAAACAAGTGGTTGGGTCGGATCCCAGCGTCTCCGCAATCTCCCTCCATGAATTGGCATTTATATGCTGGACTTAATATAATGCATGGCTAGAATCTTTGCAGAACCCCAGGGGTCCCCGGACTGCAGTTTAGTGAATAGAACACATCCTACAGGGTGTGATTGGGAGTTATCAGCTAACACAGTGGACTGGACTGTTGACCTTGGCTGTGTGTTGACATTGGAACCCTCAACATTCATTCCACAGCTCTGAGGGTATCTCACCCTGTCATCTATGTGGTAACAGGTTGTCGACACTTATCTGAGAGGTGCCATCTGGCACCAGGGTCAAATCTCTTTCTCTAGTGTGTGTGGTGTTTGTTTGTGTGTTTGTATCTGTATCAACAATCTGTATCTGTTCTGCCCCCAAAAAACACAGAGGACACTGAGCCTATCCTGAAGTCTTTTTGCCAAGAATGTCACTCAGCTCGTATCGGGGTTATAGAACTGCTGATTTGAATCCTTCCTCTTTAATCAGCGACTGATTGAAACCTAGAACACCAGATGGGTTGAGTCTCTGACCAAGGAATGACATTAATTAATCAACCAATTACCTACCAGGGAGAGAAGAAAACTTGCAGAGATCAAGACCTGACTTTGAGCAGAAAGGAAGAGATGAAGAGAGAGATAACTGCTCCCAAAATCTTCTCCCGGCAGAAGAAAAAAAAAAAAACGCTCACCAAGCAAGGAGTTTCTGTATGGAGGTCAATATAGCCAATTTTGACCTTGTGGCTGTGGTAACTAGTAGAAAACATTGTGCCTGTTGTTCACGCGTGTGTCTGCCCTCTCATTGGCTAGAATGGTCCCACCTGATTTTCCCTACTCCTGACTGCCTTCGATTTTTTTTTTAAACTTCCATTTTCATTGTTAGACCGGCCACTAGATTATCTGACAATGTAATGCGTAATCTTTGCTTTGAATACCCTAACACTTTATAACCACATCACTATGGTAGCAGGGTTAAAACAGAAGAGTCTCTATTTTACCAGGCAAGTCAACTTAGAACAAATTATTCTTTACAATGACAGCCTACCTGGCCAAACCCTATCGACGCTGGGTCAATTGTGCGGCGCCCTATGGGACTCCCAATCACGGCCGGTTGTGATACAGCCTGGATTCAAACCAGGGTGTGTGGTGACGCCTCTAGCACTGAAATGCTGTGCCTTAGATCGCTGCACCACTTTGGAGTTAGAATGGGCCTGTGTTTGTATTGGGTGTAAGCAGGATACTGTCACTGTTGTCAACTCTCTGTATATGTGAAATTATGTGAGGTGCCTTCTGTCCACAACTATATTCTCAAATATTCTCTGCACCTCTTCCCCACCTCCATTCCCCTTCTCACTCCCAATATGGCTGCCCACACGCTACCCCTATCACCCCCCTCCAAGTATCATCTGGCTTCTCCTCATCTCTGGCTCCCCTATCAGGTCCGGCAGGGCACTGGGTTGCGTGTGTGTGTGTGTGTGTGAGAGAGAGAGAGAGAGAGAGACCCTTTGTGTACTATGTGTCTGCTTGAGCAGCCCTGGCATGTAGATGGGTGTGTGTGTGTGTGCGTGTATTTGAGCAGCACTGGCACAGTCAGAGCTATGTAATGGGGGCAGGTGGAGGGCCTTGGCTGGGAGTACTATGATGGCCCACAATGCTTCTGGCTCACAGAGAGCTTTCATCTCAACACGGTTCAGGAAGAAGGAAGGGTTTGGTGGAGAGGACAGCAGCTCTTTCTGGCTATGTCCCAATTATTTACATTTACATTTACATTTAAGTCATTTAGCAGACGCTCTTATCCAGAGCGACTTACAAATTGGTGCATTCACCTTATGACATCCAGTGGAACAGCCACTTTACAATAGTGCATCTAAATATTTTAAGGGGGGTGAGAAGGATTACTTTATCCTATCCTAAGTATTCCTTAAAGAGGTGGGGTTTCAGGTGTCTCCGGAAGGTGGTGATTGACTCCGCTGTCCTGGCGTCGTGAGGGAGTTTGTTCCACCATTGGGGAGCCAGAGCAGCGAACAGTTTTGACTGGGCTGAGCGGGAACTGTACTTCCTCAGTGGTAGGGAGACGAGCAGGCCAGAGGTGGATGAACGCAGTGCCCTTATTTGGGTGTAGGGCCTGATCAGAGCCTGGAGGTACTGAGGTGCCGTTCCCCTCACAGCTCCGTAGGCAAGCACCATGGTCTTGTAGCGGATGCGAGCTTCAACTGGAAGCCAGTGGAGAGAGCGGAGGAGCGGGGTGACGTGAGAGAACTTGGGAAGGTTGAACACTAGACGGGCTGCGGCGTTCTGGATGAGTTGTAGGGGTTTAATGGCACAGGCAGGGAGCCCAGCCAACAGCGAGTTGCAGTAATCCAGACGGGAGATGACAAGTGCCTGGATTAGGACCTGCGCCGCTTCCTGTGTGAGGCAGGGTCGTACTCTGCGGATGTTGTAGAGCATGAACCTACAGGAACGTGCCACCGTCTTGATGTTAGTTGAGAACGACAGGGAGTTGTCCAGGATCACGCCAAGGTTCTTAGCGCTCTGGGAGGAGGACACAATGGAGTTGTCAACCGTGATGGCGAGATCATGGAACGGGCAGTCCTTCCCCGGGAGGAAGAGCAGCTCCGTCTTGCCGAAGTTCAGCTTGAGGTGGTGATCCGTCATCCACACTGATATGTCTGCCAGACATGCAGAGATGCGATTCGCCACCTGGTCATCAGAAGGGGGAAAGGAGAAGATTAATTGTGTGTCGTCTGCATAGCAATGATAGGAGAGACCATGTGAGGTTATGACAGAGCCAAGTGACTTGGTGTATAGCGAGAATAGGAGAGGGCCTAGAACAGAGCCCTGGGGGACACCAGTGGTGAGAGCGCGTGGTGAGGAGACAGATTCTCGCCACGCCACCTGGTAGGAGCGACCTGTCAGGTAGGACGCAATCCAAGCGTGGGCCGCGCCAGAGATGCCCAACTCGGAGAGGGTGGAGAGGAGGATCTGATGGTTCACAGTATCGAAGGCAGCCGATAGGTCTAGAAGGATGAGAGCAGAGGAGAGAGAGTTAGCTTTAGCGGTGCGGAGCGCCTCCGTGATACAGAGAAGAGCAGTCTCAGTTGAATGACTAGTCTTGAAACCTGACTGATTTGGATCAAGAAGGTCATTCTGAGAGAGATAGCGGGAGAGCTGACCAAGGACGGCATGTTCAAGAGTTTTGGAGAGAAAAGAAAGAAGGGATACTGGTCTGTAGTTGTTAACATCGGAGGGATCGAGTGTAGGTTTTTTCAGAAGGGGTGCAACTCTCGCTCTCTTGAAGACGGAAGGGACGTAGCCAGCGGTCAGGGATAAGTTGATGAGCGAAGTGAGGTAAGGGAGAAGGTCTCCAGAAATGGTCTGGAGAAGAGAGGAGGGGATAGGGTCGAGCGGGCAGGTTGTTGGGCGGCCGGCCGTCACAAGACGCGAGATTTCATCTGGAGAGAGAGGGGAGAAAGAGGTCAGAGCACAGGGTAGGGCAGTGTGAGCAGAACCAGCAGTGTCGTTTGACTTAGCAAACGAGGATCGGATGTCGTCGACCTTCTTTTCAAAATGGTTGACGAAGTCATCTGCAGAGAGGGAGGAGGGGGGGGGAGGGGGAGGAGGATTCAGGAGGGAGGAGAAGGTGGCAAAGAGCTTCCTAGGGTTAGAGGCAGATGCTTGAAATTTAGAGTGGTAGAAAGTGGTTTTAGCAGCAGAGACAGAGGAGGAAAATGTAGAGAGGAGGGAGCGAAAGGATGCCAGGTCCGCAGGGAGGCGAGTTTTCCTCCATCAATTATCTTACCTTCCTCCCAAAGTGTGCACTTGTAAAGTAAATGACTGGTGTAAGAAATATGGTGGAAACTCCCACTAGCCCACACCACCAATCCAATGCTTTTAGATTTGTGGAAAGTACAGTAGTGAACGAGTGTAAACTTACAAAGAACGGAGATATATTTGGGACACACCCCTTCTCTCTCTCTCCCTCTATATCTCTTCCATCTATCACTCTCTCACCCACCTCTTTCTCCTATCTCTGTCTTTCTCACCCCCCCTCTCGCTCTCTCTCTCTGCACAGCTCCACTACCAAACCAGAAGCTGTATCATCCCTAACCAGCCTCTTGTCAGATCTTAACTGCATACCAAATTGGCCAGTGTTACCTAGTGTTGATTTTTTTCTCTCCAATTGACTCTAAGTGTTAAATTAACACTCATTGTTGTAAAATATCTTCAGTGTTGGTGTTAATTACATTTACATTTAAGTCATTTAGCAGACGCTCTTATCCAGAGCGACTTACAAACTCCATACAAACGTTGCTTGATGTTTGACACTTAGGCACAATATTTCCCAACTTTGCATACAAATGCTGTAAGATAATGTAAGATATAACCTGTATAGTAAATCTTTATAAAACCACCTGCAGAATTTGCTGATCTCTTTAGATGTTTAACAGTAACCCTGGTAACGGTAACTATCGTAAGCGTAGTTCCTGTTACCATAGTAGTCCTGGTCTTGGTAAACCTGATTCTCGCTGCCGTAATAGTCCTGGTAACTCTGATTCCACTGTCTGTAGCATGCTTCCTGTCTGTAGCATTCTAGCTGTTTGTTGTAGTTTAGCTGTCTATTGTACTCCCTGCATGCTTCATGATTAAAGTCATGGCTGCGGTACTGGTAGTTCGCTCCATTGAACGGTTCATCATGTCTGAGCTGCTGTGGTGTCCAGTACTGCTGATGACCATATGGGTATGGCTGCTCCTGGTTGAACCATGTGCGGTCCCAACCTCTCAAGTCACCAGCCGCCACTGGATGGTACCCCTGTCCATCCGGCCCTTGATGAGGGGTTTAGTGGGGTTATAGTCTTGCGTGGCCATCCTTCCAAATCTGGTCTTGTTAAGGTGATAAGACTGAAGTCCGAGGCTATGGGGGTTATTGTATCGGACGCGGGGTTTCTTCCGTTGTTTGGGGGCGGAGGGGACAGGGGGAGCAGGCTTTTTGACTCTTTTTGTACCCTCCAAGAGAGCCTGTGCTTCCTCTCTGGCTAGCTCCACAAACAGCACCTTCTCCAGCAGGTCTCCCTGCTCTGGCAGAGTGCAGCTCACTTTGACCTTGTGGAGATCCGTTTCAGGGATCTTGTCCCCCTCCTCCTCCTGTTGCTCCTGCAGACGCCTCTTCCACTCCTCTTTAGATGGGAACACCACCACCGCCCTCCGCCTGAAACCCACGAACCACAGCAGCCTCTGGCGCTGAGCTGAGGGGTGGACGTTGGGCTGGTCCAGGATGTAGTTGCGTGGAGTTTGAGCCGCCACCTTGATCAGCTCACTGAGACACTGAGAGGCCTGCTGCAGCCTGCTCTTCTACGACCCTGCCCCTTCATGCAGGGTAGGAGGCCTGTTGCCCAGCAGGGTGTATCTCTTCTCTGGGTATTGCTTCATGTGAGCCCTGGCCCAGTGGGTCTTACCTGCCCCTGGCATACCCACCATCATCAACACCTCACACTGCAGTTTGGAGGTTGGTGGGGTTGGGGCACTGAGCCTTTGTCCAGCAGGCAGGGAGGAGAGGGGGTGTTGCAGGGCTGGGGTACCAGGGGGAGACGTGGGGTCCAGGTTGAGGGTGATAGAGGTGTTTTTGCAGAGGACGTGGGGGTACAGCACAGAACCGCAGAGAGCAGCCGGACTCAGGTGGAACGCCATTCCCATAAGGCGACCGTTCTTATGGAAGGAGAGCTCAACTCCTTCCTCCTTAGAGAAAGAAGCATAACAGCCAATGACATCGCCCTCTGAAAAGGGCTCTCCAAACTCCTCCTCTTTCCCAGCCGTCACTTTTCTGCCCCTAGCGTAAACCGTAAGACAAGTCCTTCACCGAGCATCAAGTTGGAGTTCCAACGCTCCACTGACCAGCCCAGTCTCAGACCATGGTGCTCAGGGTCCTCAGAGTCCAGTGATGGAGACACCAGCTTTTTCTCAAACATAGCCTCGAAGCCCACCCTCCCCTGGTGAGTTCCGTGTGTCAGTCTGCATCCAGACCACAGGAGAGGGCAACGCTCCCAGAACCTTGGCTGGCCGCTGCAGCCGTCCCGGCCCACCTCAAAGTGCAGGTCACCGCCGTAGGAGTCTAGTCTGACCCGCCCTCCGTCTTTCTCGGCATCAACACCATTACTCTCAGGCTGAGGCGGTGGGGATTTGGCCCTGTTGTACTGGATCTCCTCCTTGAATTCGTAGTAGGCCCTGCCTCTGGTTCTCTCACCCTGAGCAGGCCTCTTTACCCCACGCTTCTCCCCTCCACCTCCAGACCTATTTTCCTCGTCTTTGTCGATGTGAAACACGGTGTCCTGGTTGGTCTGGTCACTGGCCACAGATCCCAGGCTGAGGCTGGATGCAGTGCTGCTCCCTCTCTGGGCCACCATGGAAACACTGTCCTCCTCCTCAACTCTGTTCTGCACAGCTGATCCTGCATGATCTTCTTTAGACTGCCCAACAACCAACATACTTGTGTCTTGATACACGATGTCTATCCGTGATATCTGTGATGTATTAAATGTGTTTTTAATGGGCCTGGTGCTCATGCTTGTTGTGTTTAGCTGGTTTGATGTCGTTTTATCCTCCTCTGCTTCCTGTGTGGCAGTCCGTTTGGAGACTCCGTGTGCATGTTCTCCTTCACCCTGTTGTTCTTGAGCGCATGACATGTTGCTGTTGCTCTACTTGTTGATTTAACGAGGTCTGCTCCATCAATCCTTCTTTGTCTGCCGTGGTTTTTGCACACGGGCTCATGGTAAAAGTGCTGATTACACACACGTCTTCCAACTGACTTGTTGACGTGTTATCAAGTTTGGCTGCTGAAATTGCAAGTGCCTCGGTGTCTGCACCGATAGGAGAACAATCAGCTCTAGGTCTCACCATCATCTCTGAACTTGCGGCGCCTGCAACGTCTCCATCGTGTCTAGTGGCTTTCGCCTCCTCGCCCGGTAGAGGGACTTCTCTCTCCATCGCTAACACTGTGGATGCTCTGGGTGAATCGTCATCTTGTGGCTTCGACTCTTCTCCAAGACCAGGGACTCCCTTGTCTTGTCCAAGATCGCTTGATTCTGGAGCTTGCAATTCAGCTTCGAAAGCTGACATCAAACGCCCAACGAGTTCTGCCTTCAGTCCTTTGATGTCCAGTGCTCGCTCTTTGAGCATGACTCGTAGTTTGGCCACTTTTAGTTTTTTGACTTCTGACAGTTTCATTTTCCACTGAAATGTGCGTTGCTTTTATCAAGTAAAAAACGTTACTTTACCTCATGAGCTTCCAAATGATTGTTCTGCAGTAAAAAAATATAAAAACTTTAGCAAAAGAAAGCAACTGCTCGAACCAAAACACACCCAGAGACTGCTGTCCTGTAAAATTCAATATTTAATAACTTGGGATAAACCAAAACCTCGCCCATCATTATCATATTACCCAGCATCAGTGGTGGATTTAGGTATAGGCGACATGGGCAGCCGCCTAGGGCGGCATCTTGCCAGGGGCAGCACAGGGCACCCGCGCAAGAAATGTGGCATGGTGACATTTGCGCGATCTGCTTTCTATCACTCATTTGCACGTCACATCAATGATATCATGTCATCATGTGGGACTGCGGGTCAACTAACCTTGTCGGAGTGGGCGCCCTGATTCTAGTTTGGGAGTTAGGAAGGCTACTGCCTGGGAAGGTCTCCCACTCAGAAGTACGAGATGGGGAGGGGGGCGGGGTTAGGTTGACTTCAGGTCTCCCCACTGGAAGCCTGAGGTAGGGGGAGCGGGCGAATCTATCAAATAGCGCATCTCTAACTTTGTACAGTACTAATGCAATTAATAAAAATCATTCACACTACGAAATGCTACCAAATCAACCACAATTCATTCAGAATACTGTGAATATATACTTTCACAGACATACTGTTGCATTTTTGTTCTAGTTTGTGCGAAATCGTTAAGAACAAATATGAAACCAGTCTTCACACCACCAAGGTGAATTGGTTTAGTCTGGACTCTTGGTTGACAGTGTTGGGGGATCGGTAATGTATTGATGTTCGAGTGCCAAATCAACACATATTTGTTTCTATTTGTTACTTCTTTTTGATATTTATGAGTCTTATTTTTGTATATATTTTTTATATTTATATAGTTTTAAATGTTACGATTATTTATTTGTGTTGTTCCAATTGTCTGAATAAAAATGACAGTTAGTGCGAAACGGTGCTTGTTTTGTTGTTGTTGGCGGGGGGGGGGGTTAAAGGGGGGTTCGCCCAGGGAGCCATACAAGCTAGAACCGCCACTTCCCAACATGTTCTGTTGCAGGTAGATTTTTAGAATTGGTTGATTCAATATCTATATTATTGTATGTACATTGACTGGTTAATTAATCTTACGCTACTCAAATACAAATAATAATCTAATCTGTTGCTTGGACTTTTTCACCCGCTACTGAAATGGTTGTTCCACTTAAGATGGTTTAAGTAGTCTACTCTTAGTTTTCCCATCACGGCAGTCATAAAAATTCAAAACGTTGGATATCCTCACGCTAGATTCCAATAGGAATTTCACATCACTATGCAACCCAGCATAACGTGACTTGAGTGTCAGGTCACTGTTTTAGGGTCAAACTATGCCCTCAAAGTAATACCTTATGAAAGACATGTTGTATTGTCTTAATGTAATGATAACATATTTGCTTAGATCTGTCTTGGGGGAAGCCACAGGACTGAAAATGGATGAATGCAACAAGGATGTCTCTGACACTAACAAATACAGTCATGGGTGGTAACTCTACAATTCACTCGAAAGGCAAGGCGCTCTTGTAAATATGCAAATAAGGCTTTACACTAAGCAAGCGTTTCACAACCGCTGTTCTCGGGACCCCATGAGATGCACATGTAGTGCTAGGTCAAAAACCAAAACGTGCACGCCTTGGGATCCCGAGGACCGGGTTTGGGAAAGCCTGCACCAAGCAGTGTGTTAATTTAACGTTGAAAAATGTGGACCTGTATAGATACTGGACCAGTGTTAAATTTAACACTGTCAGTGTTGATTTATCACAGGAGAATTTGGTGTGTGGCTTGAACATGTAGCGAGTTGTGTTTGACTAGGATTGAGGTACTTCGTGATGCTATCATCACTCAGGACATATTGTCCTCTTGTCTCTGATGAGGTCTCTGTATCAGAAACACTCATCTACAGTAGGTCAGCCTATTAACAAGCTCCTGTATTAGCTCTAGTCTCTCTCACTGACTCTCTGCCTGAGGGGTGGGTGTGGGTGTTGTGGGTGTTTGTGTTAACAAGCTCCTTTGTTGGCTCTTTCATCTCACGGTCTGTTGATGGGTCAGCCTGTACAGCAGGCAGCATAATCCTAGGCCACAGTCTGAGCACCTCTGTCAAGAGCCTTCCCTCGGCTGCATGTCATTAGTCTAAAGTGGCCTCCTCTCCTCATCTTCTCTCCTTCTTCTCCACAATGCCATTGTCTTACGCCAGATAACGTCAGATGCCATTGTCTTACGTCAGATAGCGACAGATAACGTCAGATGCCATTGTCTTACGACAGATAACGCGATTCCACCTGAACTGATCTGTCTTGTTTCTCGCATAAGGTAATGGGATACATCAAAAGTAGTTTGGCTACTAACATTCTAAAATATTACCTAGGTGACCTCGTCTGCTGAACCCCATTTCTTCCTCAAACAGTCGGAATTCATCTAAACTGAAACATTAAATCTATCAGTAATGGTGATGTTCTTTTGGTGAGAAAGTCCCACCATTTTACATCTAACTAAGGATTTTTGTGCTTCATGGAGCATTATTTGATGTGTCCCAGCATGCTTTATTGAAGGTTGATGTTTAGAATAGTTTGTTTTAATATTTTCCTCATGTACATTGATTGATTGATTCATTAATCTTATAATATACCAAGAAAAATAAATTACAATTTTCTAAACTAGTCCCATCTGTAAGGGATTGGATTTATTGCACCCATTAATGAGATGGTTGTTCCAGTTCAGTTGGTTTAGATAAATCCTTTACCATAGCATTCATTCATTTACCATAGCATTCATTCATTTACCATAGCATTCATTCATTTACCATAGCATTCATTCATTTACCATAGCATTCATTCATTTACCATAGCATTCATTCATTTACCATAGCATTCATTCTGAGTGTAGGTTATAAAATATTCATACTCTTGGATATCCTTCCTCTGGCTGAATTCCAATAAGAATTACAAAAAACTACAGAAACCACTCTATTGTGACTTGTAGGTCTGATGTGGCCCATGAGCCAGGATTTTCAGACCATAATGTCAAAGATAACTAAAGGCCTTATGAAATGTATAATATGTGGTCAAAAAGAGCTTTATTTTAATTGAAACACACTCACTTACACAGTTACTTGCGTTAGGCAGGAATAGAAGTTATTGAATGCAACAACCATGGCTCTGTCTTTTGTGCTGTTGACTTTGCCCAATAATGGTGGTACCATGTTTTTGTGCTGCTACCATATTGTTTTGCTACCATGTTGCTGTCATGTCGTGTTGCTACCATGCTGTGTTGTCATGTGTTGCCTTGTTATGTTGTTGTCTTGGGTCTCTCTTTATGTAGTGTTGTGTCTCTCTTGTTGTAATGTGTGATTTGTCCTATGTTTATATTGTATTTATTTTTTAAATGTTTTAATCCCAGGCCCCCGTCCCAGCAGGAGGCCTTTTGCCTTTTGGTAGGCCGTCATTGTAAATACGAATTTGACTTGCCTAGTTCTATAAAGGTTAAATAAATAAACCATTTTTAAAAAGACACCATCTGACATGGAACAATGGCACAATGCTGTTTCCATCCCACATGTAAACACATATGAACTATCTTCACGGTGTGGACACAGTGCAAGCACCAGTGTTTAAATACCATAAAGTTCATATTCACTTGTCTCCGAGTTGACTATGGTAAAGGAGACAGAAGTGAAGATCTTTCCTGCTCACTGCTCTAAAGGATGACTATTGAGGAACTGACAAATGTGATGACTCACCCATCTGCATACAGCCCCCCCCACCCCCTCCATTTCTGATGTTGCTGATTAGCTATGTTTATATTTAGATCTTATTACTGTCTGGCGAGTGTTGAGATCCCCAAAGGCATTGTCATTTACTCCACTCTCTTTTATTCATCACTGCTAAATGAAGGCGGGAGAGAGAGAAAATTAGAGAGAAAAGAGAGAGAAAGAGAGATGGGGAGCATGTGTAGATGAGAGAGAGAGACAGGAGGACAGGATGTCAGAGAGAGAGAAAGGAGAAAGGGAGATGAAGGGACAGGGATAAAGAGAGGGTGTGAAGGGACAGATGGATAGAATAAGAGTGCTGTGATTCAGACAGCAGATCTGTTGGAGAGACGAGACAAAGACAACAGGAGACGGATAGAACTGGAGATGTGTCTGTGAGGTAATAACATCCATGCTGGCTGGAATAGGCTCACTGTATCCACCCACATCCCTGTTAGGCATGATCGATTTGCACACACAAACGCGTGTACACACACACACACGAACACACACGTGCACACACACACACGTACAAACATGTACGCAGACATACTGTGCTTTATTTCTCTGACTTAATGCTACCCCTCAGCAAGAGCAGGCTCTGTAATTACTGCATCATCTCCCCAGGTGTGTGTGTTTACTATAGTTGTGCAGTAAGGCACCAGTGAATCCGCCCTGTTGCATGGCCTTCAGCACTGGTGTGTGAATGGGCCAACCCTGTTCTCCTGTGGTGAAGGACCCTGCTGGCTCAGTCAAATTACACACACACACGCGCACAGAGACACACAGAGAGAGAGAGAGAGAGAGAGAGAGCAAATAAAGGCCAGTGTGAGTCCTCCCATACAGCTCCCTTAGCCAACTGCTGGGCCCAGCTGTGTGTGTCTGTTTTACACCACATTTAAGATTATAAGTCTCCCTGCCTCCCAGCCTCTCCCCATAGGCCTCCTCTGACTGCAGTCAGCAATTCATTGAGGCATAAAGAGAAAACGGTTCCCTGATATTACAGAGGTCTGATGTATTGGAAGAACCCCACGGATAGGGAGGTGCTGGCCAAAGCAACTCAGCGGAGTTGAGTTTTCCTGTTTGGAGGGATGGGGCCCTATCCCCTGAAGAGTGTGTGTGTTTCTCTCTCTCTGTGTGTCAGTGTGTATGTGTGTCTCTTAGTATGTGTGAAATATGCTCAGCCGGGCGAGAAGTCATGTCAGGCTTGTCTGTGTGTTGGACATAGGCAGCAGAGGGAGCATGGTTCTGGACTGGGGATCAATCGATAGATGTTTGTATGTGAATGGGTGGGTGGGGAAGGGGGTGGAATGTTCTGATCATGCCCAAGGAACAATGGAACATGGGAATTAAGCCCCATAAGAGGGGACGCTTGATTAAAAAGGTTATCCTCTCCTGAGTTGAATGACTGAGTTGTATTATGACACACTCTCGTAATAGTCCCATACTCACATAATACTTTCAGTCCTCCAGGACTTTATAGAACAATCACAAGGTGGTCACCATTTTAAAATCTGACCCAATGTTCTTCTCTGCCTTTCACTCAGCTCTCACTTACTAATTTGATGGGTGGCGATGCCCGTTCTTCTGTCTGAAGCACATAATGTCAGAACGGTTAGCTTGAAGACAAATCATAACCACAATGCATTATATAACACAAAATCTTGTTTGATTGTGTGATGACAGCGGAGGATTTCGATGTCCTTTTGGAACCAACAGAGGGGCCAGAAACCGTCTCTCTTTTTTTCGTAATTCTCTTTCTTTACCCCTCTTTCTCTCTCTCTCTTTGATGGCCCAGATGTGACTGGAGGCCACATGTCATTAATATGATATGACTGAGCTGGCTGGCTGGGCTTTTTAACTAAAGGTTTTACTGTTGAGATTGTTACTTTTGGGGCGTTTCAGACAAAAGGCTTTGATGTGAACGTCGTTAAGCTGAGTACGGGTGAGAAGAATGTACGTTCTTCCTGCTTATCCTTTAATACATTCGATCTGTTCACAGCTGGAGGTTTGATGTGGTTTAAATGTGCCGCACTACAGTCGGCTGGATGATCTTTTAGTCACAGTAAGTGCGGGACAATCAACCAAACATCCACCTCAGTTCGCTAAAGGTAGAGAGAAAGAGACTCAGGAATTCCAAGTGCAACATTCAGATCTTCTTTGGCACAGCCTACTATAGGTGGTTAGATATGTATGGATATTGATCAGAAGTGTGTTAGCCATTTAAATCAATGAAACACTTCTTCAGACAAGATTTTCACAATGTTCATCTCCCATACATACAGTACCAGTCAAAAGTTTGGACACCTACTCATTCAAGGGTTTTTCTACATTGTAAAAGAATAGTGAGGACATCAAAACTATGAGATAACACATATGGAATCATGTAGTAACCAAAAAAGTGTTAAATAAATAAAAATACATTTTAGATTCTTCAAAGTAGCCTTCCTTTGCCTTGATGACAGCTATGCACATGCTTGGCATTCTTTCAACCAGCTTCACCTGGAATGCTTTTCCAACAGTCTTGAAGGAGTCCTCACATATGCTGAGCACTTGTTGGCTGCTTTTACTTCACTCTATGGTCCAAACCATCTCAATTGGGTTGAGGTTGGGTGATTGTGGAGGCCAGGTCATCTGATGCAGCACTCCATCACTCTCCTTCTTGTTCAAATGCGACTCACCATCTCAATTCGGTCTCATGTAGCAAAATTTGAAATGTTTTATTTTATTTTTACAAGTGGATAAAAGTAGAGACTTAGAGCTACAAAATGTAATATCATACATGGCATTTGAGGAACAATGGGAAGGTATCTCTACTTTGAATGTTGATACACTTGTAAACTGACTTTTGAGGAAGGACCTTGTCTACACCCATTCATCATTGTTCACACCCTCTTAAGCCAGCCCCACCCATCTCTTTAAGGATTCACATGTGAGGTCATATGCTAAACAGTGAGTAGTGTAGTAAGACTAAAAGTGGTAGTAGCCTACAATAAGGAAAAATTCCAGGTAAACAGAAAGTGCCCAGATAAGAATGTTAGATGAAGCTTACCCAGACACACTTGTCTAAATTGATGGGTCATGTGAAATAAATGTTTTAACCCCCAGCCACATCAAGTGGTGGAAAAAAATACTAAATTGTCATACTGGAGTAAAAGTATAAATCATTTAAAATTCCTTATATTAAGCAATTATTTAAAATAATATATTTGACGGATAGCCAGGGGCACAATGTACTTAAGTATCAAAATAAACCATTTCAAATTCCTTATATTAAGCAAACCAGACAGCACAATTTTATTGTGCACACTCCAACACAATTTATAAACGAAGCATTTTTGTTTCGTAAGTCTGCCAGATCAGACGCAGTAGGGATGACCTCTTGATAAGTGTGTGTATTGGACAATTTTCCTGTCAAAGTACTTTTGGGTGTCAAGGAAAATATATGGAGTAAAAAGTACATTATTTCCTTTATGAATGTAGTGAGGTAAAAGTTGCCAGAAATATAAATAGTAAAGTAATGTACAGATACCAAACAAATCTACTTAAGTACTACTTTAAAGTATTTTTACTTAAGTACTTTACTCCACTGCCCAAATGCCTACACACCAGTACATTAACATACTTTATATACTGAGACACATGCACTTATCACATAGTATTTCATACATAAGTTAAGCCCATGCAACCTGAGGGAGTTTCTTTTGCACATGTACAGTACATAAACAGATGCATGCGCCATATATTTATGTGGTGGACACTTGATACAGTCACATGATATTGTTGTGTTATGACCACACATCAACACTCATTTAATATCTAACTTTTTTGCTAAGTGGATGGTCTCTACAGAAGGTACAGCCAAACGGTTACTTGCATAGTAGCAATATCAGAAATAGATAGTGTCAATGTAACAAAAATATACCGTATGTACAAGAACGTCAATAACGATAGTGATCGGCGACTTAGTTAAATGCATACAATCAGGGATAAAGTGGCTGAGCAACGGGTTAAATAATAGTAGCAGCAACGTATGGCGTGTGTGTTAGGAGAGAGTCGTGAATAGAGGCTCTGCAGATAGTGCTGATGTCTGGTCTGTCCAAACCACGCGTGAACAAGGGAATCTATATTCGGAGAGCCTGTTTCTGTCCTGCCCTTGACTTCGGTGCAGGGAACGTGATGTCCATAGCCTCTTCATGGCAAAACTCCCTGATCTTGTCAAAAATATCGTTTGTTTAACTGTGTCCAGTCCAGGTGGTGCCTTTACAGGCAAACCATCTATGGGAGGAAGGACGTCAGTTTTGCGCAGCAGCTGAAACCTGGTCCCGACAGTCCAAATGCCCCTTGGCGACAACACCAGGCTCCAGAGCATCGAAGATGTAAAACTGGGGACAAAAAAATAAATCAGAAGACATTACAACCTTGCACACAACATCAATACACCTCCCAGGTTTAGATAAGAATAACCTCATACAATGAAAATGATTTTTTAGCTGAAGTGCTGGTACTGCTTGATCTGTGGCAACGGCCTGAAGTATGGAGTCAGGTGTGGTTGCCAGCCATAGCTTTCCACCAGCACCGTACCATCCTCCAGTCCAACCAGCTGTGGGATGTTGACCCCTGTCACAGTGCTGTCCTTCACAACACCAGCAATCTCAGACAAAGTGTTCACTCGGGTCTTTCTGAGGCGCTGCTTGATGAGGCTGAAGCACTAGTCAGGGGGCAAACTTGGTGTGGCCTGTGATCAGGAAGTCAAGGTCTAGATTGTGGTGGAGCTTGTGCATGGTCCACCAGGCACAATACCAGAGCACACACTTGTTCTTGTTTTGGCCACTGCAGTTATCACAATTCAGGTTCACAGGTGCTTTCCCAACTCCGTAGTTGGTGAAGAAATTGTAGTTGATGCCTGCGCTGCTGCCTTTGCTTGCGCTAGAGTCAGGCATGTTTTATTGATTGATGCTGAAAGACAAAATTCTATATACAAATGTTTTAGCATTATTAAACAATAGATGCGAAGTGGCATTTTGAGATATTACTACACACAGTTCATACGTGTAATGTTAGTTACTGTAGCTAACAGCAAGCTTGAACTAGCAATACAAAACCGATTGTCATAGCTAGCTAAAGTTAACCAAGAGGTTCAATGTTACCTAGCAATGCGAAAATGGCATTCTGAGAAAAAAATTACTAACATTATACACACACCTCATACACATAAGTTAATGTTAGCTGGCAAGCCAGCCACCTAAGCTCAGCTAATGTTAGCTAACTAACAGCAAACTTTAACTAGGGATATTTTGTTTAGGCATGTCACGTTAACTAGCTAAAAAAATAACTATAATCCCAATCCATAGAGTAACGTTACTAGCAATACAAACCGTGCTTTTACACCTGCATTGTTTGCTGTTTGGGGTTTTAGGCTGGGTTTCTGTACAGCACTTTGAGATATCAGCTGATGTACGAAGGGCTATATAAATAAATTTGATTTGATTTGATTTGATTAGCTTGCTATGATAAAGTTAGGTTAAATGTTAGTTAGCAAGCCAGCCATCGAACTCCAGCTGGCTAGCTAACAGCAAGCTTGAGCTTGTAATGAAAACAACTTTCTGACAAAATTAGAAACATATAATATTTGAATCTGTTATGAGATGAGAGAGAGTCTTCCATGAGTATTCCATGGCACGATGTCATCCAGAAAGTAGTCCATCACAACTTTTTCCCACTGACCTTTGTCGGTAGCGCCTGATAAATTCAGGGCAACAATGTTATTGAGAGCAGTACCAACATGTTTGCAGTTCTCCATGGCCAACATAATATCTTTTGAAAAAACTGCAGTAGAAAGGATTATTTATACATTACGAGAAGCTCAATTTATAGACACAAGATGCAACACCGCAGACCAATCCAAACTCATCCCTCCGCATGTCCAGCCCACACATTATCTCAGCCAATCATGGCTAGCAGGAAGGTTGCTGTTTTTTGTGTGTGGCTAAACCAACTAGGCTCATAATTTAACCATTTTATTCGTATTTACGGATGACACACAACTTTGATATTAAGGCACATGGAAAAAATCGAGAAGGCATTTCTGCCAAAAAAACGCATTTTGCTAAAAAAAACTTTTTTTGTATGTTCAAAAGACTGTGAAATTCTGACTTGTGTCAATACGCCTAGTTTCCGGGTCACAAATGAACTTTTAACAAGGCTCACCTGTTAATTGAAATGCATTCCAGGTGATGACTTCATGAAGCTGGTTGAGAGAATGCCAAGCGTGTGCAAAGCTGTCTTAAAGGCAAAGGATGGTGTCACGTCCTGACCTTAGTTCCTTTTTTATGTCTCTATTTTAGTTTGGTCAGGGCGTGAGTTGGGGTGGGCATTCTATGTTTTGTGTTCTATGTTTTCTATTTCCATGTGCTTGGCCTGGTATGGTTCCCAATCAGAGGCAGCTGGCAATCGTTGTCCCTGATTGAGAACCATATTTAGGTAGCCTGTGTTTTGTGGATGGTTACTTTCAGTCTTTGTGTGTCTGCACCAGACAGAACTGTTTCGGTTGTTTGTTGTTCAGTTTTCATTAAATAAGATGAACACTTGCTGCACTTTGGTCATCACCTTCTTCCCAAGACAGCCGTTACAAATATAAGATATATTTGGATTTGTTTAACACTTTTTTGGTTACTACATGATTCCATATGTGTATTTTCATAGTTTTGATGTTTTCACTATTATTCTGCAATATAGAAAATAATTTAAAACCTTGAATGAGTAGCTGTTGTAAAACTTTTATATGCAGTTCCCCCAAAATCAATTTCTGCATTTCCTCCCAAAGATTCTTCATATCAGAATATCAAAGGTTCTTCATCTCAAAATATAATATTGCCTGACAGGGGTTTAGCTGTAAGCTCCAGTATTTTTACCCCTCTATAATTATCTCATGCATTTTACACATCTCCCATGATGCCATCTGTTCTCCTGCTCTCTGTGTCTCAGCCATTCTGAGCTGGAAATCAGCTTCTTTGTTTCAATTGCAGAGATAGTGCCGCATGGCAAAATACAATTATAGAATACAGATATAAAATGCCATACAGATAAATGTATCAAAATAAACTATAGAATACTTGTATTTTGTAACATATTTAATTAAACACATTTGCAAGTACCCGGCCCAAACAGCAACTACATTCTCAGTAACGGGTAAAGAAACATTTTACTTGCTATGACTGTGATATATTGTTGTTTATCTACCTTAGTTGAGCAATTCACTCTGGATAAGAGTGTCTGCTGAAGGATCAAAATGTATATTTAAAATGAATATGCCAAAATGAACTGCAAAGCACACTGGGTATTATTATTGGCCTTGTTTTGGGGCGGAGCTCATTAAAATAATACTCAGAATGTTTGCAATATTTTATTTTCACATAAACACATTTAGTTAATTTAGCAGACACTCTTATCCCACCATAGTGCCATCAGACTTCTGATACCAATGCAGGGTGAAAGTGGGGCACAAAATACAAAATACATTGGAGTGGATTTCAGCCCATTGTAAATCAAGTAATTCAAATATGTATTTCAAATACGTATGATAGAAATACTGGCCATCTCTGGCTCTAAGGGGCTATGCAGCCACAGCCACATGCAGGAACGCCATTTATTATTAGAATTAGGCTAGAAAGTTTAGACATTTCTAACATATACTGACCTAATTTTTTACAAGAGAAGTGGGTTTAATATGAGCAACCCGGGCTTAATAGGAGCAACCCGGGCTTAATAGGAGCATACCGGGCTTAATAGGAGCATACCGGGCTTAATAGGAGCATACCGGGCTTAATAGGAGCATACCGGGCTTAATAGGAACATACTGGCCTTAATAGGAGCAAACCGGGCTTAATAGGAGCAACCCGAGCTTAATAGGAGCAAACCAGGCTTAATAGAATCAAAACAGGCTTAATAGAAGCAAAACAGGCTTAATAGGAGCATGCTGGGCTTAATAGGAACATACTGGGCTTAATAGGAACATACTGGGCTTAATAGAAGCAAACCAGGCTTAATAGGAACATATTGGGCTTAATAGGAACATACTGGGCTTCATAGAAGCAAACTGGGCTTAATAGGAGCATACCGGGCTTAATAGGAACATACCGGGCTCAATAGGAACATACTGGGCTTAATAGGAACATACTGGGCTTAATAGGAACATACTGGGCTTAATAGGAACATACTGGGCTTAATAGGAACATACTGGGCTTAATAGGAACATATTGGGCTTAATAGGAACATACTGGGCTTAATAGAAGCAAAACAGGCTTAATTCGAGTATATTGGGCTTAATACGAGCATACTGGGCTTAATACGAGCATATTGGGCTTAATACGAGCATACTGGGCTTAATAGGAGCATACTGGGCTTAATAGGAGCATACTGGGCTTAATAGGAACATACTGGGCTTAATAGAAGCAAACCAGGCTTAATAGGAGCATACTGGGCTTAATAGGAGCATACTGGGCTTAAATAGAAGCAAACCGTGCTTAATAGGAGCATACTGGGCTTAATAGGAGCATACCAGGCTAAATTGGAACAACAGTGATTTATGGTGAAAAAGAAAGAATAGCAAAGTCTACTTATAAAATATTTAAAAACCAATGGTTTAGGGTGTAAATATACACAATAGACTACAATATTTTGCAAAGTTAGTATTGATCATAATGAACGGTATTGGTGTATCGTTATTTTCATTGTGTATAGAGGGAGTGCTTCTTGTGCTAAATGTATACACAAATGGCAAGGTTAATTTAACAGTCAAATAAAACATAAATGCAAATACATTTCAAAATGTAAACTGTGAATGCCTGAAATCTATTATCGTGTTGTCGTTCACCAAGTTACGTTGCTACTGTGTTAATGTGACGTGCAGGCACGACTGCTAGCGTAACAAACCCATATTGTCATTTGAAACAAAATAGCAATGAACGCTTATGAAATATGCTGCCATTTGCACATATCAGCACTTATCTGTGGAGGTACAAACAAGCATCTGAGGTTAGCCTCAACACCCAACGGTTTTTTAGCAGGTTTGAAACTGGCCAGTACTGGGAACTAACCAAATCATAAAACATCTGATTTAGTTGAATTAGTTGAAACAGCAGAAAATGTGTTTGTTTTCTTGTGTTTTATTTGAATCCAGAGATGGAAGTGGGCGTAATGTGTGTTTATCATCTTTCCAAAGCCCCTTTCAGATGGTTCTTTATGGAAGACACAATTGGGGTCCGGGAGCACTCACAATGTTATCCTAACTCTCAGCACTCGTGAGAATGCACACCCAATGGCACCCTAGTTCACTATATAGGGTGCAGGGTGGCATTTTGGGATTGCAATCGTTGTGTGTAGTTCTCATTAATAACCTAGCAGAGAGTATTGTCAATTAGAGACAAGAGTAAAGGCCCTGGAACCAGCGCTGTCTTTGAACCAGTCATTAACCACCACTGTGCTGCTCTCTTCTTTCACAGCGTAAACGACTATATCATTAATTCAGTAATAAGATAAAAACATCCAGTTCTGATCGGGAAAGGGATTCCTGTAGATATTCAGAGGGCAGTTTTTGTTCAGTCAGGTGCAACACTGCCTGAGCAGAGCTGGGTGGCCAGGTAAGTGTGTGTGTGTGTGTGTGTGTGTGTGTGTGTGTGTGTGTGTGTGTGTGTGTGTGTGTGTGTGTGTGTGTGTGTGTGTGTGTGTGTGTGTGTGTGTGTGTGTGTGTGTGTGTGTGTGTGTGTGTGTGTGTGTGTGTGTGTGTGTGTGTGTGTGTGTGGTACACTCTCAGTATAAGTGAGAGTTTATGTGGTACTTTTTGGATTGAAACCATGATTAAAACAGAAAGTGGCAAATGTTGTGAACATTCTTGCACGTGTTTGTGAGCTTGGCACACATCCAGCCAATCCGCAAAGATAACAGGAAGATAATGTGTCATCAGACAGCATCCTAAGTGAACGCTGTTAGTAAGTGAGAGTGCCATTTGGTTCTAAATTCCTACCCATTACCATATAGATAGCTGTGTAAGAGGGTGGCAAAACAATGCACTTTACATAAGCCCAACCACAGAGGAAGAGAAGACAGTTGGGATGAATCATCGGCAACACACAGATGAGGGTTCTACTAGGGAGTGCATTTAACATGGTATACATTAGAATACTTTGGTACAAAATGGCAGGTGTGTGTGTGTGTGGGGGGGGCTAGCTCTATAGCCATGTGGCCTATTGCTGTTCGTTTGGAATGCTTCGATTGACTTGTGTTTATCTCTGTGAGCCAAATGGAGCTCGTTGAGTCTGGATGTTATGGACACAGACACACACTGCTCGGAGAGGGTGAGGTATCCCACTGGCACACACACTGGAACACATACTGGCAAACACATGAGAAGGGAGAGTGGTGAGTGTGAGGCAGGAAGATGGGAGAGAGAGGGGGTAAGAGAGCAGTTAGGGAAACCTAAAATTGCTTTGTGTATGTGCTGCAGGGGAGCTGGATAATTTATCTCAGAGAGCCAGCATGGCTAATGATGGTCGCCTCTCATCATTAGCATCTCTTATGCTCCTGAATCACACCCTGTTACCTCTGATCTACCCTGCTCTGCACTACTCACTGGCTACTCCACACACACACACACACACACACACACACACACACACACACACACACACACACACACACACACACACACACACACACACACACACACACACACACACACACACACACACACACACACACACACACACACACAGGGGGCTAGGGGGGTAAAGCCAAGCCCTGGTGGGTGGCGAGCGGAGCGCTGGGCGAGGGCTGCAGTGGTCCTTTTTCCTGCTACATATTTATGATCTGGGACAGGGACATCTACATTCTGGGAACGTGCTGCTGGAAATCCCTCTCTTTTTCCTGCTTTCTAATTTCCTCGTCTCCTCTCTCTGTCCCTACACATTCTTCTCACTCTCTCTCTCTTTTCTCAGTCTCTCCCTCCCTTCTTTCCCCCCTCTATTTCTGCCTCACTACTCTCTCTCTCTCTCTCTCTCTCCCTCTTGATCCTCTATTTCTCCTTCTCTCGGTCCCTCTACCTCTCTCGTATGACCACACTGCCAAAGATGAAGGTATAGAAAGAGACTGAAAGGCAAAGGAATATAAGAGTGGCAGGATATTGATGTGGTTTAAAAACATGTGTAGGAAGACAGGAAGGAAGACACACAAATTAACAGAGTGCATCGATCTACAGAACCCCCTTTAGTTTGTCACTCAACACGATAGAGTCACAACAGTAATGGCTTCTGCTGTTTCTGGTTTTCATTTAAAGGTTGTTTTGAACGGCTTTGTCAGATCAGGCAGTGAGAGGGGAGGCATGTAGCTCTGGTTCCTCCTACCGTTTTTGTGTTTATCTTCATTCATCTCAGCTCTTACTGCTCCTGCCGGGCTCATTGCTAACCTGCCTCACAGGAAATTAAAAGAACCCAATATGAGATATCAGAGCTCTCGCTTTATGGCAGGGGATGGCAGGTTAGCCAGGGTAGCTTAAAAAAAGCATTGTGAAATGTCGGGAATGTTGTAAAAAAAGATTACCCCACCAAGTACGTGCATTTTTGGAATGAGAAAATGGGTGCGCGCTGTGATTGTGTAGTTATTATGTATTGGTCAGGAGTCCGGACTCTATTTTCGATGGGGAATTGTCATTTCCCTCACTCCAATCGTTAACACGGACACTTTTTAATTATCCCTTGTTTAGGGGCTGTATTAGTAAGGAGGGGGTGAGGAGGGTAAGACTAAAGGAGGGAGAGGGGGGAATCTCTGTCCCCTCGTCAGGTTTCAAGGCTGCTGTGGATCATGGGTCGTAACGTTTAGTGGGTTGTTTACATTCATGCAAAATGGCTGCCTGTAAAGAAGTGACTCTGGAGACTGCATTGATCACCATTAATAAATCTGACTCTTAATGAAGAGTCAATATTTATCAGTCCTGAGCTGGCAGGGCCATGGAGCGAGAGAGAGAGAGAGGGAGGGAGGGAAGGTGTGTGTGTGTGTGTGTGTGTGTGTGTGTGTGTGTGTGTGTGTGTGTGTGTGTGTGTGTGTGTGTGTGTGTGTGTGTGTGTGTGTGTGTGTGTGTGTGTGTGTGTGTGTGTGTGTGTGTGTGTGTGTGTGTGTGTGTGTGTGTGTGTCTGTGCGAGGTAAAGGGTAGAGATGGATGTACATCATAAATCAACCACCAGAGCCTATATCTGATGGGAGCTGTTTTGTTAGACTCCTGTCCTCTCCGTCTACTCAGGGATGACTGACTACTGCATTACTGGGCATTTCACATCAAATCAAATTTATTTATATAGCCCTTCGTACATCAGCTGATATCTCAAAGTGCTGTAAAGAAACCCAGTCTAAAACCCCAAACAGCAAGCAATGCAGGTGTAGAACCACGGTGGCTAGGAGAAACTCCCTAGAAAGGCCAAAACCTAGGAAGAAACCTAGAGAGGAACCAGGCTATTTCCATGTGAAAAGACCTATGAGCAACAACAAGTTCATAGAAGCATGTCAAATTGGGTGTCAAATGAAAGATACAAGTTATATTAAGGCATATATACAGTACATATACTTAAAAGGTGTTAGAAATACATCAAAACACAATAATGTGGAAGTAAAGACCCCTGCCAACTAATATCAACACTTATTTCGTTTTGGGGAAATGATTTGCCTTCTGTATGCTTAAGAACATGGCCCTGTGCCTTGTAATTCCATCACCAAAAACCCACATATCTTTCAGATATTTTCTAATTCCTCTCCCTCATCAAATCAAATCAAATTGTATTAGTCACATGCACTGAATAAAGTGAAATGCTTCCTTTCGAGCCCCTAACCAACAGTGCAGTTTCAAAAAAATACTGATAAGAATAAGAGATAAAAGTAACACGTAATCAAAGAGCAGCAGCAAAAAAAGAACAATATATACAGGGTGGGAGGGGGTGCCGGTACAGGGTGGAGGGGTGCCGGTACAGGGTGGAGGGGTGCCGGTACAGGGTGGGGGGTGCCGGTACAGGGTGGAGGGGGTGCCGGTACAGGGTGGAGGGGGTGCCGGTACAGGGTGGAGGGGGTGCCGGTACAGGGTGGAGGGGTGCCGGTACAGGGTGGAGGGGTGCCGGTACAGGGTGGGGGGTGCCGGTACAGGGTGGTGGGGGTGCCGGTACAGGGTGGAGGGGTGCCGGTACAGGGTGGAGGGGTGCCGGTACAGGGTGGAGGGGGTGCCGGTACAGGGTGGAGGGGTGCCGGTACAGGGTGGGGGGTGCCGGTACAGGGTGGAGGGGGTGCCGGTACAGGGTGGGGGTGCCGGTACAGGGTGGAGGGGGTGCCGGTACAGGGTGGGGGTGCCGGTACAGGGTGGAGGGGGTGCCGGTACAGGGTGGGGGGTGCCGGTACAGGGTGGAGGGGGTGCCGGTACAGGGTGGGAGGGGGTGCCGGTACAGGGTGGGGGGTGCCGGTACAGGGTGGAGGGGGTGCCGGTACAGGATGGGGGTGCCGGTACAGGGTGGAGGGGGTGCCGGTACAGGGTGGGGGAGGTGCCGGTACAGGGTGGAGGGGGTGCCGGTACAGGGGGGAGGGGGCAGTACAGGGGGGGGGGGGTAGAAGCTGTTTACAGAGTCAATGTGCGGGTGCACAGGCCAGTTGAGGCACCCCCTCCCCACCCTGGGGGGGCAATGCAAGTAATCTGGGTAGCCATTTGACATAGTTGTTCAGGAGTCTTATGGCTTGGGGGTAGAAGCTGTTTAGAAGCCTCTTGGACCTAGACTTGGTGCTCCAGTACCGCTTGCCGTGCGGTAGCAGAGAGAACAGTCTATGACTAGGGTGGCTGAAGTCTTTGACCATTTTTAGGGCGAGAGGAGGGAGGGAGGACGATGAAAGTTCACAGAAGTAAAGAGCAAAGGTAGACCTGCCAATTAGTTCTAGTGTTTTTACTGATATCAAGTTTGTTTATGAATTACTAAGTGATTAAAGCTGGCAATTCTGTTACGAAATCGGTAATTACTGTAATTGAATTGGCTGAAATGGGAAATCATAGTAGTCACAAACTACAGTTGTGTCACCTGCTACTGCCCTCCCTTCCACTGGCATACTGTCTCTCTTTCTGTCATCTGGTGGTCAAATCAAGACTGTGAAAACCGTCTGGACAACCCCTCTCTCTCTCTCTCTCTCCAGTTAATGTCACCTCTCCTGGCTCTTACTGACACACCTGCTCTGACACCTACCCTCTTTCCATTTACTGTAACAAGCATCCTCACCTACTGAGCACCGACCCACACTGGACGTTCATGGACGTGGAAAAGTAGTTGACATGTGGTCAATCTACCCCGGCCGTACCAGATCTGAACCAGCCATAGATGTCTACGTATCACAAGTTTGGACAACACAGTACAGTAGAGCACAGTAGAGCACAGTACAGTAAATAAAAGTAGAGTATTGCATACTTCAGTAGAGTACACTTGAGTAGAGTACACTATAATGTACTGTATTGTGCTCTACTGCACTGTACGATACTGTACTGAACATATCTACTGTACTGTGCTTTACTGAACTCGACTGTACTATACTGTGCTCTACTTCATCATGGAGGGCCCCACACACAATCTTTGCCCAATGTTTTGAGCTGCTGCTTTCCAGAAGGAGACGAAGGGATCTCACTGTTCAGTAAGAATCGGAGCAAGGCAAGTTTCATTCCATCAGCCGTCGGGCTGCTGAACAGGGGGACACAGGACAGATGTGATCCCAACACATGGTTCCACAGTAGGCCGCAAGAGACTTTAAATATGTGATCATGATGTTACGTATATGTCAACTTTAAAGTTTTTCCATGCTGTATGTAATGTGTTGTGTTTGTATTTGCATGCAGACGTCACAAAATGAATTCCTGTGTCAATGGGCAATGAAGTCAATCATATTGCACTGTGCTGCAGTGTGATGTCCGAACCTGTGAGACAGAGACGTCTATGATTGGTTCAGATTTGGCCTGGTCCACTTCTTTTGATCACAGCAACATACAGTATGAATGGCACATAGGCTCGGTGTTGGAGAACGTAAGCTGATATGTGCCCGAGGGCAACTTCTACCCAGACAAATGGGTGTGTGTGAACCTCGCCTAGAAGTGGCTATTACATCTCCTTTAAGACAGAGGTGCTAGACTGAACAGCTCCTTTAAGACAGAGTTGCTTGTGGGCAAGTTCCTCTGTCCAAGCGTTGCTGACACATGCCAGATCTTACAACACCTGGATAGGTATTTTAAGTATCAGCTAAACACATCATATATTGTAACAATTGGTCCCTCGAAGACGCAGTCGATGACGTGGCAAGCAACCATTGGTTGATGCATGCAACGTTTGAGCAGGGGACCAAAGACTCTGAACATCCCCTTTAAGACAGAGTCAACAGTCTGAACATTCACTTTAAGACAGAGTCAACAGTCTGAACATCCCCTTTAAGACAGAGTCAACAGTCGGAACATCCCCTTTAGGACAGAGTCAACAGTCGGAACATCCCCTTTAAAAGGTCCAATGCAGCCATTATTATCTCAATATCAAATCATTTCTGGGTAAAATTAAAGTACCTTGCTGTAGTTGTTTTCAATTAAAATGGTAAAAAAGAGACAAAAAATAGCTTATTTTTTAAAATAGGCATATCAGTTAAGAACACATTCTTATTTACAATGAATGCCTACCCCAGCCAAACCCTCCCCTAAACCGGACGACGCTGGGCCAATTGTGCGTTTCCCTATGGGACTCCCGATCACGGCCGGTTGTGATACAGCCCAGGATCCAATCCGGGTCTGTAGTGACACCTCTAGTACTGAGATGTAGTGCCTTAGACCGCTGTGCCACTCAGGATTACTTCTAAGCAATCAGCAATAATTTTGCAACAACTTTCTGGGTGTGGTCTGAGTGGGGAGGGGAAAACTGAAAACTAGCTATTATTGGCAGAAAGGTTTCAAACTTTCTTATTGGTCTATGAACTAATTTCCCGGCTGGTGATGTTACCAGGAATGCCAGAACGCCATCCCACAAAAAACAGTCTGAAATGTGAATGTACAAAATATTAGGAACATGACATAGACTGACCAGGTGAATCCAGTTGAAAGCTCTGATACCATATTGATGTCACCTGTTAAATCCACTTCAAATCAGTGTAGATGAAGGGGAGGAGACAGGTTAAAGAAGGATTTTTAAGCGCATCGGTTTGAGTGTGTCAAGAACTGCAAAACTGCTGGGTTTTTCACGCTCAGCAGTTTCTCGCATGTATGACGAATAGTCAAGCACTCGAAGGACATTTAGCCGACTTGACACAACTGTAGGAAGCATTGGAGTCAACACGGGCCAGCATCCCTGTAGAATGCTTTCGACACCTTGTAGTCCATGCCCCGACGAATTGAGGCTGTTCTGAGGGCAAAAGGGGGTGCAACACAATATTAGGAAGGTGTTCCTATTATTTTGTACACTCACCTTTTTGACTGTACTGGGCCTTTATAACAGAGGTGATAGTCTGAACATCCTGTTTATAAAATATGTGATAGGGTTAGTTCCTCTGCCCAGACGTTGCTGATGCCTGCCTTATCTTACAACGCCCGCACTGTAAAACCGGATAAGATCTGGCTACTGAATAATTGAGGAAAATTATTACCTAAAAAAAATATTAAGTTAAGAAAATGTAACAGCGGAAGTGAGCAGTTCTACCTACTGTAAATATGAGTAATACGAACGCAGTTTTTTGAGTAAGGTATGCTTACATTTTTCATGCAATCAACTTAGTTATTTTGATTTCTCGATACATAAAAAAAACACTAGTTAAATGAAATGAATAAGGTGAAGGAACACAACATAATCTTTTTCAGTCAGCCACTTAAGTAGGAGTTGCAAAACTTGAATTGTTTGAGTTTAGCAAGGTCCACCTTACTTAGAAACTTAGAATCATTTACTAGTACTCAAATGTAACTAAGTTCACTTAAAAACATTTAGGAAATGGATTACCTCAATATTAGCAATTAACCTTAACTCAAATATAATCAGTAAATACAAACAAGTTAGTTAACTTAAAGTTAGTTAAAGGAAAGGTTTGGAAGCGCTCTGTCTTTCTCTCCATTGGCTTTAGCCTAGAGCTCAGAGAGAGCAGAGCTCGGTTGAGACATGAGACATATGTTCACGTACTAGATCGGCCCAAGACAGCAATGCCGCCTGCCCTCTATGTAAACCCCAATGTGCTGTCATTACTCAAAACAAAATTAGGTGTAATTCCTCTTGGTATTTAGTTGGTGTGACTTCTCATTTAGTCAGTACCACATAAACTTTGAGTTAAACTTTGACTTACTAGAAGTATTTGATGTTAGAAATGCCTTGGGGTTTATAGTGAATGGGTATTTTACGTATCAGCTCACCACATCATTTGTTATAGCGATCCGTCAGTCGATGACACTGTCAATGATATGGCACACAACCATTGGTTGATGCATGCAACGTCTGAGCAGGTGAACGTGACCATAGTCTGACCATATCCTTTAAGACAGATGTGATACTCTGAACATCCCCTTTAAGTCAGAGGTGATTCCCGAACATCCCCTTTAGAACAGAGGTGATAGCATTGAGAATGCTAGAGGGGTCTAGTGACCAAAAGTCCATATTAGCATGGGTAGAGCCATTGAGGGCTTCCACCATTTGAATCTAGTCAACTGGGTGGTACTTCCAACTTCATTGGATGATCCCTGCTTGTGACCCTGTTTGAGTCATGTCCAACCGGGTCATCAGGAGGGATCAGCCAATCGCGAGGAAGAAATTTGAGGACTGCATTGGCGCTGCTCATCCTATCACATACATTATAATGGGAAAGATACAAAGAAGAGTCCTTTACCTATCGCTATGGGTGTTTGTCTGACCATCCCCTTTAAAACAGAGGTGACAGTGTTCAGATTATGCAGTAGCTGTATTGTGTGTATAGACACCATTAGCTGGGTAGTACGCTCCTTCACATGAAAGAGAACACAACCTTATTAAGATAAGAGATAATAAGGGACACAAAGGGCCTGTGGGAATGCTTGATAAAGACTAGAGTTGGAGGGACTGGCTGTGTGTGTGTGTGTGTGTGTGTGTGTGTGTGTGTGTGTGTGTGTGTGTGTGTGTGTGTGTGTGTGTGTGTGTGTGTGTGTGTGTGTGTGTGTGTGTGTGTGTGTGTGTGTGTGTGTGTGTTTGCAAAAGAGAGAGAAGGGGAGAGAGAAAGTGAGGAAGAGAGCCAGGGAGGATGTGAGAATGAGAGAGTAGATGATTGTAGAGCTGTACAGATGGGTTCTTTATAAGACAGAGGGGGGAAGATTACAGGGAAACGAAACCTTACTAGGAGGCCTGTAAATGTTATTTAGTAGAGCCAGCCAGCAGCCCTTACAGCATATCGACACTGAGAGACCATCAGAGTCATCAGTGGTGCTTGTAATACTGATATGAGGGGGCTGGTGTCTGTGCGATGGGGACTGTGGTGTGTCTCAGGTAGCAGAGAGCAGCCAACTGTGATGTCATTACCCTGATGACTGGGAGGGACAGGTAATGAGAAGAAAGATGCGGCTGGCTGTTTATGGTATAGTGGTTTATGGTGAGTGTGCGGGGGGGGGGGGTCTAATATTCACGAGCTCTTTGAAACACCTATTTCAAGCAACTTGGATGCGGTTGGAAGTGCTGCAGTGAAATCATCTCAAGTTAACTTGGTGATACTCAAAGCAATACAAACCACATCAAAGTTGTATAATTGTTTTTGTTTTTACATGTCTCCCATTTGGCATGTTTCTTGTGACGTGGTTCAACTGCTTCAGAGGTTTGAAAGACCCTTCCCCCTCTTTTGTTCCATGCTGGCTGAAGCGCTAGCTAGCCAGTTACAAGCTAACACACGAATGAAAGGGGAAACATGTAAGTGACTTTGCCATAGATGAATAGGGTAAACATTTAATTATTTTCTGACACCCTACAGCCAAATTCTGGCACAAGTAGATTAGCTATCTAGCTAACATTTAAACTCAGTTTTTCACAATTCCTGACATTTAATCCTAGTAAAAATCCCCTGTCTTAGGTCAGTTAGGATCACCACATTTTAAGAATGTGAAATGTCAGAATAATAACAGAGATAATTATTTATTTCAGCTTTTATTTCTTTCATCACATTTCCAGTGAGTCAGAGGTTTACATACACTCAATTCGTTTTCGGTAGCATTACCTTTACATTGTTTAACTTGGGTCATACATTTGGGTTAGCCTTCCACAAGCTTCCCACAATAAGTTGGGTGAATTTTGGCCCATTCCTCAGTTTATAGGCCTCCTTGCTCACACACGCTTTTTTAGTTCTGCCAACACATTTTCTATAGGCTTGAGGTCAGGGCTTTGTGATGGCCACTCCAATACCTTGACTTTGTTGTTCTTGGGCCATTTTGACCCCAACTTTGGAAGTATGCTTGGGGTCATTGTCCATTTGGAAGACCAACTTGCGACCAAGCTTTAACTTCCTGACTGATGTCTTGAGATGTTGCTTCAATAAATCCACATAATTTTACTTCGTCATGATGCCATCTATTTGTGAAGTGCACCAGTCCCTCCTGCAGCAAAGCACCCCAACAACATGATGCTGCCACCGCCGTGCTTCCCGGTTGGGATGGTGTTCTTCGGCTTGCAAGCCTCCCCCTTTTTCCTCCAAACATAAAGATGGTCATTATGGCCAAAGAGTTATATTTTGTTTCATCAGACCAGCGGACATTTCTCCAAAAAGTATGATCTTTGTCCCTATGTGCAGTTGCAAACCATAGTCCAGCTTTTTTATGGTGGTTTTGGAGCAGTGGCTTCTTCCTTGCTGAGCGGCCTTTCATGTTATTTCAACGTAGGACTCGTTTTTACCCTGGATATAGCTTTTTTGTACCTGTTTCCTCCAGAATCTTCACAAGGTCCTTTGCTGTTGTTTTGAGATTGATTTGCACTTTTCGAACCAAAGTACGTTCATCTCTAGGACACAGAACGTGTCTCCTTAATGAGCGGAGGACGAACCAGACTTGTGGAGGTCTACATTTTTTTTTGCTGAGTTCTTGGCTGATTTCTTTTAATTTTCCCATGATGTCAAGCAAAGAGGTACTGAGTTTGAAGATAGCCTTGAAATATGTCAATTAGCCAATCAGAGTCTATCAGAAGCTTCTAAAGCCATGACATCATTTTCTGGAATTTTCCATGCTGTTTAAAGGCACAGTCAACATAGTGTATGTAAACTTCTGACCCACTGGAATTGTGATGCAGTGACTTTTTTCACGCCCTGACCTTATTTATCTTTGTTTTCTTTTTTCTTTTGGTTAGGTCAGGGTGTGACAAGGGTGGTTTGTGTAGTTTTTGTATTGTCTAGGGTTTTTTGTATGTCTAGGGTTTATCTAGTCTAGGTGTTTATATGTCTATGGTTGCCTAGATTGGTTCTCAATCAGAGGCAGCTGTTTATCGTCGTCTCTGATTGGGGTCCATATTTAGGTAGTCATAATCCTTGGATATTTTGTGGGTTGTTATTCTATGTTTAGTTGACTGTTTGCACTAGTCATATTGCGTCACAGTTCGTTTTGTTCAGTGTTTGTTCTTTCATTAAAAGAGTATGAACGCTTACAACACTGGCCCTTGGTCTCCTCCATGTGATGACCGTGACACCTTTTAAGTGAAGTAATCTGTCTGTAAACAATTGTTGGAAAAATTTCTTGTGTCTTGCACAAAGTAGATGTCCTAACCGACCTATATTTTGTTAACAAGAAATTTGTGGAGTGGTTGAAAAACTAGTTACGTAAACTTCCGACTTCAACTGTGTATATATACCACACCTCTGCAAAACATGCCTTCTCTTATGTTAGTTCCAAGGCAGAACTTATTGAAATTAGGTAAGAGATTCCAAGTGCTTGACATGGTGGAGTGGACCAGTAACTTTATCATCAAACTTTATCAATGTAGAAGTAGCAGTCATTGTTCATACTTTGATTTGGTTTCATCCAAATATCATCTAATTTCATGAAAAACACCATTTTGACTCTATTCATAAATAATACATTTTTTTATGATAACACATTCACTCCAGAGTTAGATCCTGAGTGTATCTTATAGGTTTTTATATTCAACAATCTTATAGAAAAATACTGCCAGTGTGCTGGAGTCTGGTGTAGTGGTCTTATCTACTCCCTCTGGACCATATATACCCCCTCGGCGTGGGCTGGCAGTCTCTGCTGTTCAACAACTTGTATCTGTACTTACCGTGCCTTCAGAAAATATTCATACCCCTTCACTTATTCCACATTCTGTTGTGTTACAGTCTGGATTCAATAGAAAAAATAGAAAAAAATCTCATCCATCTATACACAATATACACAATACCCCATAATGACAAAGTTAATAAATGTTAGGAAATGTATTGAAAAGGATTTTACATAAATATTCACATCCCTCAGTCAATACATGTTAGAATTACCCAGCAATTACAGCTGTCAGTCTTCCAGGGTAAGTCTAAGAGTTTTGCTCACCTGACCATAGAGAGACCTTTTTTTCTATGGTAGGTCATGGTGTGACTGGGGGTTAGTCTAGTTTATTATTTCTATGTGGGGTTCTAGTTTTGTTTTCTATGTTGGTGACTTTGTATGATTCCCAATTAGAGGCAGCTGGTAATCGTTGTCTCATATTTCAGTAGCTTTTTTTCCACCTGTGTTTTGTGGGATATTGTTTATGTGTAGATGCCTGGTAGCACGCCGTTGTCGTCACATTTATTTCTTTACTGTTTTGTTGTGTGGTTCACTTACTTTAAATGAAATATGTGGGACACCGATCACGCTACACGTTAGTCCGAGTATACTTCAAACGATTGTACAATAGTTGCACATTTATTCTTTTTTAAAATATTCAATCTCTATCAAGTAAAAACTGTAACTAGGCCACACAGGAACATTCAATGTCATCTTGGTAAGCAACTCCAGTGTATATTTGGCCTTGTGCTTTAGGTTATTGTCCTGCTGAAAGGGGAATTAATCACCCAGTGTCTGGTGGAAGTCAGACTGAACCAGGTTTCCCTATAGAATTTTGCCTGTGCTTAGGTCTAATCCATTTATTTTTATCCTAAAAAACTCCCTAGTCCTTGCCAATGACAAGCATATGCATAACATGATGCAACCACCACCATGAGAAGTTAAGATTTGTTTGGCGAGTAACAGAAATGTCACTAGTTCAAATCCCCAAGCTGACTAGGTGAGAAACATTTTGATGTGCTCTTGTGCAAGGCACTTAACTCTAGATGCTCAGGATAAGAGTGTCTGCTAAAATGTAAATGTACTCAGTGATGTGTTGGCCCCAAATGTAATGCTTTGTACTAAAGGATGTTAATTTCTTTTTCCATATTGTTTTTCAGTTTTACTTTAGTTCCTTATTGCTTTTACAAGCTTCCTTCTTTTCACTCGGTCAATTAGATTAGTATTGTGGAGTAACTACAATGTTGTCTCCTATCGCAACCTTTCAACTCTGTAACTGTTTTGAAGTCTGCATAGGTGTCATGGTGAAATCCATGCGCGGTTTCCTTTCTCTCCAGCAACTGAGTTAGGAAGAACGTCTGTGTCTTTGAATTGACTTTGTGTATTGATACAGCATCCAAATTGTAAATGAATAACTTCACCATGCTCAAAAGAATATTCAATACCTGCTTTTTATTTTATTTTTACCCATCTACTGTACCAATAGGTGCCCTTCTTTGCGAGGCATTGGAAAAGACCTCCTTGGTCTTGAAACTGTGTTTAAAATGTACTGCTCAACTGAGGGACTGTACAGATCATTTTAAAACACTATTTTTGTCCATGCAACTTATTATGTAACTCATTTATACTCCTGAACTTATTTAGGCCTGCCATAAAAAAAGGGGTTGAATACTTATTGACTCAAGACATTTCAGCTTTTCATTTGTAATGCATTTGTAAAAATGTCTAAAAACATAATTCCACTTTGACATTATGGGATATTGAGTGTAAACCAGTGACACAAAATCTCAAAATCCTGAGTTGACAAAACTATGTGTGACCATGTTCTCTCTGCTGTATTACATGTCTTAGTTCCTTTCTGATGGGTTTAAACAATAGGATAAGGCATCGTGAGATTTTATTAGTGCCTGGCCTCAAGGCTCTGGGGGATGGAGGGAGTGATGGACAGATATAATGGGTTTTTATGGGATATCATTGGACCTGAAATTAGAGGACCACAGTGGAGCATTCTCTGGCTTCGTCCCAAATGGCACCCTATTCGCTTTATGTAGTGCATTACCACTGACCAGGCCCTATGAGCCCTTGTCAAAAGTAGTGCACTATATAGGGAATAGGGTGCAATTTGGAAGGCAACCTCTGGAACAGCCTCCTCTCCCTAAGGTCAGAGTTGTATCACACTGCATCACAGTAGACAAAAAATCACCACAGAGAAATTACTGGGCAATGTTGTAATAAATGTTGCCCCAAGGCACATATTTAGGATCAGATTGGATTACCCTCCCCTATCCCTTAATATAACCATTGGGGAATATGCAGAAATGGACTGGGCATAGGCCAGTTCAGGAAAATGCCCAGTGGGCCAGTCCATCTCCAGTGGGCTGGTCTAACTTGGGAAAGAAATGACCAGAGTGATGCTAAAACTGTTAAACATTGACCTAAGGCACAGATCTAGGATCAGCTGTGATGCAGTAGTGGACAACTGAGGGATTATGTACAGTCAGGTGACAAAAAAACAATCTATATATATTGGCGCCGTTGATAAAGATGAGTAAAAAAATATTGTATAAAATAAATAACAAATACTGCGGTATATTGTATGCTCCCCAAAAATGGAAAAATTACATTATTTTAGACTAATACATTTGCTCAGAGAGATTTTTTTAAAGTAACACAAAACATTCTAAAATAAATAGAGTTCAAAATTGCTGTTTTCAACACTTCAGCAACCTCCCCTTGCGAGGATAACAACACTGAGCCTTTTTCTAAAATGTGACTCACCACCAGGATTCGGTCTTATGTAGCAAAATTTGAAACAGTGTTTTTTACATTATATAAAAGTAGAGACACAGAGCTACAAAATGGTATATCATACACTACATTTGAGGAACTATGGGAAAGTAATTCTGCTTTGAAAGTTGATCAACTTGTAAACTCACTTCTGAGAATATCGCCTTTGAATTTTTTACATTTTAAATTCAGTCTGTAACAAAACATGTTTAAAAAGTCAAAGAGTGTGATTACTTTCTGATGGCACTCCTGTCCATTAAAAAAATACACTAGAATAACTTCAATCTCCAAACAAATAAAATCCTATCAGATTTGGAACTCATATGGGATTCTATCCTTTAGGATAATGTCCCATAAGATTCTATCCTATAGGATAGGTTACAAAATCTTATGTTGGATTCTAGTAGGATTTGCTTTTATTGGGATCCTGTAGGATTTTTTGTCTACGGTAATACCCAAAATGACTATATAAATTACAGTTTTCCATTACAGTGTAGGGAAGGTGTAATTTGTGACATAGCAATAGTATCTACCAATGGCTGCTCGTTGTAAAATTACAATTTCTCCACACAGTTTCTAAACCCAGAGGCACAACATCGTGAGACCTCTGGGAATGCCTGCGAAGCAGACCAAGCAGACTAGGCCAGGGTTTGGGGTTTGAAAGGTCAATGTGAGAAGTTAAAAATTATTCTCAAAATCTAAAGGCACAACCTAGATTTGAGCCAATGTCTTAAGTAATTGAACATGTTATTACTCCAACCTTGTGAAAGTGACAAACTGACTTGTTTTCAATTTCAATTTTTTTGTCAAAAATGAATTCATTTCGAAGGAGTTCCTTTGATTTAAAGGCCTGTATATGTGCAGTTCGGCGCGAGACAACCATTAGACCCGATGACGTTTTTCTGCGCATGAGCTTAGCTAGCCAACGTCGCCATGACATCGCCTACAAGTGTGATCAGGGATTTCTCTCTGCCCACCCTCCTCAGTGAAGGACTCCACAGGTGTCCACTGAGATTGCCTGCTGGCTCCTCTCATCAGGATGATTGAATCGGAAATGGCTCTACATGACAGTATATGCAGATGGAATGTCACACTGTCACATCGTTTAAAGGGTTTTAATGTAAATTTAATCGAAAGTAAATAGTCATTTTGGGAATCGCTTTCCTATGACTCTGGGTTATGGTATGATTGACAGATTCCATATGCTTCCATACTTATAGTTCCACAATTCCATATACAGTTCCATAATTCATGACATCATCTAATTGACTGGTAGTATGTCCGAGATGATCTTAATTCACAATTGACATTGTTGTCGAACTTGTTTGCAATTCCTCAGCTATTATTCGCCATCACCAACATCGTGTCTATGTTGTGCACATCTGTTGTCAGAATTATATTACTGAAACATTATTACAGCATTCCCTCATGAGCTGCTGCCTGTACTGACATGGAGCAGGTAGACAGACAAGAAGGGAGAGAGGGAATTAAAGTGAGTGAGAGAGAGCGAGAGTGGGAGAGCAAGAACGAGAGGGAGTGAGAGTGAGGGGCAGAGAGATAATAGTAGAGAGATAGGCATGAGAGTGTGGAAGAGAGAAAGGGGAAAGGAGGAAGAGAGAGAGAGAGAGAGAGACAGGAGGTATGAGAAAGGAGGAAGAGAGAGAGAGAGACAGAGAGAGAGAGGGGGGATGAATAGAACAAGAGAATGAGGGAAAGTCATAGAGGTGGTGAGTTGACAATACTCTGGAACCATGTTCTCCTGTTCGCTCTCTGCTGTATTTCCTGTCTTAGTTCCTTTCTGATGGGTTTAATCAATAGGATGAGGCTCTATGAGATTTCATTAGTGCCTGGCCTCAAGGCTCTGGGGATGGTGGGAGTGATGGAGAGAGGGGAGAGATATAATGGGTTTTTATGGGATATCATTGGACCTGAAATTAGAGGACCACAGAGGAGCAATCTCTGGCTTCATCCCAAATGGCATCATATTCCCTTTATGCTGTAGTGCTCTACTATTGACCAGGCCCTATGAGCACTGGTCAAAAGTAGTGTACTATATAGGGAATAGGGTGCCATTTGGAAGGCAACTTCTGTAACAGCCTTCTTTCCCTAAAGTCAGAGTTCAGCAGAATGCACATGTATCACACTGCATCACAGTAGAGAAAAAATCCCCACAGAGAAATTACTGGGCAATGTTGTAATAAATGTTGCCCCAATGGACATATTTGGGATCAGATTAGATTACTTTCCCCTATCCCTTATCATAACCATTGGGGAAGATGCAGAAATGGACTGGGCATAGATCAGCTCAGGAAAATGCCCAGTGGGCCAGTCCATCTCCAGTGGGCTGGTCTAAATTGGGAAAGAAATGACCAGAGTGATGCTAAAACTGTTAAACATTGACCTAAGGCACAGATCTAGGATCAGCTGTGATGCAGTAGTGGACAACCGAGGGATTATGTACAGTCAGGTGACAAAAAACAATCTATATATATTGGCACCGTTGATAAAGATGAGTAAAAAAATACTGTATAAAATAAATAATACAAATACTTAGGTATATTGTATGCCCCCAAAATGGAAAAATGACATTATTTTATACTAATACATTTGCTCAGAGAAAGAGATTTCTTTTAAACAAGTAATACAATAAAAATCTAAAATAGATACAGATCCAAATGATTGGCACCCCTGTTTTCAATACTCCAGCAACCTCTCCTCGCGAGTATAACGACACTGAGACTTTTTCTAAAGTATTTTATGAGATTGGAGAACACATTGAAGGATATTGGGCCATCCCTCCATACAGAATCTTTACAGATCCTTGATATCCTTCGTTTCCGCTTATGGACTGCCCTCTTCAATTAAAAACACAGGTTTTCAATGGGATCAACTCCAGAGACCGATTATGGCCATTGCAAAATGTTGATTTGTGATAAAAAAAATCTACATTTTGCAATGTAGCTCAGTATTTGTATTATTTTATTTTTGCTCATCTTAATCAAGGGTGCCAGTAATTGTGGACCTGAATGTATGTATGTATGTATGTATGTATGTATGTATGTATGTATGTATGTATGTATGTATGTATGTATGTATGTATGTATGTATGTATGTATGTATGTATGTATGTATGTATGTATGTATGTATGTATGTATGTATGTATGTATGTATGTATGTATGTATGTATGTATGTATGTATGTATGTATGTATGTTTGGAAAGTTTTTAAAAGTCTCAGATCTATGCTATTAGCCAACTCCACTGACAGCCGTTGTTATGCCATGACAAATAGACTGTACAGTATGTATCAGTGATAGTCAGAGGATTTGGCTGAAGACCACAGATCTGGGATCAGAGCCTAGTGTCTTGACTTTAACATTAACCTGAAGACTGCTATTTATTTAATCAACAAACCATGTTTAATTGTTACCTGATTAAATTAATCATGTAACAATTAACTCATTAGGATCAGCACGAGAGCGGTTCTTTAAAGATTTACCATCTCCCAAATTAAAGTCTAAAGGTCTTTACCCATCACATCTATAAACAGTCAACTTATTAATCATAACCTCATATCATATCATCATTATGAACAGTCGTAACCTCCTTATTTACTAGCTAATTAAATGGTTACACAGGTTAAACATACACACTTAATACGTAAAAACAGGTCCCTAGCGGAATGACAACAATGTGGCTGCTTGTTACAAAAGAGATGGAGAGGGAGGGAGAAAGGGACAGAGACGCTTAACATTGGTACTTTCAGAAACTACTCTCACTTACAGTAACCATATACTTTGCACAGGAACCGCTGCTCGCTTTGAGTAAGAAATCATGATGTATTTACGTGAAATATCTTGGTTCGCCAGATCTCTCTTGGTGGACAGGGCCGCCTTTTCGAGGCACACTTGTAAGGCTCTGATTGTCCAAAAGGGTTCCACAAAGTCTTCTATTGTTTTTCTTCTCTGTAGTTGTCTGGTATCCGGTAACTTGTCGTATAGTCCTGAACAGACCTACAGAGTGTATTTTCCTTCCATTGACGCTTTTCTGGTCCGGTATGTAATTTTTTTTACTCATAATTTTTAAAAACAGTTTGTTCGAAAAAGGCAGTTCTGTCAGGCTGACATGCTCTCTGACCTCACTTGGGGGTGTGACTTGTCTCTTGTACAAAGTTATGTAAAACAATTATCTCTTATAGTTTGTCAAATCATATCCCTATCTTACCAAAAATACCATCCTTTTTCATATTACATGCGTATCACATAGTATGGAAACTTCATAGTAGACTTTCCAAGTTAAAGTACATCTTTCATAAGATTTTTAATGTCATCACAAAATAACAAACAAAATGCCATTAGTGTTCTATAGATCGCCATTGACAATTCCCCACGTTCTATGTTAGAAATATTGCTCCAGTGTTCGCTTTTTGAACGTGTTAGAGTTACGGCTGGAAAAGTATCTTGAAACAAAGTACATTCCTTTGGAGAGGGAGACCTGAATCTTCGCCCCTTGATTTACGACAGGACGTAAGTTGTTAATCACTACTAGTTCTTTCCTCCCCATCAATGCATGTGAGAGGGGGTCTGATTGAAGTTCTTCCTTGTAAACCTGATGTGACCTATTTGGTTTCTCATGGACATGCAAGACACAGGGAGGGCTCTTGTCTATCTGTGAGAAGCTACGCCCTCCTCTCTCTCTCCTCTCTGCGTATTCTACTACGCCCTCCTCTATCTCTCATCTCAGGGTACTCTACTACACCCTCCACCTTCTCCTTTCACTGCCTCTGACTGTGAAGTTTTTAAAGCTAAACCAAATGCCAATAATCTCTCCAGAGGTCAGTTAGCTCTACCATGTTATCTCTCTTTCTCTCCATACATCCATCCATTTCTCTTTCTCCACCTCTTGCTTTGCCAAACAGAGATGCCTCTGCCTCTGTTCAAATATCATCTGGCAAACATGCTTCCCATAGTGTGTGTGTGCTAAGCAGCTTCACATGTGTTAGTTGACAAGTGCATAGAGGGTAATGTACACTGGAGAGCACCTGGCACAGAAAAAGGGACACACACAGAGACAGAGCGAGAGCGAGACAGAGAGACATAGACAGAGGGGAGTGGATTAGAAAAGACTGGTAAGTGTTACTGAGAGAGAAAGAGTGACACACAGCAACTGATACCCACCAGGGAGCCTGACAGAGGGGGGGGGAAAGAAGAGAGATTAGAGATACATATTTCCCTCAGATTACACAGATCCACAAAGAATTCGAAAACAAATCCAATTTTGATAAACTCCCATATCTACTGGGGGAAATTCCACAGTGTGCCATCACAGCAGCAAGATTTGTGACCTGTTGCCGCAAGAAAAGGGCAACCAGTGAAGAACAAACACCATTGTAAATACAACCCATATTTCTGCTTATTTATTTTCCCTTGTGTTCTTTAACCATTTGTACATTGTTACAACACTGTGTATATATATATATATATATATATATATATATATATATATATATATATATATATATATATATATATATATATATATATATATATATATATGACATTTGTAATTTCTCTATATTGTTTTGACATTTCTGTATGTGTAATGTTTACTGTAAATTTTTATTTTACTTTTGTATATGATCTACATCACTTGCTTTGGCAATGTTAACACATTTTTCCCATGCCAATAAAGCCCATTGGGGGCTTGCATGCATGCATCAATGTATAAATGTCTGGGCTGGGGTATACAGCATATCTTTGGGGAATAGGATGAGAGGGATGGAGGGAAGATCAGGAGGTTTTGGAACAGCGGGATGCTGTCTTTCAGTGGACAGTGGAGGTCAAGGGCAGACGGGGAAAGAGAGAGACGATAAGTACAGCATTGACACACAGCCCAGCACAGAGCCTTGTCTTCCTCTATCCATTCCTTAGAATCCTGACAAGTACATTGTGCATTAATGCTTCCACACTCGGCATGTATCGGCAGTATAGATTAGAAGAGCTCTAACTATTTGGATGATGCGTTTTGATTTCTTCAGTGAATAAACATTGTCCCGCTCTTCTTTTCTGCCCCCTCTCCTCTCACTCTCTCCCCTCTCTGGCTCGTAACCATGGCAGTTTAAATACGGCAATAGTAATATTTCCAGTCCAAGATGTTTCAACAAATCTACTCTATCCAGCGTCAGATAAAAGGTCATTTGAGGCTAGGATTCAAAATGGCATAATGAATGAATCTATTGACCTCCTCTCCCCTCTCCCTCCATCTCCCTCCACAATGGAGAAAGAGCTCATGCACAACCGAAATATCAATATTTGAATAGTCCATACAATGTTAACACCCCATCAATCTCGCAAGCGCCACATTAGCATAACACACAATGGCAGCGGGTAGCAGGTGAACGTAGCGTAGCGCTCTTAGCGACGCCCATAATGGATTCACTGGGCTGGTTCCTTACGATGCTATTCAGCAGCATGTTTGCAGTAATCACAGTGATGCTATCAGGGACAATAGGCAGTGCGTCCATCTCCATTCAAATGGCATACATCCACCCCTCGCTCTTCTCTGCTCTGCTTTGGGAGAGAGACATGCAGAGATTTTAATAGAGACTAATTGTGTATTATATTTATATTTCCATATTGCCAGGCTTGTATTTTCCAGTCAGTCACTGTGTGGTGGTGATAATGTGTTGTTACAGGGATGTTATGTTTATATATGTATCCCAGTATGTGTGTGGAGATGGATGGTCGATAATGGTCTCTCTCAGATTGTGGTGGGCTCCACTCAATTGTTCCTCACCTCCTCCTGTCTCACCGGAAAGGCTGGAGACGAGGGCTGTGGTTTGTCTCGGGGGGGGGGAGAGAGAGAGAGAGAGAGAGACTCATCCCAAGATCCCATTTCCTCTGCGGATCTGAGTGTGATGGGTGTTCTGTCTGATAGGTGTGTGATAGTAAGGCTGTGTATCTGATATTAAAGCCATAGCTTATGCTACAGGTTAGGATCATCAGCTCTAGCCAGCTGTAAAGCCAACTGTAGGAAGTAGAGCAGAGCTGTAACATGTCTACTGACCTTACAGATGCAGAGTGGACATACAGTAATCTCTTTCACCTAGACTGACCTGGGTTCTCCTTTCCTCTATGTATGTATGTGTGTAAGAGTGTACAAAATATTAGGAACACCTTCCTAATATTGAGCAGCTGTCCCTTTTGCACTCAGAACAGCCTCAATTCGTCAGGGCATGGACTCTACAAGGTGTCGAGTGCGTTCCACAGGGATGCTGGACCATGACGACTCCAATGCTTCCCACAGTTGTGTCAAGTTGGCTGGATGTCCTTTGTGTGGTGGACCATTCTTGATACATATGGGAAACTGTTGAGTGTGAAAAACCCAGCAGCGTTGCAGTGTTTGACACACTCAAACCGCAGAGTGGTCACTAGCTAGCAGAGCCACAAAGTCATCAAATCTGGTTTGAAACCTAACCCTAACCTTAACCACACTGCTAAACCTAATGCCTAACCCAAACCTTAAAGTAAGACCCCAAAGCACATTTTTGTTTTCTTAAATTTTTACAATATGGCCAATTTCGACTTTGCAGATGGCCCATCTATAGAGGAAATGGCTCAGTTCTGCCTCCATGACAAGACTCATGACAATAAGCAGGCAGAGGGGATGGGAATGTGTGTGACCTCCTTGGCTGCTGTAGCTAGAAATCCCTCCAATTCACTAGGGGATGAATCTACCTACAAGGCACAGATGGGGAGAAAAATAGAGAGGGATGAGGAGGAAAGGAAAACTGTCTAAACCCGGGCTTGTAGATGACCTTCAGCACCACGGCACCTCAGTCATTCAGGTGTGACTGGACTCCAAAATACTGCATATCCCCCCACTCAGCACCTGACACCCCTCTCCTAGATCCTCTCTATTTCCCCCCCACTTCTTCTTCTCCTTGGCCAGAGGATCAGAGGGAGATTGATCTGACTCATCAAAACTATTGATAACATGATCTGAGCATTGAAAGCCCGTTGGCATTAGGGCTTCCTATAGATGCAGTAACATTGCTCTCTCTCTCGGTCTCTGGGTGGTGTCAAGTATTCTGCTCTGTGCCAGGAGTTTAATCTCCTCTGTTCTCTCAGTACCTCTCCATTTTCCCCCTCTCCAGCTTTTCGCCCTCTCTCCCTCTTCTTCCCCCCACTCCCTCTCCACCTCTCTGCTCTGCTCTTCTCATCTCATCCTCTACCCCTTCTCCTCTCCTCTCCTCTCCTCTCCTCTCCTCTCCTCTCCTCTCCTCTCCTCTCCTCTCCTCTCCTCTCCTCTCCTCTCCTCTCCTCTCCTCTCCTCTCCTCTCCTCTCCTCTCCTCTCCTCACAGCACAGAGATCTCTCCCCTGTGCCTTTCCTCTCCTCTCTCTCCTCTCCTCACAGCACACAGATCTCTCCCCTGTGCCTTTCCTCTCCTCTCCTCACAGCACACAGATCTCTCCCCCGTGCCTTTCCTCTCCTCACAGCACACAGATCTCTCCCCCGTGCCTTTCCTCTCCTCTCCTCACAGCACACAGATCTCTCCCCCGTGCCTTTCCTCTACCTCTCTCTGTCTCTCAGCGCACAGAAAGAGGCTGACATCAGCCAGTGTGCTCTGATGATGACTCCACAGTCCTCCCCAGACACACAGACCTACTGTCAGATAGGGAGGGTGAGAGAGGAACAGGGAGAGGGATAGAGCGAGGGAGCGAGAGAGAGTTAGATGGAGGGAGAGAGATGGAGAGACGGAGAGAGATATGAAGATTTTCTGTTTGATGCAGACACGCACAGACACAAAAACAAAGACACACACACTCACCACTCTCGCTGTACACACACACATGCACAAGCACAACACAGAGGCACACATGCCAAACGCACACACACACACACACACACACACACACACACACACACACACACACACACACACACACACACACACACACACACACACACACACACACACACACACACACACACACACACACACACACACACACACACACACACACACACACACACACACACACCAATTGCACCAGCTACTTCAAAGGCCCATGCTCCTCACCCCGGGGCTTGTAGCTAAGTGTGGCTCGGAAGTAAACTTTTGTCCTTTTATAAACCAATGTGAGTGTTTAGAGCCGCGCTAATGATGTTTGTGTGTGTGTGAGAGAGAGGATGCTCAACTGCCTTGTTTGTGTGTGTATGTGTGTTGATGTTTGTGTGTGTGTGCCTGTGTTTGTCTCTGTGTGTTTTTATCCATGTGTGTGTGTGTTTGTGTGGATGTGTTTGCATGTTTGTGTATGTGTTGGTCAATGGAGGCTCCTCAGAGGAGGAAGGGGAGGACCATCCTCATCAGTGAATTTGATTGAAAAAAATAAAATATATATATATTCACGTCACCAAATAATTGATTAACACACTGTTTTGCAATGGTCTACATTTTGCGGGGTAGCACCATGGTGTAGCCGGAGGACAGCTAGCATCCGTCCTCCTCTAAGGATCTTGGAGGATCTCACCCCCTTCGATAGACTTACACAGTATTTATGACAACTTCCAGAGGATGTCCTCCAACCTATCAGAGCTCTTGCAGCATGTTGTCCACTAATCAAAATATCAGAAAATTAATCTAGTACTGAAAGCATAAGCTACAGCTAGCTAGCACTGCAGTGCATAAAATGTGGTGAGTAGTTGACTGAGAGAAAGTAAATTAATTTCTTCAAAAATGAAGGAGAAGCAAGAGAGAGAGTGTCATTTTTTTAAACTTTCAGTTTCACTTACTTAGCTAACAAATGCAGCTGACTAGTTGTTACTCATATATGCGGCTCAAACAGAGGGATGCTATGCTAGATAGCTGGTTATGAGTATAAAACACAACACTGGAATTCTTCCACATTTATTTATTTTATTTCACCTTTATTTAACCAGGTAGGCAAGTTGAGAACAAGTTCTCATTTACAATTGCGACCTGGCCAAGATAAAGCAAAGCAGTTCGACAGATACAACGACACAGAGTTACACATGGAGTAAAACAAACATACAGTCAATAATACAGTTGGTTTTATTCATTTATTGTGAGAGGAGGAGAGTGTATAGAAGCCAGAATGAATACAACGTGGCTGTTATGATCAGGGGTGTATTCATTCTGCCAATTCTGTTGACAAACGTTTCTTAAAACGGAAGCAAACGAAACAGGGATAAATACCTGAATTTATCCAATAGAAACTCTTGTTTGCAACTGTTGTGCTAATGATTACCCTCTAGATAAGCTAGATGCAGGCAAGAGTGTACAAGGCGGTATTGAATGTGTCATCTCCAATTTTTCTCTCGACCTGTGTGCGCCTACGTTGTAAACCTCCATTCATAGGTTGAAGCAACCTCATGATGGGTATAGAGAAAATTTGAGTATCATGTAGTAGCCTAAACCCATCAATGTTACATTGAACTGGGTGGATGGAATATGAATGACAGTCATCCAACATGCTGTAATTGTCACGATCGTCATAATGGACGGACCAAGGCGCAGCGTGAGTTGAGTTCCACATACTTTATTTAACAGTGAAACTACAAAATAAACAATAAACATAACCCGAGCGTGAACGCCGTAGTGCAACAAAACACTAACACAAACAATATCCAACAAAAGCAGGTGGTAAATATGATCCCCAATTAGAGGTAACGATTACCAGCTGCCTCTAATTGGGAACCATACAAACCACCAACATAGAAATACAAACGCTAGAAACCCCTCTAGTCACGCTCTGACCTATACACCATAGAGAACCCAGGGGGCTCTCTACGGTTAGGGCGTGAAAGTAATAGAAATAAGGCCATGCTCATGAACAAAAAAATCGTCCTCTGACCGCCACTGGTGTTGATGTTTGTGTGTGGGAGAGAGAGGAAATGCAGCTGCTACCAGGCAGAGAAAAACATCAAGCATTCACAGCCTCACTGCAGAATTAGATGCTATAAAGGTATGCATTAAGGTATCTGTAATAGAGTACATGTGGCAAGAATGTAGATGTTAAAAAACCTCTCTGGGATCGGCCAATAGCCAGGGAAAATGCAGAGCGCCAAATTCAAATAAAATACTATAAAAATCAAACTTTCATTAAATCACACATGCAAGATACCAAATTAAAGCTACACTTGTTGTGAATCCAGCCGACATGTCAGATTTCAAAAACGCTTTTCGGGGAAAGCATATGATGCTATTATCTGATGATAGCACAACAGTAAATGATGAGAGAGTAGCATATTTCAACTGCAGGCGCGACACAAAACGCAGGAATAAAATATAAATCATGCCTTACCTTTGACGAGCTTCTTTTATTGGCACTCCAATATGTCCCATAAACATCACAAATGGTCCTTTTGTTCGATTAATTCCATTCATATATATCCAAAATATCAATTTATTTGGCACGTTTGATCCAGAAAAACCCCGGTTCCAACTTGACCAACGTCACTACAAAATATCTCAAAGGTAACCTGTAAACTTTGCCAAAACATTTCAAACTACTTTTGTAATACAACTTTAGGTATTTTAAAACGTAAATAATCGATAAAAATGAAGACGGGGGATCTGTGTTCAATACAGGAAGACAACAAACTAAAGCATGCTTTCTGTCTTGCGCCTCTATCAAACAGTACACATGATGTGGCACTTGTTCAAGATGGCCGTACTTCTTCATTACACAAAGGAATAACCTCAACCAATTTCTAAAGACTGGTGACATCCAGTGGAAGCGGCAAGAACTGCAAACAAGTCCCTCAGAAATCTGGTTTCCCAAAAAACTCATTGAATAGACAGTGACCTCAAAAAAAATCAGAATGGTTTGTCCTCAGGGTTTTGCCTGCTACATACGTTTTGTTATACTCACAGACATGATTCAAACAGTTTTAGAAACGTCTACTAATGATATGCATATCTTATATTCAAAGGATGATTAGCGGGAAGTTGAATTTGGGCACGCTATTTATCCAAAAGTGAAAATGCTGCCCCCTATCCCAAAGAAGTTATTAATAAGTGGATTTCTATTTTTTACAATGGTGGGGGAGTGCCAAGATGGAGAAACAGCGGCTTCAACACATGCTATCTGTCATCTAGTGTATATATAAATAATTGGTTAAAACATCAAGATTAGGCCCTCATTCCGAATCGTTAAGGTAAGGGTTAAGGTTTGCGATAATGCAGTGGTTCCCAAACATTTTAGATTTCTGTACCCCTTCAAACATTCAACCTCCAGCTGCGTACCCCCTCTAGCACCAGGGTCAGTACACTCTCAAATGCTGTTTTTTGCCATTATTGTAAGCCTGCCACACACACACTATACGATACATTTATTAAACATAAGAATACGTGTGAGTATTTGTCACAAACCAGCTCGTGAGAAGTGACAAAGAGCTCTTATAGGACCAGGGTACAAATAATAATATAATCGATTTTTCTATTTATTTAACCTTCTTACATATAAGACCTTATTTGTTCATCGAAAATTGTGAATAACGAGAAGGGTGTGCTTGAAAGGATGCACATAACTCTGCAATGTTGGGTTGTATTGGAGAGAGTCTCAGTCTTAAATGATTTTCCACACACAGTCTGTGCCTGTATTTAGTTTTCATGCTAGTGAGGGCCGAGAATCCACTCTCACATAGGTACTTGGTTGCAAAGGGCATCAGTGTCTTATCAGCACGATTTGCCAAGGCAGGATACTCTGATCCAGAAATCTGGCAGTGGCTTCGAATTATATTCAATTTTCACAGAACTGCTTGTTGCAATTTCGATGAGGCTCTCTTGTTCAGATATCGGTATGTGGACTGGAGGCAGGGCATGAAAGGGATAACGAATCCAGTTGTTTGTGTCATCCGTTTCTGGAAAGAACCCGTGTAATTGTGCACCCAACTCACTCAGGTGCTTCGCTATGTCACATTTGACATTGTCCGTAAGCTTGAGTTAATTTGCACACAAAAATCATACAATGATGTAAAGACCTGTGTGTTGTCCTTGTTAATGCAGACAGAGAAGAGCTCCAACTCGTTTATCATAGCTTCAATTTTGCCCCGCACATTGAATATACAGTGGGGAGAACAATTATTTGATACACTGCCGATTTTGCAGGTTTTCCAGGATCTCTGGAAAACCTGGGAGATGTATGTATCAACCCTAGGCCTGGATACATGATTAGCCTCGTTATAGCGAGTTGTTTGGTGGGGTTGGTACTACATGGATGTCTGTCTGTCTGTGCATTAAATGGTTTGACACCTCATCAAGAACATGCTGCTGGCTGTCTGTCTGTCTGTCTGCTGACGTTTCATGTTAATGAGCATCCGATGTATGTGTGTGGTATGATCTTTGTTTGATGTGTGCGTGATGGATGTGTGTGGTATGATCTTTGTTTGATGTGTGCGTGATGGATGTGTGTGTGACGTTGGATGCTCTTAGATGCTGTTAGATGTCTGGCAAAAGAACACATTTTATTATACTTGCCTATATGTCAGCTGAAGATGAGTGGGCTGCATAGACAGCTTTCCTAATTGAGTGT